>NC_136809.1:24191806-24411806 GCF_951216825.1 Electrona antarctica
ACACACACACACACACACACACACACACACACACACACACACACACACACACACGTGCATGCGTGCGCTGCAACAATGGCTGATTAAAACCTCAGGCGGGCATCGCCTGCACATCGCCTGCCTTTCTGTTCTTTCACATTACAAGGTAATCATAACTATGACAACTGGTTCCCTGTATTCTACAGTGACTACTAAAGTCTCTGTAATATTTATGTTGTGCTATTACTAAAAAAAAAACTACAATAAAGTGAATAACATTATTACAATTTGCCACTTGCCAGCCTCTTTGCGCTGAGGAAACATTTTGTGGATTTAGTGACCAAATGTCAAACTATATATTTCACCTATAATACGATCAGAAATAGCTTCTGTTAACATTTTTACGCAATAAATGGGCCTGTATTTACCTAATCTGAGTTCAGCAGCTCCCCCAATATCTATTCATAACCCATTTGCAACAGCTATAGTAAACACAATTTGGGAGTTGTTCACTTACAGTATGAGCTGTTCACTTACAGTATGAGGAAAAACATTAACCTTCAAACACATCTGATTGGCCATCGCTTGTTGTAGCTTGAATCCAGGCGATGTCCATTTGCATAAACATGGAACAATTTATCTTTTGTTTGTCGCCCGTGGTCACAAAATCGCGGCGATGTTGTTTATGGGCATTCCGACCACTCAGTGTAGCTCTTTGTAGCCCGTATACCCTTTGGCAATGCCTTATCGCTTTGTCACTCATGGACATTTTTGGTGTAAACGTCCTCTTCTTCCACCTAAACCCCCCCCCCCCTCCCCCCAGGTATCGTGCGCGCCTCAAGCCTCTTCCCCATTCTCAGCACCGTTCTGCTTATGTCGGGTGGGCTGTGCGTCGGGGTAGGACGCATGTACAGCAGCAAAAACACCGTCCTGCTCAGCGGCGGCATCCTGTTTGTGGCTGCAGGTACAGTAGGACAAGCTTTGTAATACATCACTACAGATTCACACATACACACATCTGAACATGAAAGCATGTGAATATTTATCCTATAATATAGGCTACATATTCACAAGGCTACATAGTCACAGGCTACAAGCCTTGTGACTATAATTATTATTGTCAAGGTTACAGACAAGACAATTACACAGTAAAACAAAGGTACATAATAGCCTACAGTACTACACTTAAAGTCCAATTACACTCACAGTCAGATACATATTATTTTGATTATTCAACCGAGGGCCAGCATATCTGATGGTGTTTGGATAACGAGGGCAATGACAAATGCCGGGCGATGCGTTTCGACTTCAGCAGTGAAGTCAGTCATTGCTATACTTCAGCGTGGTCAGGGCTGATATACAGCTTACCCGGGGTAATAAAGGCTGGATATATGATACTACATATCTTTACACACACAATATACTGTTCATAGTGTGGGCATGGTGGCACAGTCGGCAGCTAGAAGGTCCTGGGTTCGATTCCTGCTTGGGACGCTGTGGGCGCTGGCGGCGTGTCCTCTCCTCAGTGCCCATACCCGAGGGGGGGGTTGGCGAAATGGCCTTTCTGTGTGGAGTTTGCATGTTCTCCCCGTGTCCCCTAGGGTAGGTACCCTCACAAAAAACATGCAGTAATCCTGGTCTCTAAACTGCCTCCCCCTGGCCAGCCGGGGCGCCTGATGGAGGGGAAAGGAACTGGTTGGAATAACGTGTTTCTTCCACGCGCTACTTCCAACCAGGGAAACTCCCCCCTGTCAGGTGTAAAGGAGCGACTTGGACACTCGTGCATGAAGGAAGCATGAGTTCAAGTCCGTTGCTCTCCCCAGGTTGGCGGAGGGTGTGTAGAGCCCAGGATCACATTAGATAATTGACACAGGGGTGAAAAATGGGTTACAAAATCATGGGATAAAAATATTTAAAAAAAACAATATACTGTACATCACACACGCACGCACGCACGCACGCACACACACACACACACACCTGTGTAAACTTCTCAATCCCTTCTTTGTCATTTATGTTCCTACTAAAGGCTTTACAAATCCGTGGTGCTTTGATTTTCTCACTCTGCCTCTCTCTCTCTCTCTCTTTCTCTCTCTCTCTCTCTCTCTCTGTCTCTCTCGCTCTCGCCAGGCCTGAGTAACATCATTGGCATCATTGTCTACATCTCCAGCAATGCCGGGGACCCCAGTGACAAGAAGGACGAGGACAAGAAGAACCAGTACAACTATGGCTGGTCCTTCTACTTCGGTGCGCTGTCCTTCATCGTGGCAGAGTCGGTGGGTGTCCTCGCCATCAACATCTACATTGAGAAGAACAAGGAGAGACGCTTCCGTGCACGCCGCAACTTCATCAAGGCGGTGTCATCCTCGTCGCTGTATTCCCGCATCCCCAGCTACCGATATCGCCGGAGGTGCTCGCGGTCAAGCTCGCGGTCGTTGGACCCGTCCCGCGAGCCATCGCCGGTGGGGGTGAAGATGGCCGAAGGGAGCGCTGTAGGAGGAGCGATGGGCATGGGGCTGCCGATGGCCGATATGTCTCTGTACGCCCTCAGCAGGGACTCCATGAAGGTGAGCAGTGGGGGGGCGGGGCCCTACAGCCCTGAGAGGGATGCAGGATTTTTACAAGTCCACAATTGCTTCCAGAAGGATATGAAAGACGGGGCCAACAGAAGGACAACACCAGTATGAGGTCCGAAGCACGTTCAGTAGACGCAGACAGTGGAAGATGCTCGTGTCCGTTGTTGTATTTCGCAAAGGTCACAGTTCACCCTCCGTCTAAGGAAGAGGCTCAGAGCTACCACGCTTGAAGTGTCACCTTGCTGGTAACTTAATAAAACATGTGTGGAGTTTGATCCAGTGTGCTCTGGACTCTATTGTTCTCTTTTAAATATTTGCTTCTGTCTGGCATCTGAAACTTTAACTTTTGGATGTGAGTGCAATTGTTTACTTATTTTTCTGCCAGAGTTCATACACAGACAAATATTCACTACGTTCAATGTTTCTCTGGAGGAAATGCTCTTTTCTATAGCGCCTTTATCCAAAGCTCTTTGCAATGTGTGTCGTATTCACCTGTTCACACACAAGGACACTTACAGTATACATACAGAGCCAGGAGGAGCCAGGGATTTAAACCAGGCAAAAACGGCCACTCTACCTCCTGAGTCACTGCTGCAGAAGGAGAGGAGTCTTTAAGGGAAGAACTTGTGTATTATTTTCATTAAAAAATATATATAAATAATTGCTATAATTAAAAAATAATATATTTATTGTTGGTGCTTGAGGAGGAATTGGTGTAGTGCGTGTTTACCTGTACAATCACAACTGGTGCTAACTTGAACACCTTATACAACTGTACATCTTTGATAATTGTAAGCCTTCTCAGCTGCCATTTAATACTCCCTGTATACAATATGCTACTTATAGAAACACTGCCACATTATGACATATCTATATGTATGAGCATACAGTAGATTCCTGTGGAGATGCAAAGAGTCGCTGTCAGGCAGAAACCTTGTAACTCTATATATATATATATACTCTTTTTTATTTGGATTCATGAATTAAAACAGGACCCTATTTTATACTTTGTTGTATGACAGTGTCGAACAAAGGTAGTCCAACTAGCCTACAGTACACTAACTATAATTCAGTCAGACAACTCACGTATAGATTTAACCAATATTTATTGTAGAATGAGAATACAAGTGTGCATATGATATTCGACTTGGCGTTCGGCTCTGCTGCATTTTCTCCCTGCTCGTCGCAATTAAACACCATCATAACACATTAAGAGCAGGGAGATAGATATACAATAAAACCCCCATGGGGAGCATAATTAACAGAGCCCACCGGTGGTGCTGGGGTGGTGGTGGGAGCAAACATCACATAACAACCAGGAACCATATGCAGAGGAAGGCAGGAAGAGCATACAGTCTAGAGAGCTTAAGTAACCCGCCCAATTCGTCAGCTGGCTGCCACATCAGCGAATGACGTGTGGGACTTTCACACACTTATACACCCACATAGAAATTCAGCATGTTAACCCCTTGAGTATAGAATGCGCCTTTGAGCACGGCATGAACTCCCTCGAGTATGTCTGACTGAACTAACTCTGCAGGCTACATCTCATTAAATAACTCACAGGCTCAAAACGAGCTAAGTTTGTCTTTGCTATTTTCAAAAAAGGTTAAACATAATGAAATGACAAAATTATGAATGCCAAATTGATAGTGGTTAAGTCTGTCTGTGAGTTTTATAAATATTGTAACTAAATAACTGCACTAGATCATTCCATTTCTTAAATACATTACGTACAAGGTTTCCACCCGACAGAGACAACATTTAAGGGAAGATGAACAATGAGAATACATTAATATCCTAACATTACAGTATATTGTCCAATGACTGTACTTGATTCCTACAAACACAAACACGCAGTAAAGTTCTGCATTTGCTCAGGGAAGTTGTACAGTAAGGTACAAATTAGCCAACCAATAACCTTATTATGCGTTGAGTAGATGTTTATATGATAGGAAAAACATATATATTCCTCTTACTGTATTTATGTTGTTTTGGTTTCCTTACCTTAGCCAGATTGACTGTTAGTAGGTGTTTGTAGAAATAGAGGTGTGATCTCACTGTATATAGTAGGGGTGTGCTGAAATATCGATATTGCGATATATATCGATACGTCCTCCCACGATAAATAATCGATATCGATTATTAAAATACCGATATAGAAAATAATTTGAAATAAAATAATGTTGTTCATAATGAAGTGATGAACAACATGTTTAGAAAAGGAGAAAATTACAGCTAAAATAAAGCAAATCCAATTCCACAGCAAACAGAAGTACTGAATTACTGGATGGTGATTTGTCCAAACAGCTTTGTGGGAATACAAAATGCAGAATGCATTTCCCCAGAAGTCCACTGACACCAGTGATAATGGTCAGTTGGTGGTGTTTGTGAGGTATTATGATGATATCAGTGATAATGGTCAGTTGGTGGTGTTTGTGAGGTATTATAATGATACCAGTGATAATGGTCAGTTGGTGGTGTTTGTGAGGCATTATGATGATACCAGTGATAATGGTCAGTTGGTAGTGTTTGTGAGGTATTATGATGAGGGTATGAATCAAAGGGGGAGTTTATTGAGTATTAATTTAGTGTTTGAGTGGTGCAACCACTCCTATAGACAGCTATGTGTGTGTCCCTCCCTTCAGTTCCAAGTATTTATAGTTGCAGATATCGTGATATATCGTTGATGAAATTTCATACAATATATCGATTTGATCGCAAAAATCGCAATGTATTGAATATCGTGATATTATCGTTATCAAGGGCCTAATATTGCGATATATATCGTATCGTGAGGTATCCATATCGTCCCACCCCTAGTATATAGTGTGTATTATCATTCATTGGTTCATTCACCGCTTCCTCCTTTAATGGCCTTAAAGTGGCCTTAAATGGTGTTCTAAACTTCAGAATCTATTCCGGACAAATGTTGTACTTGAGATACTTTTTGACACCTTTATTAAAACATATTACTGCTCTCCCAACTGTACATGCATGCTTGATTCACTACACTGTTGTTCCATACAGTAAATCCATGTTTAATAATAATGTCTAGGTCTGTGATAAAGTTCAATTTTGTGAATCGTGCTGGGCATATTTCTTTTGTTTTTACATTTCAAGAGATGAAGGATGGGATGCCATGACAACGTGTTACCTTTATCATCTTTATAGCTGAATCATGCATCCAGACACATTCCAGGCAGGAAAGACACTTTAATCCAAACTAAGGGTCAGGCCTCATTCACACGTATCAAACGAATGTTCTGACCTCTGTCTGTGATAAATGGCTGCCACAATGCAATTCCAATGTGAGTCACATGAGTCACATGGTTTGACCGAAGATTTTCTTTTTGACCAAACACAAATGTTTGGTCAAACCATGTGACTCCCATTGGAATTGCATTGTGGCAGCCATTCATCACAGACACAGAACACAGAACACAGCACAGAACATACGTTTGATACGTGTGAATGAGGCCTCAGCTGTCAATGACGGGAAATGGAGGAGAACCGTTTGCATGTGAACATTTGCATGTGATCTTAATTGAAAATGTGAAAGTAAAATTGGTTGCTGCGCCTTAATGCATCGTTTTCCACAGCGTTTGCCTTTTCTGAAATATTTAGCTAATGAAGCACAGTTGATGAGCCTGCTATGACACTCCATGGTAGACAGTGGCAGAACCAGAGGGCGTAAAGGGAATCAGTGTCAGCTAACTACTAGAGCTTAAGACAAATTGAGATTGATGGCATTCAGGCATCCCCCGAATATTGTATGCACCACTACGTACCCTGTTTATTTTTAGATTGGATTGAAATTGATTTAATTAGACGTTTGGTTTATGAGTTAGTGAGTAGAGTAGATGTGTGTTGACATTTACACTATCATCCAAGTAGAGAGTGTGGTCTCCTCATTCCAACTAGTTATTCTAGTGGGGAAGTGCATGCTTGGAATTATAATGGTGTTTATTCTAACTCTGCAGAGCGACATATCTTCGTTACACCAAAACGGTCCAGTGAACTTGTTTTCCATTGCTGAATTTGAGCAATTGTTCAACTTCTGTCTGTCCCTCAGCCAAGAAGCGTGGGAAGCTATTATGAATTTGAACACTCACTGATATTATCATCTGCAAGATAAGCCTTGTCACCCATATTTTACACATGCAACAGTGAAATATCTCCTCCTGTACGGGCCGGGGTATGACCCAGATCAGTGTACCATGCAGTCACAGAGCTTGTTATCATCAGTGTCTGGTACACTAGACACAGATGCACAAACGCACTAAAACCTTCTAGACATGCTTATATTTTTGAATGTAAGCCAATGAACTGGAATACGCCATATGATATGATTGAACAACCATTCCTCAAATGCTTTAAACAGACTTTGTATCACAGACCAGTGTCAGGAGCAAACCAAAACTGTTTGTTCAAAAATATGTTTTATCCACTCATATGAGGGCAAGTGGTTCAATACCAATCATGATATTTTGGTCAATATTAAGTTAAGTTGAATACACATAACCCATTTGAATCTGATCATATGAAATATTCTCTTAAAATATGACAGATATGGATATGAGAATTGGAGAGAATAAATGGACAGCATTATTTTGCCATTTACAGTATAAGAAAGAGAGTTTTACTATCATTGTTTCTTTTATTGTCAAGGATAGTGTCCTGAAGCATGGAGTGGATTGGAAATACAATTAAATATGAAATATGAAAACCATATGCGATAACGGTGAGAGGATATGCCAGATACATAGGGCTTCAGTACATGCACAGTTAAGAGAGGTCTGCCTTTCTGCTAGATGGAGTACACTAAAATCTCTTCGCCAAAAATAGCCTATCTACAAGCTCACATCGCATCACAACGTGGCACGTTGTGAGCTTGTAAATCGTATCTTTGTTGAATGTTCGCCTATTTTCGTGGATTGTTCGTCAGGGGCTTTAGTGCCTCTTCTGCTTTTGACCTTGACCACTTTCAACCTGGGACTGGGGTCCCTATTCTAGGAGTGTCATTATAGGCAAACACGTTTCGGTGTTTGCCTAACATGGTGGCATGTTGTGAGCTTGACTGTAGATCAGTATTTTTGCCACGTGACATCGTAAATGTCAAACAGGAAACTAAAGCACAGGCTATTTCTCACCTCAAAATTCTTATAGCAGCATGTCCACAGATCCAGCAGTGTTTACAATGTAACACTTGGATTTGAACCCTGTGTCATTCACATCATTTCTCTGGTCGGTTTAAAGCAGACATATGTGGGTCATCATATAATCTGATTTGCTCATTAGAACCTCCAGGTCGACGTTGTAGTTCTTCTGAGCATCCTGGACTGTGCATTTCCTTACACTCACTTTGTTGTATGTACGTAGTTTGTTTTATTTCTGGAAAAAATATTAATTGTTGACTATTACATCTATTACCGGTACACTACATGTAAATACAATGTTTCACTATATGCACATTAAAATCATGAATTTTATGGTGGATGAAACAATCCATTGTCCTAGCTGGAACAATGTTATGTTAATCGTCACTACATTTGGTTATCTATTTTAAACTGTGAACACATAGTGGGGAGAAAACAAATCACCATAAGTTATAGTTTGTCTTATGTCCTATATGATGGCACGTGACAACCTGAGACAAACCTGTCAAAAACATAAATAGCCTTACTTTAATCACAATTTAATCACAATTTATTCATGACAAAAGTTGCCATTAATAATAATATTACAATTTGATCAAAAAAGATACTGTATGTAAGGAATTTAAATGTTCACTTCAATCAAGGAGTTATTCCAGAAATGCAACGGTCTTTAATATTGCTGGGCACACAGAACAATGACCTCAACAGTTTTGTTGAACAAGAAACCACAGTATACATTATGTAGTGCAGTATGGTTCATACAATATGACAAAAATGTTTGAGCAGCTAGCATTTCATGTCATGAGAATATTCCCCAAAGGCGGCAGGATTAACATGCTACACTTTGTTTGTTCGTGCAGAAATTATGTGATATTGACAGGAGGGTTTGTGTTTTACACACTGATATACAACACCATACATTTTAATGGCTAGGACATGCTTTAATTTGACTCATTATACAATCTTAGATGCCACTAAGACCAGAACACTGAACACTCTGATGGGATTGCCCCATCAGAACAAATTCAACCACAAATGAGTGGCACTGTGGCAGAGTACGGCGGGTCTTGACTTGAGAGTGAGACTGACTTCATATCACCTTGCCTCAACTATGATGTTGGATAACTAAATTATCCAATCCAATCCAATCCACTTTATTTATAAAGCACATTTAAAACAGGGTTGAAACAAAGTGCTGTACACAAAAAATACTAAAATGCCAAGGGCGAAAACATAACACATTACATTACATATCAGGGCAACATAAAGACAGTGGAAAAACTCCTAATTAGCATGTTCGAACACCAGGGAGTACAAGTGAGTTTTCAGATGTTATTTAAACACAGGCAAGGTATGAGAAGCTCTAACATGCTGTGGAAGTTCATTCCGCAGTGTGGGCACTGCAACAGAAAATAACCTATCCCTTTACAGATTTACAGACTTAAAAACAAACTAAAATCTTAAACTGGATCCTGTACCGCACAGGGAGCCAGTGTATCTGTTAAGAGGCGAGCGGGCGCGTTTTGGACTAACTGTATAGTCGACCCAGGCAGGCAGGCTTGGGTAAATTACATTACAGTAGTCGAGTCGGGTTGAAATAAAAGCATATGTATTAGACGTTCAAATTATTACAGCAGACTTGACTTTCAGCCTCAGCTGATAAAAGCTGGATTTAACAGAATCGATCTGTTTGTCAAACTTAAAATCACTGTCTAATTTTTAAAACCGGTTTTAAAAACGGCTGCAGGGGGGCCCAAACTGGTCTGAACTGGTGCTGGGTGTGAACTCCATTTTACTTTCATTAAAATTAAAGTTTTTCTGGAGAGCTTCACTGGGGGCTTGAGTGCTCCCAGTGAGCTGCATGGTGAGAGAGAGCTGGAGACTGGCCCTGCACCCTCTTATATAGAGGTAGCATCAGGTGGGCCACATCTCCACTGATCCTATCTGCAACACAGACACCATAATAGTAACCATGACAACCACATGAGCTACTCTTTTCACAGTATAAGTAGACTGGCCGAGCCATGAGGCCCATAGGGCAGGAGCCTATCTCCTGTTTCTGTAGCGTGAGGCAGCTTGATGTACAAGTACACCCCCTGGACATGACGCTAGTATGTCGCAGGGACTTTTCACAGTATCCTGGTGTCATTATCCTGGTCAATATCTTAGTCAATATCTTGGTCAGTATCCTGGTGACAGTATCCTGGTCAGAGTCCTGGTCAGAATCCTGGTCAATTCTTTGTCAGTATCCTGGTGTGGTATCAGTATCCTGGTCTGTGAAGTTCAGGCATAGAGGCAACTATGTTTAGGATTGTGCATTCAGTCTCATGCTATATGTTCTTGTCTAGCTTTCAACGATAACAAGGTCACTCTGGCCTGCGCTCTCACTTTTCGGATCGCTTATTCGCATCGCGTCGCTAATTCGCCAGTGTGTAATGACCTTTAGGCCTACAGTGGTAAATATTTTTGTCTGGCTTCTCCAAACACCATGAAAAACACTGTGCTTGTATAATCAATGTATTCTTAGAAATTCTGACATAAATGAATGTAATATTTGGCAATCAATCTATACATTGACTAATCATTGCAGTTTTTAACAAATGTATTTTCAGAATCCAAAATATGTATTTGTATCTCAAATACATTTCTCAGACCAGTATTTTGTATTTGTAACTTTTTGATATTTCACACATCTCTGCACACACAAACACAGAAAAATGTACATGCACAACTTGCTTTTGGTGTATACTTGATGGAGGTTAAGTTAGGAGAAAACTTTCCATGTGCAAATTATTTTATGACCATATTCTTTGCTCTCATTTTTGTTTAATAAGTACAGCCTTATACAGTCACTGTGTTGTAGTTGCAATTATTTAAAGATGGAGTGCCACAATTTTTGTATTTTTCCAGTTTTTCATGTGTCTATGAGGTGACAATACTTCATTTGACACCCTGGAGTCGTTTTTATGTGCAATGGTGTATTAACTTTGTATTTAGGGTTTCTTCCTGGAGGCTGAACCCTTGACAGTCAAACGGGCCAATGAAATAAACAGTAATATAGTGACATCACACTATCAGCCCCTCTCCTAACCCCTCCCCCTTTATCATACAACTACAGCTGTGGGTGCGGCTTCAGTTCAGGTGGATCACCACCTATCACCACCCACCAGGCAAACCAGGCATACTTAATGAACTGGTGGGCGTGTCCACATAAAAGCATGATTTTAACAAATACTGTACACTTTTTGGAAAAAGTTCTTCCTCCTTATATTAAAATAATACCTGATGATCATGTTTTAGTTTTTCACTCATTCGTGCAAAGTTGAAAGTATTTTGGATGATGTTTTAGATCTGTATGTTTTGTACCAATGTGTCATTTTGCCAACCAATTACACTAGAATAAAATGTATTAATAATAAAAAAATATTCAAATGGATTTTTCTTTTTCTGTTTGAAAGACTTTATTCTGATTATAGGCCAAGGAATTGAGGATGTTTAATTACCTGTATTCAAATGAATCGTATTAAAAAACAATTTAACTTCTCGAAATATAATTAAAATATTCATGTATTGATTGGTTGTTCTCGCTATGCTTCTAAGCCCCTCAAGATTTATCTGAGAAGTGCTATTATTATGATAATTATGATTATGATTAGAATTATGATTATGATTATTATTACTGACCTCATTACAAAGGCTCGATCAGTCAGTCAAACAAACTAACAAAAGTGTTAGTAATCCTATTACTCCTTAATGTAAACAAAGTTAAAAGTTGCATTTGGCCTACTGCTCAACACTGGGACTTTCAAACCATCCAACAATCTCTTTATGAACAAGCTCCTTTTTCCAGAGTTGAGTTCAAAGGTGGCTCAGGTCAACCGAGGTGAAAGATGATACAGTAAGTGTGCTATCATCTCTGCTGTCGGGGAGACACCACCTAAATGTAAATGTTTCAGGAAATTAAAAATATAGATTTTTCAGGAAATTAAGAAAACCTTATATTTTTAAAACAATGCAATGCTGCCTCATCCAAGTTGGTATTGTGACTTTATATATTGTCAATTACCAGCATGAGAGCTAGGGGGAGAGGTGGTGGAGTTAGCTGCTTTAGCAGACAGCTTGAGGGTCCAATTAATGCGGTTAAGAGGTTTTGTCCGAAGCACCTTTTAATAGTTTTCATTGGTTCAATATTTATTTTAACCAAAACACAGACGTGTGTTAGCGACAATATGAACATTAACCAATCCAGAAGGTGATCAATGGCTCAAGCTCCTTTAGCCATAATTCTGGCTGGAACTGCTAGTGAATGGCTGTCACACAGTAAGCCATAGTCGGTGTAGTCCTTTGTGATTGATTACAATCAATAAGCTTTAGAATTACTGGCAAGTGACACCGGTTGGATCCACATTATTAGTCTCAAGGAAGGCATGAAGGTGGTAATGGTGTCTCCTTGAAGATCGACCCTGATGACAATTTGCACCTACAGTACATTGCAAATCGATTGCGGTTGTCTCACCCCTGCCCATTCCACTAGTCAAAGGTCAAAGTTCAAATGAGTCTCGCGCTTCAAAAGTCATGCAGGCGTTGCAGCTCCCACTGATGCAATTATGTCAGTGTAATCATGCAAAAAGGTGGTATTCACTAGGAATTAATTTGGTACAGACTAGTGTATTAGGGCTGTCAAAGTTTACACATTATGATTATTAATTAATTAATGGTGATTGATTGATTGATTCTTTTATTGCCATTAATAATAAAACAAATATTGTCATTTGGCCTATTCCTAGTTTTGGACACAGTTCTCTGTCTGGACCGATCAGCATTAAACATTGCTTTGCATACTACCGGCCAAGGAAGAACCTCCACCAGACCACCAACAAATATAGGCCTAATTATAGCGCCACCATTAGGCCAATTCTTGCAAAACAGATTTTCTTTGCATTACTCCGACAGATTTTGGCCAAATCATTTGCCAATCAGTAGCCTACACATTATCTGGGATGTGTGATAAGAGGAGCACACTTTTCTAGTTTGTTTTTGTTTTAGTTGTTTTGTACACTTGAAATTAACCATAGGTTACTCAGTTCACACACACACATTTACACTCATTTTATCCTTTTGACAGATATTTACAAATATGTCAGTTAATTTACCGCATTTGTGATTGAGATTACAGTTATCAGAACACTAAATTCCATTTCAACATCTCCAGGGAAAGGTGCAGAGGAAATTCAGAAGGTTGAGTGCATCATTCTTAGGTGAGATTTGTGATTTCAAGGAGACTGAGCAGTTTGTACATTAGGATACATGACTGAGTCTGCAATTTTATTGACTGCCATGTGACACTGCTACACTCTCATTTCACACTTTCGGGGGGCGGGTACTATTGTATAGCATGTGGAGCATTAATCTCCAACATCCATCATTACAGACTCTACAACAGCCGGGCACCGGTCTAGTCTATGCCCGGCTGTTGCCCGGATGTGTCTCTGTCTGTCTGTGTGTACAGCTGTAATGCACGTAACTCGAGAACTGTTACCCCCACCGACGGTAAAGCGTGACGGAAAAGCGTGATGAAAAAGCGTGACGGAAAAGTGTAGTCGCTGCAGCGCAAATCCTCAGGCAGCGCAAATCCTCGCATACGGTATGCGCTCATGCAAAACACTGTTTAAATGGCTTAAGCATCTAAACTTGCAACATTGTTTTAATTGCGCGATTTTAATTGCTTGTAAAGTCTGTAATCTCCTACCAATTTCATATTTCGTAGCCCATATACATACAGTTTTATATTAACATTTTAGGAGTGAATACATATGTTTCGATGCCTGTGGCTGGTCAAACAATGCTGCTCCGCCTTTCTACGACAGGAAAACAGCTGAGGACAAACCCTATACGACAGCTCCCGACATGATTTTTGTCCTGGCTCACGTTCAAGTTCAAGGTTTTGCGGAAATGATAAATGCCGAAAATTGCGGTAATTCCAGCGTGCACCCATATTTTGGCGTACGCCGCTTTGATAAATGAGGGCCTTAATTTCCATTTTCCAGCCATTCAGTTGCAACAAAATAATAATATAATTTGCGGACCTCCCAAAATAACTTGGCGACCCACCGAGGGGTCGCGAGACTCGCGACCCACAGGCTCTATACAGCCAGGCACCGGTCTAGTATGTCAGATTGCAGAACATTTCATCACTATATTCTAAGACCCCCAAGACTCCCCCCCCCCCCCCCCCCCCCCTTCTGCAGCTCTTCGCTTATTTATTTTTTTAGCTGCAAGGACTCCTCAACTTTCACTGCAAGGAATGCACTCATTCACACTGGAGAGTTTACCACCAAGGGAAGTGGGTCCTATTCTTTCAGAGAGTATCAAAGTGGGCCATGTCTTTAAAAAGATAAACAGGGAGGAACCATTGTGATTAATTTTGGGTTCACCCAAACAAAGAGGCGGCAAGAAAGCGCCTAGAGCAGGCGTCTCTTCCTGATTTATAAACAGCTGGTGGACGGAAAGCTAGAGGAGAACGAGGACGAAAAGTAGATGAGGACTCAGAAGCACAGTCAATCGTCGTAATCCTCTACGAATCGCCGGAATCCTCTACGAATCGCCATATTCCTCTACGAATGCTGTGTATATTCCAACTAATCATAAAAATACCAAATATAAATATGGGCCTAATACAAAATACGGCGGGCTGTAACACCCCCCAAAATAAATGGTAAATGGTGCATATATATTTATCCAAGGGGATTTACATAGATTGTGCATTACATTCACCCACACAGATGGCGGAGCAAACCATGCAAGGCATCAACCTGCATCGGGAGCAAATAAGGGCTTTAGGGCTCCATTTTCGTCACCGCTAAACCCCTTATCCCTAAACCTTTTTTTACTATTTTGCAAAACATTTTTGAATAGTTAAAATGGCCAGTCTACTAGCTCACAACGTGTCAATGTAGATTGGCTAGTTGAACTATTCAAAAAGGGCTCCATTTTCGTCACCGCTAAACCCCTTACCCCTAAACTTCTTTGCCTTTTTTTTTTACTATTTTGCAAAACATTTTTGAATAGTTAAAATCTATCTGAGTCTACAAGCTCACAATGTGTCAATGTAGATTGGCTAGTTGAACTATTCAAAAATGTTTTTTCAAAATAGTAAAAAAAAGAAAAAGCAAAGAAGTTTAGGGATAAGGGGTTTAGCGGTGACGAAAATGGAGCCTTTAGTGTCTTGCTCAAGGACACTCTAACTCTGGGGGAGCCCGGGATGGAACCGTCTGGTTGCTTGTTTTCTATATATTGTAAATGAATACATTTAAGTATGTCTTAACACTTAGCCCACCGAAAAATGTAGCCTACACGCACGTAGCCTACACACGCGCACGTGCGTGCGCGCATGCGTGCGTGCGTGCGCACGTGCGTGTGCGCGTGCGTGCGTGCGTGCTCTGCAGCATGCTTCCACTGAAGTGCAAAACTATCATACTATGCCTATGAAATATTACATCCAGCTACAAGATGAAAGCTATTGTTGATTTGACCAATTAAACTTAAACTTTATTATAATTTCATCTGTTGTCCCGGGGCAAAGGGACCGAGAGAGATTAATTCAATGTTTTAACCCTTGAGGGCAGTTGCGATAAGACCTTATTTAGATGACTCAATATTAAAATTGGTGCACTCAGCATGTAAAGCAAGTTGTAAACAGAATGTGATCTGTGCATAGCCCAACAGGCTTCACCAAAGGCCAATATCATTCCCTCAGGACAAGTTGAGAGGGCTGGAGTCTGACTGCTGCTCTCTATACACATCCATGCAGCTAGTTCCTTATAAATAGTTTAGAAAGCCAGAGCCTCGCTGAGCAGTCAGGAGACAATGGCATATACTGTATGCAACAGCTACAGTACCATAGATGGATGGAGCCATCAGAAAACACATTGGATACTGACCTGCCATACGGACTGCGAATGTGGAAAATATGGACCGCAACCACAGCCAAATGCTTAAAGCAACCATGCATAAGAGATGGGCTTACTGTAGGGAAATTGCCCTAGTTTGATAATGAGGCCTGCGAGAGGTGGGATGATGGTGGTGGGTGGTGGTCCTGGGAAGAGGAAGTCAATAAAACTGTACAGGTGATTCTTTCAGAAAGAAGGTAATGTGTGACATAACAACACAGCAGTGAGGATGAAACATAATTGCAGATATTGGTAGTAGCTGAAATGAGCTGTCTTTACTGTTGACGTGTGCGTGCGTGCATGCTCGTGCGTGTGTGCGTGCACGTCAGCTTCTCACCACAAAGAGCAGTGAGAAAATCAAACAGTGGGGAAAAGTAATATGTGAACTCCAAAGAACTGTCTGCGTGCATGAGTTGGTTTATTGTGGCGCTTGCACCCCCACCTGTGCTGTAACGTGAGAGGCGGACGGCCCAACAACTTGACTCACTGCTCTCATTTATAGCACCCACCCTCAGCCGTGCGTGAGACCCCCACTGCCCCACCCCGCCCTGGCGGACGCCCACGGCAGTTAGTTCGTGTGGTCATCAACTTTCTTGATCAATGTCAACAGCTGTGGCTCTGAGCTGGCAACCCCGCCTCAGTTGTGCGACAGCGGGCAGGGAGAAGGGGAGTTGAAACTAGGGCACAGTAGTAGCAGCCTGGCCCCTTTCCTTTCAAACCAAAGGCAGAGATTTGCAGCGGAGGGACAAGAAGAGAGACAACTTAAGTGGAGATAATATAGACAAAGAAGAGGCTTGCTGTGGTTGCTGAGGAGAGAAATCCCCCTCCCTCCCTCCTCACACGCTCATCTCTCCAGGACGGAATCCAGAGTGTCTCTACAGAAGCAACATCATCTCCCCGAGGCCTTTGAGGGTAGCCCTTGCTTTTTTGGAGGGGGGGCTGAGTCTTTTGGGTCTTTTTTTATTTTTTATTTTATCTTTTTTTACTCAGGAAAAGGAGCAGCTTCTAAGAGGCACGCCAGCTAAGTGACAGCATGCATAAACGTACCAAGATAAACATCACCATCACCGTGCTCCTGTTGGGCATGGCGTGCATGTTCACGGCGGTGGTGACGGACTACTGGGCCGTGCTCAGCCCGCATGTGGAGCATTACAACCAGACGTGCGAGGCGGCCCACTTTGGCCTGTGGAGACTGTGTAAGAAGTACATCTACATGACCGAGAACACGGGACACGGTTGTGGACCCCTGAGCCTACCTGGAGGTGAGAGATAGACAACACCCAAAGCTGCCCATTGCTGAGTCAACCTGTGGTCTTTGGTGGTCACTTGAGTGACTAATACTGCAGCCTACACTGCAGTATTAGTGCTGGTGTCTCAAGGCGTTGTTTGACTGACAGCTAGAAAGGGCCTCATACAAAAGGTTAGGACTGTGTAATACCAAAAGCTACAAGCTACAAAAGCTAAAGATTATGCATTGGGGAAACCCGGCCCAGTTAGAAGTCGTCAGGTTTCTAAGAATAGGGCTTCCGAATATCATTGGGCAGGTCATATGACCATAGCCTACAAACTTCCCTCTGACTGAAGATTAAGAGAGATTTAAGAGAGAGGTTTGGACAAAGCATCTCTTTTCTAATAATGTTTGGTGGACCCCCACCTAAAGTCATTTACTATATAAGGTGAATTAGGCTATACACGTGTTGGAGAATTGTAAATAACATCTGCTGCTTGTATAAACCCAGCATACTCTCTCACTCTGTGTCCCTGCATGCTTGTCTAATGAAACAAGAGTGCATTCACATAGTTCCAAATCTTGAGGATCTGGATTCTTTATCTGAAAACTGCATATAGAGCTTTATTTTTAACAACAATAATATGCTTTTTATTTTAACCAAACATCACTTACAGCACATTTAATTTAGTGTCGCTCCAACAATGGGTATGGTTTGCCTACACAGGTGAGATTGCCACAGAGCCTCCAACATGGTTGCTTTAAATCTGGTATGCTATAAAGAACCTAATTAGGTTTTTCAAAACAAACTCTCCATAAGGCTACTCATGAGTTACACTGTGTTATACACACGTTATACCCCTCTCAGATCTTTGTATTATTTGTTTTTATGTACAGTATAGTGTTGAGCATCCTCTACTTTCCCTAATGCTTTTTAGAAGTATTATTGTTTATTACGGATCCCAATCGTACTGAAGATTATTCTTTCCGGGGTCCACACAAAAGACGAGACATGAACAAAATAACAACAATGTGCAACAAATCAAACGATCAAGTGGTAAAAACAAACTATACTTTTAATTCTACTATTCAAGATCTGTGTCAGTGTCAGTTTTAACCTCTTCAATACATAAAATGTCACTTTAAATTCTAATTAAGTCTAATTACGTTTTCGCTCTGGGGATTATAGGCTACAGTATTACAGTATTTCAGTAATGTTTTTTCAGAGATTTACTTGATTCTTACCCTAGCATACATTGGAGGGGTTTCAAAAGCATTGCATACAAGGATATTTGTGTATTGTGTTGTTTTTCAATCAAGAATTAACTAGTGTTGATGGAGTGTTAAAATAGCCCTCAAGTAGCTTTAAGTTGTGCTGAATACACATCTTGGACCTGAGAAGATGTAACATTGCTGTGATATCCTTGAAGAAAATTCCATAGTAAACTCCACGTAGCCAAAATCTGTTGCTGTTGACCTCAGAACTTAAGTCATCCTTGGAAAAGAACAATACATGTATGAGCATACTGTGGGTGGCTTACACAACCAACAACCAATAGTTGTAGCACAACATAATGCATGCATGTAGCAGATAATTTTGACATTAGGCAGGTTAAAGCTGATGGTAAACATTCAATTGATGTGCTACTATATTATGTGCTAAACTTATGTGGCATGCTCACTTTTTAGACCACTCCCAACCCATGCTGGGTGTTGCAGGAACAGACATAACTGCCTTTGGGGGTTCCGTTCCCAGGCATGTCTGGTGTGCTGATCACAGGTCACAGAAAAATCACTGTATGGTGCCATGAGACTGATTAGGTCTTTCGCTTGCATTAATTAGTCACCATGTTTCCCAGCAGCATATCATTGGACTTATTACAGAACTGAAGTGATATATAGTACAGGATACAGTATATGATTTAATGAACCTTTAGATCTCAATTAGCTCAAAGTCCCAATCCTTTGAGCTTGTTATTTGCCCGCCTAAGACACAGAATTAAAATGATTGTTGTGCTACCATAGCATCAGCCTTTTATGCAATGTAATGACCTTGATAGAAGCCTTTGCCAAGGAATTCCAGTGCACAAGACTTCTCTGGAGTCCAGTGATCTCATCACGTCCAGCACATTTATCTGTAGTAGCATAGGATAGCATATACCCTTGCATCTTAGCAAAGGTGCTAACTTTTGATCCCTATAACAGCTTTGCTGTCACAATCCTGCGTTGTGTCAATTCATGACAAAACCCAGATAATGAGAGTTAAACAACAGGAGTTGATTCCATAAACTTCAGTGATGAGTAATGTGTGTGTTTATAGAACCATAAAATGAAAACAAAACAACAGTGGAATAGGCCTATGCCCTGACACATACAGTAATATGGTTAAAGAACATATAGTGTAGTCACTTACAGAGCTGTCAGTGTCATAATTATAACCATAGTATAAGTGTGCACTGTGCAGTGATTGCAGTCACAGACACAAAAACAGATATCTGTGATTTTTCAGTGTTCAGCAGACCACCGACAAGGGACAAATATAGGCTGTGTAAATACCCAGCTGTCTTGGGTGGAAGCCGCAGGGGGAGTCAAGTGTGTCCACAAGCCCAGCAACCCTGAGTGACAAGGACACTTGCGAGAGCCAGGCATAGCTCTCGATCTCCTTGTGTCCCGGAAAACCGCTCCCACAAGACCAACCCCTAAACCTGCACCTCTGGGTGGCCGATAGCCTTTAAAATAATTTGTAACACTCCCTGGGAGGGGCCGAAGGCATGAAGCACGTAAAAGCAGCTTTGGCTTATCGCCATCGTAACTGTGGCAACATACAAGTAGCCTACAGGGATGGGCACTGCCCTATGGCACTGCCTGAGGTGGTGCAACAATGTCTGGTTAATGCTCACACTGAAATGGCTTTCCATACAGAATGATTGCGTGGTTGGATGGACCAATTAAAGCACTGGTTTGCCTTATTTGGACACACTGTGTGACCTATAGTCTCTTTAAATTTAGTTCTATGCAATCATGTTGGTTCTGCTGGATTTAAACATGAGGCAAATCCCATGGGCATTTATGGCCAGGCTCATGTTCAGATGCTGCAGGCAATGGCATGCAGTGGTGAACAGAAAGTAACAACATTTACTTGAGTACATTTGTTTAGTATGTATCAGTACTACTTTAGTTTATTTGTATTTTTAGATACTTAATGACTTTCACTCCACTAAATAAGACAAATATCTATAATTCACCCCCAAAATGACTTTTTTTTTAGTCTCACCCCATAAGGAACCGCTGATGGCTATCAAATGATTAGGTTAAATAAACTTTATGAAAATAAAACCTTCTATTTTCAGCAATACTGCCTCATCAAAGTACCTTTGATTACAGGATTAGATAAACTATTGTTTTTTTTAATCTTTGGTAACCTAGCCTATAGGGCACGTGCACAAGTTGGTTGTGAGGGGCCTTCAAATGGCTGGCCTCTACCAAGCAGTTAGCAAGGTACTGCTCAGTATCAGCTATTGTAGAAAGCGTTGTGTCCTACACGTGATTGACGTCTGCTGTGTTTGACAAGTATTCCAACAGTATTGTATGTAACAAATGTAATGCCTTATAGGTGTAACTGACTGTATACTTGTATCACTTTGTACAAGGCATTGTTACACTTTGTTATACTTCTTATACTATATATGATGATTTTGGGTGTGAGTGACAGTACAGTACAGTACGTAGAGGCACCACCTGGGGACCCCCACACGGTGTCATTTCTCAACCGTTTCGGACGTGGGGCGGCTCGCTGGAACCGGCCCGACTCCTGTGGGTATGGAGTTCCGGGGACCCCCACACGGAGTTGCAACACTCACTTCACTCGGGTGTGATTTTTGTTAGTTTTTAGTTCAATGTTTGTTTTAAAAACGCCATTGACAATGAAGTGAAATTAATGTTTGTTTCGTCCCTAACACAAACATTAAATCCCATTAACAATAAAGATAATTTAATATTTGTTTTGACACCGTTTGTTTTACATCATCATTACATCACCTATAATCATAGCAACATGAGTTAGACTTTAATATATTAAATTCCCTCCTCGAATTCCCTCCTCGATGTTGTATGATGATAAGAGCGCCTCTCACTTCACACGGGTGTGAAGTGAGAGGCGCTCTAGTGGTGCAACCACTTCATTAAGTAGCTTTGTGTCTGCCTGGCTGGCTGGCTGCCTGGGTCTGAGCACGAAAATAGCATTTGGTTGGTTTTCAAAACCAAGTGTCACTGTTGTAAAATCAATACAGTACTGTTGTAAAATCAATACAGTACAGTATAGTAGAGGGACCCCCTGGGGACCCCCACATGGTAACTCAGTCATTTCTCAACCGTTTTGGATCCGGGCGGCTCGCCAGAACCGGGCCGGCACCCTGGGCACGTTCCTGCGGGTCTGGAAGTTCCGGGAAGCCACACGGGTGTGATTTTTGACTTGAAACCAGTTGAATGATGTCTAATTGGGGACAAAACTGATTTTATGGCAGCCCAAGTGCTAAGGGTTAGATTGATTCCGATTATGTAGGGTAAGTGGATATTAAATCAATGTCAACTAGAAAAAGTGCCCTTCCGGGCACAGGTCTCCACCAGGAGGATAGGAGTGTGTGTGATGTTTGGCAAAATGTTTAGGAAATGCAGAGCCAGATCACTCATAGCATCTCTGAGGATAGAATTCTGGATGAGCAGGACATGTGCAGCATTTTGTAGAAAACGGGCCACTCCTGAAAACTTTGGAAGGCAATCTTAGCCAATCAGTGTACAATCTGAGAAATCCAACAGACTCGTCTTGATCACATGACTACAGAGATCATGTGTACCGATTGCCATTTCTTCATACGCCTTTGATGGCAATTGGATGATTTGAGGCATTTTGTTCCAAAAATGTGTTTTGCAAAAATCAACCTGTTGGTGGCGCTATAACAGGCCAATGTGAAAAGGGTGGGATATATTCCTCAGCCTAGTAAGAAAATGTGTGAAAGATTTCACGTAAATTGCATGCTGCGTTCATGATTTGAGGCTATTGTTCAAAACGGGGCAATCTTGCAAACTGTGAAAGCCAATTATAGCCAATTAGGATGGAATATGAAATATCAGACAGATCCGACTTGAGCACATGACCATAGAGATACTGTGTAACGATTTGTGAGATTTTTGGACAGAATCTGGAGGAGTAATATCAAAAAATTTGTTTTACAAAAGTCGGCCTCCTGGTGGCGCTATAAAAGGCAGATGCGGAAAATGCAGGTCAAAGGTTTGTCCTTGGCCTCTAGGGAGTGTGCATGCAACGTTTCACGCAGATCGGTGCAGTTTTAGGTAAAAAAATGTGAAAAGCTGCCTCATGGTGGCGCTATAACAGGCCGTTCTGGAAAATGTGGGGCAGAGGTTCATCGTTGGCATCCAGGGAGTGTGTGTGCAAAGTTTGGCATCGACCGGGTTAACGGTGCCGGAGATTAGCTGTACACAGACGGACGGACGGAAGGAAGGACGGACGGACGGACGGACACACACACACACGGACGGAGTGCAAAACATACTCTCTCCCCATGCCTTTGGCCTGGTGGAGACAATGATGTTGATGCAATGTCCCTGGCCACTGTTTGTGTTTGTGAGTGTATAAATTCTGTTGTTACCTAAGAACAAATTCCATGTAAGAAAACATTGGTGAATGTCAGAATCTTCATGAAAACTGCATACCGGTAAGTGGGGTTTAAGAAGAAATTTGTTCTTAAGAATGGTTGGTGAATAGGCCCATTGTCAGTGTGAAAAGCAGTTGAGCCTGTTGCTTAGTAACTACTTTATTTTCTATTCCCAGGCTGTCCTCATAAAAACAAATCCTCTCTCCATGTACGTCAGGCAGAGTATAGAAGCTCCAACAGTTTGCAAAAGATGTCCTTTTTGACAATATTGTTGTCTCCACCAGGCCGAAGGCATGGGGAGAGTATGTTGTTGTCTCCACCAGGCCAAAGGCATGGGGAGAGTATGTTGTTGTCTCCACCAGGCCAAAGGCATGGGGAGAGTATGTTGTTGTCTCCACCAGGCCAAAGGCATGGGGAGAGTATGTTGTTGTCTCCACCAGGCCAAAGGCAGGGGGAGAGTATGATGTTGTCTCCACCAGGCCAAAGGCATGGGGAGAGTATGTTGTTGTCTCCACCAGGCCAAAGGCTTGGGGAGAGTATGTTGTTGTCTCCACCAGGCCAAAGGCATGGGGAGAGTATGTTGTTGTCTCCACCAGGCCGAAGGCATGGGGAGAGTATGTTGTTGTCTCCACCAGGCCAAAGGCATGGGGAGAGTATGTTGTTGTCTCCACCAGGCCAAAGGCATGGGGAGAGTATGTTGTTGTCTCCACCAGGCCAAAGGCATGGGGAGAGTATGTTGTTGTCTCCACCAGGCCGAAGGCATGGGGAGAGAGTATGTTTTGCACTCCGTCCGTGTGTGTGTCTGTCCGTCCGTCCTTCCTTCCGTCCGTCTGTGTACAGCTAATCTCCGGCACCGTTAACCCGGCCGATGCCAAACTTTGCACACACACTCCCTGGATGCCAACGATGAACCTCTGCCCCACATTTTCCAGAACGGCCTGTTATAGCGCCACCATGAGGCAGCTTTTCACATTTTTTACCTACAACTGCACCGATCTGCGTGAAACATTGCATGCACACTCCCTAGAGGCCAAGGACAAACCTTTGACCTGCATTTTCCGCATCTGCCTTTTATAGCGCCACCAGGAGGACGACTTTTGTAAAACACATTTTTTGATATTACTCCTCCAGATTCTGTCCAAAAATCTCACAAATCGTTACACAGTATCTCTATGGTCATGTGCTCAAGTCGGATCTGTCCGATATTTCATATTCCATCCTAATTGGCTATAATTGGCTTTCACAGTTTGCAAGATTGCCCCGTTTTGAACAATAGCCTCAAATCATGAACGCAGCATGCAATTTACGTGAAATCTTTCACACTTTTTCTTACTAGGCTGAGGAATATATCCCACCCTTTTCACATTGGCCTGTTATAGCGCCACCAACAGGTTGATTTTTGCAAAACACATTTTTGGAACAAAATGCCTCAAATCATCCAATTGCCATCAAAGGCGTATGAAGAAATGGCAATCGGTACACATGATCTCTGTAGTCATGTGATCAAGACGAGTCTGTTGGATTTCTCAGATTGTACACTGATTGGCTAAAATTGCCTTCCAAAGTTTTCAGGAGTGGCCCGTTTTGTACAAAATGCTGCACATATCCTGCTCATCCAGAATTCTATCCTCAGAGATGCTATGAGTGATCTGGCTCTGCATTTCCTCAACAAAATGAAGAAAACATCACACACACTCCTATCCTCCTGGTGGAGACCTGTGCCCGGAAGGGCACTTTTTCTAGTTTTGTACTGCTTCCGTCCGTGCGTCCGTGTGTGTGTGTGTGTGTGTGTGCGTGCGTGCGTGCGTGCGTGCGTGCTGGATGCCAGAGCTGAACCTCAGCCCCAAATTCTCCACAAAAACATGATGTTGACAGTACACCTACAGATTTTGTCCAAACATCACGCAAATTGGTAGCCTACAGTGCCCTACACAGTCTCTCTACAGCCATTAAACGAAACAGGTTTTTCCGATTTTTCTACCTGATTGGCTAAGATTGCCTCCCAAAGTTTGCAGGAGTGCTCCGTTTAGAACAAAATGCAACAACTCATGAACACATTGTGTGATTTCCGCGAAATTTTGCACGCACATTCCTCCTATAGGTTGAGGAAGAAATGCCACTTGAAAATTATTAAACAAGCCTCATGGTGGCGCTATAACAACTCTATTCGTGTTTTTACCTAGGCTCTTGCCTGACAGCGTGCGTGTTCGAGTCCTGTTCATGATGACCTTTGCTGCACGTCTCTCCACTTCTCTCTCTCCCTCTTTCCTGTCTGTCTTCACTGTAACTATCAATAAAGGCACAAAAGCAAAACAAAAAAAATGTGCACACGCATATTCCCACTAGGCTGAGGAACAAATGCCACAAAAAACACTCCTATCCTGGTGGAGACCTGTGCCCTGAGGGGCACATGTGATACATAAGTATCACATGTGCCTCTAATTGAGCCTTCCATGGAATCATTTAGAAATATTATAACAAACATGCAATTGTGTGAGTGTCACATACTCTACACTGCATTGCCGTAGAAGGGCAACCCTTGTAATACATTGCTATGGGTTCTTGGGGAAACTGCTATTATGATTATCCCAGCATGGACCATCATGCTCTAGCACAGATGTGATACTGTAACATGCAGTACTTAGCAACATCTGTACTTCCACATGAAAGCATCTTGAGGCATGTGCCATGCTGCTGAGAGTACAGTAGATGAGAAGCGAGATTAAGAACGATATGTTTATTGCGACCGAAGGTCACAGTTAACTATGGAATCGCGCATTTCCCGTCAGTGTGTCGGGCACCAGTGTGTGTCAGGCACCATATATGGTGTCCAGGTCTCATGACATCATGTGACATCATCACAGTAGGAAGTGTGGAGACCCTGATGTCATAGTAAATGCATCCTGCTGTCACAGTTAAGCCCATATATGGTGATCCCTGATGTCATCAAAATTGGCCAGCAACTCTACATCTGACCTCAAACCCTTAGATCTCCATATATGGATATACGGTAGCCTATGTCAGAACCTGTTCTGACATTCAATGTGTTGATCCTTCCCCATCTGTCCTTCCTCGATTACTCCCTTTTTACTGATACCTGTCCATTCAAACTCTAGACGGTTCTGCCCCAAAGTTATTAGTGCCCGGCAGCTGGCGAAAACCAGAGTTCTCAACAGGCTCGAAAATGAATACCGCCCTTAGATCTCTCCATATACAGTACTGTATGGAGCTGACCTGTTCTGACATTCCACATGTTGATCTGACCTCATCAAACCCTGTACACTCAAGACAGGCTCCTTATATGGCCAGTACAGAATTCATTCCATGTTGATCTGACCCCCCATGCCAAAGCGCCAGCGCTCGCCCAGCAGTCTGCCGTCAACGAGGTGGATGCGTGCACGCAACCTCGCTCTTTAGGGCGAGGTCGCTTCTCGCCCTCAAGCGTCTTACTGGTATGTAATGTATGTACGGTATGTACTGTATGTACAGTACGTACACATATGTATGGCCTACATATGTACAGAGTATGTGTGTGTGTGTGTATGTATGGCCTATGTACAGAGTATGTGTGTGTGTGTGTGTACTGTATGTATGGCCTATGTACAGAGTATGTGTGTGTGTGTGTGTGTGTGTGTGTGTGTGTGTGTGTGCGTGCGTGCGTGCGTGCGTGCGTGCGTGCGTGCGTGCGTGCGTGCGTGCGTGCGTGCGTGCGTGCGTGTGTGTGTGCGTGCGTGCGCGTGCGTGTACAGTATACAGTATACAGTGTAGTATGTATGTATGTGAGAAGCCAAATCCAAAGTATGACGATAATGTTTTGGGTTTTGAGTATTTTTTCTTCCCCATGAAGCGTAGTTCCAGATTTGTTTATCTCTGTTGATCAAACCAATAAACTTGCTGCAGTATGCTATCATGTATGCTATTTATTTCAAACCCCCATCTGCAACTGCAAGCACACAAGCATGCAATAGGCCTAAGTGACATGCGCTGAGGATTTGATGGGAATCCAAAGTTCCAAACCCCTCTCCACACCAGTGAAAGATTCCTTCATATGGTACTTTGGGCATGCCTTCAAAGACTAGTGCACCGCACAACCTCACTGTGTGATCCCATAAACCAGGATGGCTTTGCTTGGGTCTATAGACAAATACCGAAGGTTTAGCACTTTATGCATTGAACAAAGTCAACAAGATGACTACCATTACCACGGTACTGTACCTTAAATAAAGACGGATCCAGTGGCATAAATGTTAGCAGTAACATTATCTTAAGTCCTTTGGTGTGCAGGGGGGAGCATTAAAGTATGAGAAACAGAACATAAAATTAGAAACACTAATAGTCACGAGTTTCATTATGCAGAATTTGCTTTGGCAGATAGAGTGACAACCCAGCATTAAAGGTATATTCAGTGATTTTACTTAATTCAAATATCACTTCTTTTTTTGTTTTGTTGTGATAATCCCCCCTACTATAGAGTGTGTTGACCATATAAGGAGTTCCTCCCTGTCCCCAGTTAACCCCTGGGGGTCAAAAAACCTTAGGTTTCGTTTTTGGCTAGGTGGCAAAGCCTTCATCCAATCAGGATAGAGAGGGGCCTTCCACCAACCGTGATCGAGCGGGGGCGGGCCTTGGTGTGTGTGCTGTTGGCCTGTCGCGTGTCCCCCCACTGTAGTGTGTACATTTGCACATCTTGTTACCGGGGCGGACCGGGGGGTTTTCCAAATCACCCAAATCACTGAAAGGACATTCAAGAATCGCATGTAAAGCAACTGCAGAAGATGCAGTGAGAAATACATTAGACATTATTTCATACAGAATGATGGTCTTCCTGCTAGGACTGTCACACCTCCAACGGTGCCCACGGTGTACTATCCATGGCAGGGGCATCCTCTTCCTTTTTAAATAAACTTTATTGAAATTATTCAGGCTACAATTTATGCAGTCATTACAATGAATTTGGTACAGTAGGCCTACAGTAGAAAGGCATTTCAATAGACAAAAATATACACATCCTCTTCCCTGAGCCAAGCGTAAACCTGACCGCATACCAAAAAGGTAGCCTTGGCCCCAGCCTTACTCATCTGAAGAGAAAAGGACAAAAAGGATGTTTTGCTGCAAAAGAAAACATGGTGAATGTCTGAATCGTCATGAAAACATGTGCTTTGTGTGGGTTACGAAGACATTTCTTCTTGAGAATGTTTTTTAATTGTACTAATGTGTATAATACTGATTTTATAGTATAGACATTACTTGTATACATGCATATTGTATCAATGTGATCAACTGCACATTGTTATGTCACTTTAATGATTTTGAGCCACATTAGCGGCATTACTGGCACACAGTAGCGTGATAAATGGAATTACGCAGAATGTATCCAAGAACTATTGAACCAACCTAGATTCTCTCTTGTTTCACAGAGGAGAACTGTACTTACTTCAGGCACTTCACTCCTGGAGAAGATAGTGAGATTCTGGATTATAAAACACAAAAAGGTATGGATTGTTTTACATTTCATCTATATGCAAACACATGCAGTGGTCGTTTTGTATTGTTGTATTTTGGCAGAGCAGCAGCCTATTGTTTGCATAACAGAAGGATGGATGAATATAAATCAATACACACATTATGTAAAAACACATCAATGTTTCCAAACCATGTTGAGTTTTCCTTTTTAGCATGCATTCATGGAACAAAAAACATGGATTTCAAAATATCCGTTCAGGATCACATATGATCCTGAACAAGTTGTAACATTGAATGAATGAACGAGAGATTTGGGCCCTATACACACATCTAGAGTTGGTGTCGTATCGCACCTCACACAGGTCTAGGTTGCACACCAATCCGACCAATATGCCCATATATCTATATGGACGTATAGGGACACAACTTTATTCCGTATAAACCTTTTAGGGACCCTGTGATGTCATGTGGGTTAATACATCATCATCATAATGTACTTACTGTATGCAAGACTCAAAGCTTGGGATTGTCGGTGCAACCACACTTGCAATTCCCCAGAATTGCGCCTTTCTAGTATATACTTGCGCAAGCAGAGCGTGCAAGTATTGTGGTCGTGCTGTCTTTTTAATGCGTATGCTCGGAGGTATATATACTAGATGTTGATGGTGACGTAATTAAGATATGTTTCAATGTCGGGTTATAACTGGCTGTCGATGGTGACGTAATTAGGATATGTTTCAGTGTCGAGTGAATTAAAGGTAATGTCTGTATGTATACATGTATGTAATCTGAAACCTATCTTTATTACGTCACGATCAAAAGCCAGTTATAACCCGGCATTGATACATATCTTAATTACGTCACCATCAATATCTAGTACCTCTGAGCATACGCATAAAAAAGAACTGCACTCGACAGAGTGCAGTTCTAGTTGAGTTATAACTGCAATGCATTGTCTTTGAAATAGATTTATACATAGGATGCCTAAACCATAGACTTATTTGGGTAACCGACCATGTTTATCCATGGACAGTGGAGTAATGTCTCTTATTTCCTGTATCTTGTTTAGAATCAATCTACCAGAATAGTTTGCAGCATGACATAGGACATTTAACGTAAATTATTTCGCATTTAAAGAGAAAATGGTCTGCTGATATTTTGTGTAAACCTTGTTTAAGTAAGAGTAGCTATATGTCAAAACCATATGTCACACAATCCTTAGCCAGCAGACAAAGACCTCCCCAGACACAGTTGAGGTCAGTCACACAACTGGCCGCTATAAAAATATAAAGATTGAATGGTCGTGGTACAGTAGAGAGCACGCACGCACGCACGCACGCACGCACGCACGCACGCACGCACGCACGCACGCACGCACGCACACACACACACACACACACACTGACACACACACACACACACACACACACACACACACACACACACACACACACACACACACACACACACACACACACACAGGCTACAAAGCAAACTATGAGATATCATATTTAAGCATATGCGGCGGACGACAACCCCCCTGCATCCCTGCAATCCAGCATACAAACACAGGCTATAGCTCCCAAGGCAAGTAAATTGCTGGGTTTACTGCAGTATTCACTCTTGAGTGAGCAATTTGGCTATAACATGAAGGCAAGGCATAGCCTTAAAATGAAAGAACACATTTCAATGGTGGACCCATCCAAGCAGTCAGTGTACAGTACAGCTATGCTCAGTATGCCACTGCGAGTGCACTAAAAGGACACTTAAAAATAATACAGCAACTTATTGCCATGGTTTGCCCCAATATAAAACTTCTGGTTTGTCCAAGGGTTTTCCCACCATCTAACCACGCATGTATTTATACACTGATTTTGATGTTGAGAAACTTTGAGTTTTGTCCCCGGGGTGTAAAAATAAATGCTCTTCAGGCAACCAATCTCTCAATTTGCACTCTAAGGAAAGTGCAGGTTAGTGCTGCCCATCCTCCTCACCCCGCCAGCAGAAGATGGCCTTCCCCAGAGGAGTGCCTGTCCCAGCTGGCCCTGGACAGGGTTCCAAAAGCCAGCGTGCTGCACATCAAAGACTAGCCTCATACCCCTCATCACTGTCAAAGCATTTTACTGGAACCGTGATGGCTGGCTTTAAGCCAACGGGAATTTAAGTAAAAAGGTATAGGTCTATCCTCCTGTCAACTGCCATTATAAAACATATGGTGCAAGATTAAGCAGACACATAGGCTACAGAAAGCTTGTAATATTAAGAATGTACATGTACAAGGCGCTAGTTCTTGCACCAAAATGTCTATATCATGAACAGTACAGTGCTTATGCACCTTATGTCTAACCTCATGTGTATACTGGATGGATGGATGGATGCGATGCACAAAATGTAGATAGGACTTTGTTTTTTATTCTTTCTTTTTCCCTTTCTCCCCCTGCCCGAGACCTACATACCGTGTTCTTATAATCGTGTTATCTATAATTTTATGATGACGCTATTCAAACACTATAGCCTGCCACTGAAGTGCACACATTGTTGAGATTAAACATGTTGGTGAAAATATAAAGAGCCTAACTATTATTACTATACTGTAATTCATACAGATACAACATCAACGACAACAAGAACACATGAATAATATTATTATACTCTTCTATGCTGACACCTTCCACTATCAGTGATTTTATGCAGAGACAGGTGGTCTTAGAAGTTTAGATTCAAGAAAAGCTTTTTATTTTGTTTTGTCATAATGCTTATACAAGTGTGTGGAATGTTGGATCTTGACACAGTGCCTATAAAACTGCTGTATTCTGATGTGGTTTGCCAATAGTATAGTAAAGTTATCATATGTCACGGGCTGTTCCTGTCATATGCAGCCACATATAGCCGGGGAGCCACAGGCCCAAAAGCTCAACGGTTAAGGATTTACCTGTGATGTCATGACATACTTTTCATTTGTGTTTTTTCTATTCACTTGGTCATTCATTGTTCCAATGAGCTGTGACTATAGTTGCATTGGTGCAGTCTGGCCTTTAGATTGTTACTTACATTGTCCACCCTATGTTCTTCTTGTTTCTCTTCAGAGTACAACATCTCTGCTGCTGCCATCTCCATCTTCAGTTTGTTCTTCATGTTCCTGGGCATTCTTTGTGTAATGGGCTCATGTACAGGCAAAGGCAAAGGCAAAAGAAGGGACTACCTGCTCAAACCTGCTGGCATGTTTTATGCATTTGCAGGTGAATAAACACACGCACGCACGCACGCACGCACGCACGCACCTACGCACGCACGCACGCACGCACGCACGCACGCACACACACACACACACACACACACACACACACACACACACACACACACACACACACACACTACTGTGTGAATTCTTGAAGCAGTTTGTTACATTTCAATTAGCTGCAGACAGTTGAACGTTAAACGTTCAACCGTATGTTTATTGGACCTCACAGACCTCACTTGCTTATTAATAGATGGCAACTTCCGCTTTACTCTGCGTGTCTCACTGCTAGGCTGTGGACAGTTCAGAAACCTGCCTTTATTCTGTGTGTCTCACTGCTAGGCTGTGGACAGTTCAGAAACCTGCCTACCTACCACCAGTGACATGAATGTTTAATCTGTGTGTCTCACTGCTAGGCTGTGGACAGTTCAGAAACCTGCCTATACTCTGTGTGTCTCACTGCTAGGCTGTGGACAGTTCAGAAACCTGCCTATACTCTGTGTGTCTCACTGCTAGGCTGTGGACAGTTCAGAAACCTGCCTACCTACCACCAGGGTCTGCTCTGGGGGGGTCGTTGATATCAGAGCTGTGTCTCAGTGCACAGATAATAGGAGATATCAAATGTGATATCAGACCTGTGTCTCGGTACGCAGATTATCTGATATCACATGAGTAGAGCCACACCGCCATACTAACATGCACTAGCTTTGCAATAAATGGTTTATGGTCAATCTGAGCTGAAGTGTCTCAATGAAATAATAATAATTTCAATAGTTTGAAACGACCAATCCTGCCTAGCGATGATGTCACTCATAGGCAGGTTTCTGAACTGTCCAAAACTCTCCTCGGAGCCAATAGACAGAAATGGTATACCATATTATAATGAGCATTAGAGAGGATACAAAGATGTGCTGAAAATGGGGGTCACGGTGGCACAGTCGGTAGTGCTGTCGCCTCACAGCTAGAAGGTCCTGGGTTCGATTCCCGCTGGTGATGCTGTGGGTGCTGGGGGCGTGCTCCAGCCACCCTACCCCTAAGCCACCGCCGCCACCACCCCTAGAACACAGACAGACAGATACAGAAATGTGGTGATTTTCGTTTCTGAACACCTGTGTCAACCTGACAGAATTCCCACTCGGCGAACACACCTTTGAGTGCTTGGCAGACGTTGGCCACATAACAGGTTTGAACTTTGAAGTTGATCGGTCGGACGATCCTCAAACGTGCTCCTATGCTTAGAACAGACAGACAGACTGACACAGATTCTATGCATTCATAGATGTAAATTATATTATCAATATCAACTGGAAAAGATATTGGCTTTTGATAAGAACAGCATGACATGTCCACAGTCCACTGATTCTGAATGATACATTTTCCCTCGCAACATGTAGACTATGTTCAAGCATGACCTGCAGCTATCACTTCTCAATTTCCCCCCTCCTGATTTCAGGTCTCTGCGCCTTCATCTCGCTGGAGGTCATGCGGCAGTCGGTCAAGCGCATGATCGAGAGCACGGAGACCATCTGGATCGAGTACGACTACTCCTGGTCTTTCGCCTGTGCCTGTTCCGGCTTTGTCCTCCAGTTCCTCGCAGGCCTCACCTTGTTCGTGCTCGCCATGCCGCAGATGCCCCGCAACGCCTGGGAGACCTGCATGGATGCCGAGCCAGAGCAAGTGGAGTGATGAAGGCACAGCGTGAGGAAGGCGACGGGAGGGATCAAGGATGCTGGGGAGGACTACGAGACTGGTTTTTATCGCAGATATCCAATTCACCACCCTACGGTTACGCGAACACAATCATCAAGTGTGGAAGATCTTACATTTGGAGTGTCCTATTTTAATCTCATCCTGTATTATGAATAGGCTATGTTGAAAATTGCAAATGCAATATCATGTCTTAGATATTACACAATTACAGAAAGTCAGTAGGCCTAGTACCAGTTTCAGATTGGCAAATTACCTGAATTACCCATATGTAGCTAATAGGCCTATCTCACAGAATTTCCCCGCCCCCCTTAATACGCCCGCTTTCCGCGTTAGTGGTGATAGCGTGACGTCACTCCATAGACACTACATGTTAACAGAGGTAATTTAAGAAGTCTACAACTTTTGTTTTCTCAAGGTAAGGTTTGTTCTATCTGTTCGAGCTGATTTACCATCTTGTTTGCTTCATAATAATATTGGTCTGTCACATTTTTACATTAGGAAATGTACTTAGATTCTCCAGAGAAAAAAACGTGTAAATGCTAATGTTAAATGACACCACTATCTACCGGAAGGGGGCGTGGAAAGGGGGCTGTGAGATAGGCCTATTCCACCTTTGGTGCTACAATCATGCTTCAAAAAACAGACAAAGCATAATTTACATGGTGCAACTTGACCCAGGGTTGCTGTCTGTCACCATGCATGGCAGGGAATAACATTAACAATGATTAACAATAACATTGCCACACACACATTTTGAAATATAATTAATAGAATAGTGAACATGTTCAGATAGCTTCAGTACAAATGTAGCCTTTTGACATTCATACAGATCAGCACCTTCAAATGTATTCCTCTCACGGACACGTGACCACACTTCAAATTGGGGTTCATGAGAAAAGGCCTGCATGATGAGTCTAGTGGGAGTGATTGCACACTAGCAGGGGTGTGTGTGCGTGCTTGAATGCTAAACACCCAGACAGACATTCTGAAAGGGTTCAGTTCTAGCAGGTGCACACACAATGTCTCAGACTTGTTTCTTTTACTTAATGTCGCAACGGAAACCAAAGTCATACAGAAATATCTGTAGATATGTTTGGGGGACTAAAACCTTTAAGTTGCCCACTGGTGTCCCATCGCACACCTTCAGCCAGGGTACCATTTATTATTTACTTCTTGCGGTAAACAACTCTAGCCTAATGGTCAAGACTTTAAAAAAAAGGTAAAAATGGAAGAATATATATATATATATCTTATAAAAAGAAAAAAAATCATGTTAAAAACAATACTGCTTTTCTATTTCTTATCCTTAGGTGTTCTATATACTTTTTCTTTTTGATAATCAGAGATGTACTGAGATGCTTTTGAATAAAACTATAGCCTGGAGGGCCGCTGTCTGATGTTGGCCTGAATAGATGGGCTGCTGAAGTTGGCAAAACAATTGCTCTCTATATTCTGACCTTCTCTTTGGATTTTGTGTGTAATACAAAGTAGCAATACAACAATGTAGAATGTTTCTGGACACTACACTGTATGTTATGGCAAATTCTTTGTAATTAAAAACAAAACAAAAAATACCCTGAAAGTTTAATATTTTGGAAAACCTGCTTTCAACATGTGTTCTTGAATTCAGAAACTTTTGTACACAGCACAAAAAAAGGATTTATATTTGATATGGTTTCATGTGCCAGGCATTGTTGGGCTGAGTGAGATTCTATATGTGTAATTAATATTGTAAATGGGTTGTGGTGAGAATGTCTTTAAAGGAATATCAAGGTGAGGTGTTTTATGATAGGCCTACTGTAGTTGTCAGTCAGTGGTTCTGGGTGTGTGCCAGCTCCGTCATGCATCACGATGCTCTGCTCCCCACTTCAAAGTATTGTTAAAGATGTGTGGCCATTGTAGCCAAACAGCGTTAATCCCTGCTGTGTGATAATGAATTCAGCACATAATTAGATTATAAAATTAAATAAAATGGTCATAGGGGTTCTGGGTCTCGCAACATCATACCCCTCACTCAGGTGACCCAGCTGGGGTGATCAAGTCCCGTAGTAGCTACCCTCGATCAGTCCCACTAGGGAAAGACCAGGGCCACACAATCCATCGCTCCGGAACTACTCTGCCGGGACTGGGAGGTAGACCAATCTGGCGTGTGGAGGACTATAGGCTCTGTGAGTTGACTCCTGTCCGGGCCCCTCCTATGTCTCACCAGGTCCACTCCTGCTCTCACCAGGTCCAGGACCTGTGCGTTGCACCAGACTCCCAGCACCAGACACTTCATTCTCGAGCCACAATGGTTCCGCAGGCTCCACCTGGGCAATGGTAGTGCTGCAGGCTCCGCTTGCGGCTCGAATGGCCCTCCGAAAGGCCTCACCAAGGGTTTGTTGGGCTTCCTCCTCATGGAAGACACAGGCTGGGACGCCAACCCATGCTCCCGGGTGCCGTCTACATTCCGGTTGTCACCCTCCTCTCCAGGGGTCACCAGACTATTTCAAAATTACAAAAATCACACCCGTGTGAACTGAGTGGTGCAAGGTCTTATATGCAAGGTGATCAGCTGTGGTCTGACGTAATGTCAGTGACCATAGCAACCATGCTTGTTTTTTTGGTATGAACAAACACGGGTACACGGGTACAAAGCCAGTTGTTGGAGTGGTTTGCACCACTCAAAAAAAGGATTATCATTATATGGTTCTATTCTCCCCTGGCAACAGTCCCCTGAGAATGCATTTTAGCCATGGTTCACATGACGCTTGTACTTCACGAGCGTCATGGCTTAACTTTCGCCTGTTTAACACGATCGCTACATTTACACTGAAAACGTGTACATAAACATTCCGATTTCAAATATAAAGTACTCACCACGTGGGCCATGGGTGTTAGAAATTTTGAGTTTTCCGAAAAGGAGCCGGGGCGCTCGGATAACAATGCTTTTTATTAAACAACGCGGAATGCAGCAATGCTAATCGCTGTCCCAGGAAATTCCTAACACCCGTGATGAGTACTTTATATTTGAAATCTGAATGTTTATGTACACGTTTTCAGTGTAAATGTAGCGATCGCGTAAAACTGGCTTCAGTTGCGTCATGACTGTCATGATTATGATAGTCATGTTTCAGGGCTAATGCATTTAAGACTTATTGGTGTTGCCGCTCCTTGGACAGAGCCTTTTGGTTCCCAAAACTACCTGGGCAATATCAGGACTCTATGCTTCCTTCACAGGTATTTCCAATGATAGTCCATATAGTGGTTCGCAAACTTTTTAATTTCAAGGACCCCCATAACTCTGAGTACATGCACGTACAAATGACACTGTCAGAGTTACAGCCTTTTTACAGGGCCAATTGGAACCCCTTAACTGTGAAGGAAGTAGGGAAGTGGGCAACTGGCCCAAGTTCTTTCCGAAATGGTGTGTATGCAATATGCATAGAGCTCATTTGAAATAGAATGAGGTGAGAGGATTGAAACGCATGGTTTAGGGATGGAGTTAAACCAAGAACCAGGTACGAGCCTGAGAAGGTGGATGTCCTCGCAGGGAAGCACGCACATTTCAAAAAGTTCTACGGGTGTCCTCCTCATACCCTGTGGTGTATGAAGGAGTCGGACATGAGAATTATTGTCCACATCATTTACACCGACTCAAACTTCTTGAACAGGCAGGCACCAGCTCATTTCTTTGGAGTAGAGTAAACCATACATGTTTTGCATGTTAGCAAGCTAACAAAAACACAAGATAGGCTCAATCAATGGTCTGATTCTCCACGCACTCAAACTACGAACCTGTATGTAGACAGTCAAATCTGGATGGTGTAAAGGGATAGTTCACAATTTTTGAACATAAGCTGTATGAAATACAGCTTATGTTATATAGTGGTTGCAACTGTATTAATTGATTGCCCAAGTCCCGCGGTGGGAGTTCTGCTCTGGTTTTGGTGAAATATTAAGTATTAAGTCATTTTGTGGGGGGCACTGGGGTCACACATTAAAGTAAATTAATTCACAAAACTAACGTCATTTGTATTGTTGACCCATTTCTAAAATATTAGCGCAACTTTTGTTCAACTTTGACCCCTCTGTCACATGGAACTATTTTTTGGACACAAAAAAACATTCCGTGTGATAGAGGGGTCAATGGTCCTGAACACATTGGCTCAAATGCAGATACTGTTGAGGAATAAAAACTCAGAATCACAGCAATTTCCATAAAAACACTTTAATAGAGAAACAAAAGAAAAAAAAAGAAAAAAAAGAAACTTTTGAAACACAGTCTATTTCCTTTATTATAACCACCACCAATTGAAGTGTGAAACATAAAATTCATTATTTTGTACCCACAAGTGAGGAACCAATGGGACTGGAGACAGGATGACAGGTGTGCCATTGATTCACTGCAGTGAAGGGGAGAACAGAAGAGAGGGAGAGCAAACCAGCAAATAGAAGAGATGCGGAGTTTACAGAAGGCTGAACACAGTGCTCTCTACTGACTGGGCAAAAGGTTGCTCCCTTTCGGATGTGCCATTTAACTTAAAATAGCAAGAAATAAAGAGTCCTGACAAATTAGATGTCTCAAGAACAAATACTAAGAAACAAAGCCCATCATTTGGAGAAAGAGATGGCGTGCGTGTGTGCCGCGCCAGTCGCCAAATGGAGTTCTCTTTCAAAAAGAAAGTTCTCTAAAAGCTGAACAAGCTGGGAAGATTTTTTTATTGCACAATTTAGATAAGTCAACAAGTAATGTGTTTGAGACACCACTCTTTGCCAAAGAGATTTAAAGCTCAGGAAATATGCTACACACACTTAGGGAGCAACCTTAGCTTCAGCCCTGCTAAATAATTGCAAGAGGGGAAAATACATGACATTACATAATTTATTGACATGTTAGTAAAATATTATAAGTTTTGTTCATAATATCACAAGTCATTGTACACATCAAAAAAATTGACTCTGTAGGGTGAACAAAAGTATGATTATTGTTATCCATTTTTTCCACAAATCAATACAAACCATTTGATAAAAACAGGAATAAAAACCAGCCAGGTCGTTTTAACATGCACAGAATGAAAATAGTCTTCACAAAAAAAAACCCATTGTCGAACCACAAAGCACCAGTGAACTTAAATTATTTTTTTCTTTATTTTTTTGCAGTGAAGCTGTGATTAAAAAAAAAAAAGAAATCCGGCAACATAATCTTAAAATGTGTATTCTACAGTAAAATGAGACATTTCAAACATAGCTGCAACATAAATTCTCCTCTTTGTCAAATCAGCCAGAAACCACCTTACAAAATGAATCTAAAAAGTTACAAGATGTTGCAACTGCCAACTGGGTCCATGTTGTCCATTTCTAGATTTTTCTTTTTTTTTTTTCCTTTTGTGAATTTGCATAATTAAAAAGGGCATATACCTCTTCTTGGAACAGCTTCTACAAAATCGAGGTTCTCCCAAAATGTTGTTTGTAAATACCTAGAAAATGCATATTTACAAGTATGTGTTGTTCACTGAAGTCAAAAAGACAAAAAAAGAAAGAAAAAAGAAAAGAAAAGAAAATAACTTTTTTTAATCTGGACCTTTATATTTCCACAATGAGAAAACTTAAAATAAAATAAAATAAAAAATAGCTTCTGTTATTGTTGATTGTTCAAAACACACCTAAGAGTAAGTGAAGTTACCAGCTATGAAATATTAGCTTTCTGATGGCATTTCTAGAAATGCCTGGCTTGTGAGCATGAAATAGCTAGATGTTCTGATTACCATTATCACAACTGGGACAATAAAACTATAATTCTCAAATGGGGGAAGCTGTGAGACGAATTGGACCCCAAAGTTGGTTGGTCTAGTTGTCCCTCAGGGATACTAGTCTCTTTTCTGTTTTCACTCTAAATTAAGTATCTTCGCTGAAAATATCTGATTTGCAAGTTCTGTGAGAACGTTTTCCCAGAATTCAGATGCTGGGGTTTAAGGGGTAAAATTAAATTCAACAGGTACATTTCGATTCCATTACTTGATTTATATCTAGGGAGCTGTTCTGCACTAATCCCTGATCCTCAAGGATCTTCTCTGGTGGTACAACATCAAGATGAAGTTCATGCATGGATAAAATAAATTCCATAATTGAAGAAAAATAAAAAGTTGATTTAATTTACCAATAACAAGCATGTCTGGTTGATATGCAAACCAGAATGTCAATATGGTTACCCAGTACTAGGAAATACTAGGAAATGAACACATGGCATGGAGAGAGAGAATGTGAATTTGGGGCATTGGACTGTTTTGATAAATGGTGCATTTCTCCTAAGCGCTTGACAATATGCATTACATTCACCCATTCACACACATTGCAACTGTACAATGAATACCAGACAGAGAAAGTGATCAAATACAGAGATAATAAATGGGTTACTTTCAAGTTCTCTCTCTCATTATATATATATATATATATATATATATATATATATATTTCCTAATCCTTGTTAGGACTTTCAGATCAAACCGAATATGTGTAATTTAATTTGTGGAACATGTGACATCAACGACTACATTGACTACTATAAAAAACCATCAAAGACAAAACGGCACCTTCACCTTGCTTCCTCAGAATTTTTACTCTCCATCATGACACACTTCAGACCTCAGCACACTTCCTTTCACTTCCGCCATCCCTCGAAACGATGCAACATGGCAGCCTATCAAAAACCAAGAGTTTTAATTTAACCGAATTAGCAATTTTTTCATCGTACGATGGTGCCGCATGGCGCAAAAAGCTTGTGATGGGACGTGTTGTGATTTGCTATTTTAAAAGAATTTGCCTAGAATGACATGCCTAAAATTGGCACGATCATGTTGACAGTGTTAACACTCTCTACTCTCCGATTCAAATTATTTTTTCTATGCAGTCCCCGTCACACACACAACCCATCCATTTAATCCAATTAATAAACCTCCAACCGTCCAATTAAGAAACCTCACCAGCAGATATTGTAAAGACACCTTCACCAGTGAATATTTTTGTTACATTATTACTTTTATCAACAAAAGATCCCCCATGAAGTGCTACCTTCACAATTCAGAGTGATATGTCCTACTGCCATCTTAATAACAGATCCCTGCTAAAGTTTCACCCATTCCTTGAAAAAAAAAGAAAAGAAAAATCCCTTTTCAATGGTGGAAATGAAGTGAAGAATATCACTTGCTACCGTGGCGTGGATATCGGCCGTGTCATTTTCAGGTCAAGGAAAGGAAAGAGCAACGTGCAAACAACATTTGTATTCGTTAAATTTAAGTCATGTTTCGACACCTGTAGGATTTTGTTGTCGACTCAAAGTAGAAATCACGTCGTAATGTTTAATCGATAAAACTTGTCACAGGTCATTGCCATACGTAGGATGTCTACAGATAAACAATCGGAGAGTGAATGAAAGGAAAATGAATTCTAATGAAAATGCTAGGAAATTTAGGTAAATGTCTGTGGCATACAATTCAGTCATTTATTTTCTTTATATGTACAGATTAAAGGAAAAAAAAATCTACTTCTATACAATGTTCCATATAGTTTCTGTATCGGTTGGCCACTTAGCTTTTGCCATTACCACAACAGTAGTATGAAAATCAAGAAATAAAGTCCACTCAAAACTGAGAAAGACAAACCAACATGAAATGAAATACCTTAAACTGTAGTACAAATGTATCCAACATAACCAACTTCATCAGGGGGAATAGGCAAGCAGTTAAGTGGCCAACCGGATGCTGTGTTTTTTTTTTTTTTTAGTTTAGTTTTTTTTAACTTTTTTTTTATTTTAGTTTTTTTTTTTAGTTTTTTTCTTTTCTTTTTTTTTAGCATTATGTACATATACAAGTGTACATAATATAAGTATATATTCATATATACATAATGAGTATGTATATATATACCAGTAATGCATTCATTATATATACTTAATGTTTATTTTTATTTTTTTTGTATTTTTTTTCCACAGATATGTGAAACAGAAGAAATATTTGACTATTACAAATAAAAAGATAAAACAAAAAAAGTGGGGAAACAAAAACTACAGATAGAAACAATTTGTAAAAGCACTTTGCACCATCTTTTTTTTGGTATTTTCTTTTTTTTCCTGTTTTTTTATGCCTTTTTGTAAAAGTTTTGCTATTTTTGTCAACATTTTATTACTTCTATTTGGGATAATAATATCGTAGGGGGGAGGGGTGAGACTCACTTAAAATAGGAGTAGTACCCATTGCTACCATTTGAACTTCCTATACTCAGCTCCTGTAAGAGGGAGAGCGGGTCGCTATTCTTCTTCACCTGTTCGGGGCGAACGGCACGGGGTTTGGGGGGCGCGCGGAGGGCGCTGGCGTAGGACATGGTGGGTGGCTTGCTCAGACTCTGAGGGCCTGAACTGGGCTCTGTGGGGGCCTGCTGCTGTTGCTGCTGCTTGCTATTGGACATGAGGGGGGGGAACTGTCCGAGATGCTGAAGGGAGTTAAGCGAGTGGGGGTGTGGTGTCTGGGCTGTCGCTGCTGCCGCCGCCGCCGCCTCTGCCTTCATCTGTTCCTCTGCCTGACGGAGAGCCTTGGAAGAAGCTGCTGGATGCAGGGGATAGAGTGGAGACATGGAAAAGAGAAAAGGCAGAACTACAATCAAACAATGTCTGATTTAGTTAACTCATTAAGACCTGAGGCAGATTCTACAAATGAAAAACACAACATATCAGTGGTGCTCAAACTTCTTCCATGTCAAGGACCAAATTATACATATTTGGCAGTGGAACTCCCATCTCAAAATATGTGTGCCAGGGACCCCCAGACGCAAAGATTTGAGTTAAAAATGTTTGCTTTAAAAAACACAACTTATAACAAATTTTCAATACATGCGTTGTACCTGGCATAATTGAAAATATTGTTTTTTAATGACAAACAAAATGGCAGAGCCGTCAGCAAGTAATCAAACGTAATTTGCTTCTTCATCAGCTGTGCAAAATAATAACAAAGACAGGCCAGTGTTTTCGCACGTACTGACGGTTATCCGACTCATCACAGTAGAGTAGTATTCTCACACAAATCATTGGTCACCTTGTGGACTTGTCAGATTCCGTTATCACAGTAAACGCCATGAACCGATAACAAAAGCTTCTAAAAAAGGCACCCAGCAGTGTTTTTTCAGCAGATTTTGTCTTAAGCTACCTCCACACTGCACAGACGGTCGGCTGTCGGCCAGTTTGAAAACGGTGCGAGCTTGTCGGCAGGAGACTCCCGACGAGAAGCTACCGTCGCTTGCCATCCATATCGCCTTATCGACGCGTCAGAACTAGGCATGTAACGATATATCGTATATCGATATTATATCCTGACGATATGTATCGATTTATTAAAAATAAAAATAGATTTAAAAAAAACATTAATTTTACATGAAAAGTAATGCTACATTCAAATTGTGAAAAAAGCTTGGGGGAAAATAATTGTTGAAAAATCGTATCGTGAACCTCATATCGTGATACGTATCATATCGTGAGTTGAGTGTATCGTTGCATGCTTAGTCGGAACCCATTGATGAAGAACCGAATGTCCGGTCGGTTGCGACCCTATCCATGTTGTAGTGATGAGGGGGGGTAAATTACTCCACTGTAGAGTGGACTTCTAGTCTGCTCGTCATGTTTCAGGGCTGACTACTGGTGTAGTGTGAACTAGATCGATCTCGATCTCTCTCTCTCTCTCTCTAAAATACCAATCAACTCCAAAGCAAGACTAGCAAAAATAATGCTATCTTTGTGTTTGTTTTGGGGTGTGTTCGGACTTTGGAAATAGCGCACTGAGCAATGCAAACCAATAGGCGAGTGCGCTCCGGTGCGGTATTTCCGAACTCGCCCATAGTGAGAAGCTTGCCAGATTCTGAGAGTGAAACAAGTAAATAAGCAACTACACTTACACAAATAATAGTAAGAGAAAATTTACGAAATATGTGGCAAATCTGCAAAATAAATGCTTACCACTAGCTTTCTTCACAAATTTGTTCATAAAGATGTCTATCACATATACATTTGTTCCAACTCAACTCCCTTGGGAAACTTTGCGACAGCTGCTGAAAGTTGGAGTACCATTAACAACCTATATAAGGCAAAATTCCCAAAAAATAATTATGCTTTAAGTAGCATGTGACATGTCAAACTAGGGGGTTCTCATGATGCTGAATCCATTCCAAGCATTCATTTTGCACAAAAATACTCCTTGGGCTAAATTCGGCCATAGCCACTTGCCCAAATGTGCCCAAATGTGCTGACCTCATCACATTTATGATGATGGGCATTTTTAGGCAAAGTGTTTTTTGTGCAAAACTAATGCTTGCAATGGATTCAGAATCATGAAACCCCCCAATTGTACAATTAGACATTCACCAAATATATCTAATCTACAAGTTCAGTAGCTCAACCATAGGGATAGGCCCAAGGACAGTTCTAACTCGAGTCCATTTTACTAAGAATAGAGGATTTGTCTAAGTGGTTAACTAATTGTGCTGGGAACCCCTTGGAACCCTTTCAAAGACCCCTGGGGGTCCCTGGACCTACTGACTGCTGAAAACCCACCTAAGATGTCCCGATGCTGACCGAGTGTGCCAGCTCCGTTGCATGGAATGTTCTGGAACGGACCGGGGCCTCCTCCGTTGCTGGGCCAGAGCTCTGGCGGGGGGTAGCCATAGGGTGCGTGAGCGTGAGGATGTTGTGCGTGGGGATGGGGATGGGGGTGGCTGTGCTCCTGTGGGTCCGATGGGCAGGGCTGGGGCTGCTGAGACAGGACAGTGTGGCCGGTGGCGGCGGATGAGTCGTCTGGGTAGCTGGAAGAGATGCGACGCTGATATAGGGGCCGGCCCGGACCCCGGGGTTCATACTGCACAGGTAAGGACAGACGGAGACAGATACAGGTAAAGAAAGAATCATAGACCGGTACTATGAAAACCAATTGGTGTTCTAAAGGAAACAAACAATTTACAAAACATAGAAAAACATTAAAACATCTGTGCAGGTATAGAAATAATTCATCCATCCAAGGTAGTTGTGTAACAGATGCATAATTGAACCCTCTAGTTCTCTGGTTCTCAAGTCAGACAGGTGCAAAGCGACCTTCAACACAGGGTTTCGAGATGTGATAACGCATGTGAAGTGAAAGGTGTCAATGGTTCCAAAATCTGTCATCATTCATCAGCATCAAAAGTGTGTGTAAGTGGGTGGAAAGGGTTTGCACTTGACTGGAAAGACGAAACTACAGGAGCTATGAAATCAAAACTAGCTACAAGTCATTCAGTAAAACAAACTGGCCTAACCAATGTTTGTTTTTAATAATGGGATATTTTGGCACCTCTCTAAACCAGTGATTCCCAAACTTAACACATTTGTATGGGACGTGAGTAACTAAACATCCCTTTTTTGTTTAATACAATCAAAATAAAACCGCAAGAATAAAATCAAAATTTCATACATTTTATACAGTTAACAAAAAAATAAGCAGATCTACAAGCTCACAATGCATCACGAATGAGACACGTTGTGACCACTAATAAATAAGGCTTAGGTGGTATTTTTGTAAGTTTGGGTCCCAGGGAAAACAAATCAAATCTCGAGCTGAAATGTTTGTGAGCCAATGCTCTAAATATGAATATGAACAGTGAGCCGTTACCTCATCTACATTGTGCAGGGCAGTGGCTGCAGCTGCTCTGGGGGACAAAGGGTGGTATGACTCCTGGCCTGAGCTTTGACTCTGTTGTTGCTGCTGCTGCTGTTGTTGTTGCTGCTGTTGCTGCTGGTGCTGATGGTGGAGCTGCATCAGGTGGACCTGCTCCTGCCTGCTGGGGTGAGCCATGACCGGCAGCCCATAGGGGAAGCCCTGGCCCTGGTTCCCCATCATGTGGTTCTGCTGCAGCGGGGCCACAGAGGCAGCTCCGCCGTGGGACCACTGGGCCTCCTGGAGGAGGTACTTGACCTGGGAGGGAGGAGGGCTAGTGGAGTGGGCCGGTGGCTGGTGTGGGTAGGCATTGGGATTATAGAGCGGGTTCCCAGGGTGGTGCTGCTGCGGCTGCTGCTGGAGAGCGGGGTTGCTAAGCAGGGTGTCGTTGAGGTGGTCTCGACCGGCATCATGGGAGTACGGAACCGAGGGGAAGGGGCCAGTGTGGTTGGAGGCGGTGGTTGATGGTGATGAGGGGTCGCCTGGGGAGCGAGCCTGGGCCTGGACCTGGCGGTACTGCAGAAGTCGAGACTGAGGTGGGGGCTGCATCTCGGCCGGCTCCCTGGGGTCAGGCTGCTCCTGGGGGGGCATCTCCCTCAAGAGGCCTGGGTACCTGGGGGGGGTTCGAAAATAATAATAATGGATTGCATTTTTATAGCGCTTTTCTGTGCACTACGTGCTTACACAAAGCACTTACAATGGTCCATTCATTCATACATGGGGGAAAAGCCATGCAAGCACTTACAGTAATTGATCTAGATTAAACTCTGGATTGACGACATAATAAGTGAAGCCACAGCCATTTTAGTATTACCTCCTGATCAATAATAACTATCGTACTGTATATATTGAACAAGCTTTATACAACTGAGGGGAAAAAACTAAAACTACATTTTACTTATAATTAATTATTTGATTTCTGTAATTGAATTTGTTATATTTAGACAAGATTTGTCTAATTATACTACCTTAGGGAATCACACTGCTAAATTGCAGTTGTGTGTGTGTGTACACACATCAACTGCGTACGCACGCACGCACGCACGCACGTGTTGAATCACTTCTGTCTGAAGAAGCATATACGGGTACATGGGTACAGACAAAGCTGGTTGTTGGAGTGGTTTGCACCACTCAAAAATCAGACCCGTCTGAAGTGAGTGGTACTGTACTCCTCCCTGGCCTGTGTGTGTCTGTGTTTGTGTGTTAGGCTGTGAAACAGTGACACCTGGTGGTGAACAAACGCTATATATTTTCATGCTCGGACACAGGGACAGACCCAGACACACACACACACACACACATTACATAGCCATCTATAGGAGTGGTTGCACCACTCAAAAAATATTTTGAAAGAAACCTGGGTGAGCATTCCGTTATTAGTAGTGTTAAACCCCACCTGGTGAAAGGCAAACCCGAGGAGGCCGTGGCTGCGGCCGCGGCCTCCTCCTCCACACTGGAGCTCATCCTCCAGTTGCCGGCTCGGAGCAGCTGGGGGGGGAAGCGGGCGAGGCCGGGCTGGGTGAGGTGTGCCAGCTGCTGGGGTAGAGGGAAGGCCATGCTGCCCTGGAGGAAAGGCGCTGCCGCCGTGTCGCCCCACTGGCCCAGCCTGGCGGCTTGCTGCTGCTGCTGCTGCTGGCTCAGAGCCTCCAGAGCTAGGGAACCCTGGATGTCTGGGAGGAGAAGGAGACAGTTCTGATGTGTTCCTGGTAGTTCAGCTGGCCCAAGTCAAACACTGCGCAGTCATGAGTCATGACATTGTTGGTGGGAAATCTGGCTAACTGCCGTCATTGTCCCCGTCTTTTCTATTGCGGTCCAATTTATGTTTTCTTTAGGAAAACTAATTACATGAAATCATTTTAATATAAGCCCAATTTAGGCCCCGCAGTAGAGAAGTTCTCCTCAATTGGTCACAATCATAAAATAAAGTGTCCCCTTATGGATGTTTCTACAGGAGAAGTACAAAATATAAGCACAATATTACAGTGTGAACACAGAGGTTTAGATTATACAACTGTTACAGTGCGTCTTTTAAATCTGGTCTTTAAGGCATTTGTTGAAATTATATTGAATTGTCCATAAAGGTAATTAAGTAATCTCACTGTGGCCAAAACATTGCTTGAACTGGAAATCAATAACAATTAGTTAAAAAAGAAATCACACCCGTGTGAAGTGAGGGGCACTAATATATTAAAGTCTAACTCATGTTGATTAGTTGATGTAATGGTGATGTAAAACAAGGGAGAGAGAGAGGGAGAGAGAGAGAGATTATGTTCACAATATTCCATAATATCAAATATGCCCAGAGGGTTGTGCACAAATCAAGGTCCTCTACTAGAGCTTAAATCAGGCCTAATAATTTGAGCCCGACCTGACCCATCCTGACAAAGGTTCAGCCCGAGTCCGGCCCCCGAATCCCGTGATGTTTGACAAACTGGGCCCAGCCCGAGAGCTTGTTGTTCCGGCGGCGCATTATTCCAACGGTTATAACGGCGAGTCGGTTGGTCCGACTCGCCTCATTACTAACCCTAACTGCGCGCAAAGCCACATAGTCGGAGTAACAAAGGCTGTTAAGTGAAACTTTATCTACTGTAGCTCTAGCACTGTCTCAGAGGCTGTGTGTGTGTGTGTGTGTGTGTGTGTGTGTGTGTGTGTGTGTGTGTGTGTGTCTGCTTCGCTCGCTGCACACTGACGGCAGCTGCTCTTGAGTTGCTCCTGGGTCATAGTGTCCTAGGCTGCGCTGCTATTATAAATGTAGCCTATAAATGTTCAGCTCGAGCCCGACCCAAAGCCTGTGAAATGTTTGACAAACTTAATCTTAAGCTCTGTCCTCTACTCACCCATCCCATCTCCAACGCTTCCATCCTGTCCCTCATCCCCAAAGCTGTTGACCCTGCTGGGCTGCGACAGTCCTGGGTGGTGGCCTCCCTGGTGGCCCATTGGGCCTCGCATGGAGCTAGCCATTTCCTCTGCCCCGCCAGATTCAGGCCCGTCCAACGTAGGAGACGGACACCCTCTGTGGGGAGGGATGTGCCCACCGAAGAAGGAAGGGTTGTGAGTGCCACCGGCATAGGCAGGGCTGAGCTGCTGCTGATTTTGTTGAGCCATCCCTGGGTGCTGGGGCTGGCCGACCCTGTAGGGAAGCCTCGAGACTGGGTACTGCGGGGGGAAGGCTCTCCCCCCAGCTGGGTGTGGGGAAAACGCTGGGTTAGGGGGTGCCAGCTGGTAGTTCAGGGGTCTTTGGCCTGCTGCGGGGTCTTTTCTATGGAGGAGTGAGTTAGGAAACCCTCCCAGTCCATCTGTCTGAGAGTCCAGACCTCGACTTTGGCCTGTGTCTATATCTCCCTGGAATTAAAACACAATTATTAATACATCATTACTAATTAAATGAATGCATCTCTATCATTAAGTAATCCACTAACTGTGCACTTCAATCATAGTTACTGAATACATCTAGTATGTGGTCTGTTTTCAATCATAGTTACTGAATACATCTAGTATGTGGTCTGTTTTCAGCCTATAGTTACTGAATACATCTAGTATGTGGTCTGTTTTCAGCCTATATGAATACATCTAGTATGTGGTCTGTTTTCAGCCTATAGTTACTGAATACATCTAGTATGTGGTCTGTTTTCAGCCTATAGTTACTGAATACATCTAGTATGTGGTCTGTTTTCAGCCTATATGAATACATCTAGTATGTGGTCTGTTTTCAGCCTATAGTTACTGAATACATCTAGTATGTGGTCTGTTTTCAGCCTATAGTTACTGAATACATCTAGTATGTGGTCTGTTTTCAGCCTATAGTTACTGAATACATCTAGTATGTGGTCTGTTTTCAGCCTATAGTTACTGAATACATCTAGTATGTGGTCTGTTTTCAGCCTATATAGTTACTGAATACATCTAGTATGTGGTCTGTTTTCAGCCTATAGTTACTGAATACATCTAGTATGTGGTCTGTTTTCAGCCTATAGTTACTGAATACATCTAGTATGTGGTCTGTTTTCAGCCTATATGAATACATCTAGTATGTGGTCTGTTTTCAGCCTATAGTTACTGAATACATCTAGTATGTGGTCTGTTTTCAGCCTATAGTTACTGAATACATCTAGTATGTGGTCTGTTTTCAGCCTATAGTTACTGAATACATCTAGTATGTGGTCTGTTTTCAGCCTATAGTTACTGAATACATCTAGTATGTGGTCTGTTTTCAGCCTATATAGTTACTGAATACATCTAGTATGTGGTCTGTTTTCAGCCTATAGTTACTGAATACATCTAGTATGTGGTCTGTTTTCAGCCTATAGTTACTGAATACATCTAGTATGTGGTCTGTTTTCAGCCTATATGAATACATCTAGTATGTGGTCTGTTTTCAGCCTATAGTTACTGAATACATCTAGTATGTGGTCTGTTTTCAGCCTATATGAATACATCTAGTATGTGGTCTGTTTTCAGCCTATAGTTACTGAATACATCTAGTATGTGGTCTGTTTTCAGCCTATAGTTACTGAATACATCTAGTATGTGGTCTGTTTTCAGTCATAGTTACTGAATACATCTAGTATGTGGTCTGTTTTCAGCCTATAGTTACTGAATACATCTAGTATGTGGTCTGTTTTCAGCCTATAGTTACTGAATACATCTAGTATGTGGTCTGTTTTCAGCCTATAGTTACTGAATACATCTAGTATGTGGTCTGTTTTCAGCCTATAGTTACTGAATACATCTAGTATGTGGTCTGTTTTCAGCCTATATAGTTACTGAATACATCTAGTATGTGGTCTGTTTTCAGCCTATAGTTACTGAATACATCTAGTATGTGGTCTGTTTTCAGCCTATAGTTACTGAATACATCTAGTATGTGGTCTGTTTTCAGCCTATATGAATACATCTAGTATGTGGTCTGTTTTCAGCCTATAGTTACTGAATACATCTAGTATGTGGTCTGTTTTCAGCCTATAGTTACTGAATACATCTAGTATGTGGTCTGTTTTCAGTCATAGTTACTGAATACATCTAGTATGTGGTCTGTTTTCAGCCTATAGTTACTGAATACATCTAGTATGTGGTCTGTTTTCAGCCTATAGTTACTGAATACATCTAGTATGTGGTCTGTTTTCAGCCTATATGAATACATCTAGTATGTGGTCTGTTCTCAGCCTATATAACAACTGACCTGTGGTCTGTTTTCAGCCTATATGACAACTGACCTGTTTGTCCTTCATGTCGGGGGGTTTCCTCTCTGGCGTCTGCAGACGACTCTGCTCCGACTTTGAACACCCATCTAATTTACCTGGCAGGGAATTAGAACCACATACGTTATAAGTATAACAACAAATAATTCGGTCCGCATTATTTACACACAACAAAACATCAAAGCTAGTTAACAAATATTTCAAATATTTCATTTTAACCATCGTGTTGTTTGACTTGAGCGACCGACTGGTTCAATCAATGTGAGAGAAACGTTTTCTCCATAGGCCATGTCGGACTCCCGGGAAATATATCCATATATCCTCACTTTCTTGGCAGGAGGATGATTTGAATAGGTGTTTTTTTTACTTAGATATGACATTCGTCAAGGTAATTGATAGACGCACCATTTCTGACAGGATCTGGGTGGAGCTCCTTGTCCGGGCTTGGTTGACCCATTCCCAGAGTAGACGGGTGGGCCACCCCACTGTGAGGGATGGGAGAGCCTCTGTTCTGGGCCCGCAGCAGATTAAAGTTGTACGCCATGGCTGCCTGGTGGTTCATGATATGATCCATTGCAAAGCGGTTCTGATATCCTGGCCATGGTAACTGTCAGGAAGAAATAACATAAGAATTGAGTATACACTATTTCTATTTTAGCTTTGTTATTATAAAGCACTCATTTTAAGAATCAGATCATAATGAAATGCTAAATAATTGGATTGACATTGCGTCGTCTCTGAGGCACATTGAGTCATCTCTGAGATGTATAGACAATTTAAGTTACTGAATACAATGTTATTTGAAGTCTGACAATCAAAAATGACTGTCTTACAGGCACAGAGAGTTCAAATTACTCAACCAACTCAATTTTAGCACACAGCTGGAGCAAGCATCTAGCATTAAAAGATTAATGATCTTGGGATATGCATGAATTTTCCTTAGAATTGACAGCTGCTTTAAAATAGAAATGGGTTTGCAGAGAGTTACACTGGGGTTACACTGCATGAAAGTCAACACATCTCAGAGCCTTTTGACAGCGCAACTATTATGGACAATAATAATACAGCCACAAGTATTTCAACACTAAGAGGGCAGTTCTATTCAGGGGACAGGAGTGGATGCTGCCACCTGCTTTATACCCTCTCTCAGGAATTTAAAGTATACTTATGGTAAAATGGAAGTCTATGAGCTTCAAGTATATGCTTACAGCAGCCTATTTTCTCATAGTCTTGTGTACACCAATTGACAGGAAGCAATAGCTAAAATATAATGATTGAATTGAAAGCATTAGTAGAGTGTATACATAGACAGTATATTATAAATAAAAACAAATTGTATATCACCGCGACACACACACACACACCTCTGTAATTTACTTACTGGTAGGGGCATGGACACGTTGCTCTGTAATTGACTTACAGGTAGGGGCATAGACATCACCATATTGCCTCCATAGACGGCTGGTACATAGAGGATGCTGGCACCCGTGTGAGGATCTATCCTCTGAACAGGGCTGGGTGACTTGCCCATGGCGGCCGTCGTGCTTCCAAGCGGTGGTGTGAAAGCCCGGATGGGGTTCCCCATCAGCACTGCTGGGTTTGGTTGGACTGCAAATAAAAAGCAAGAGAAAGGGACTCAGCTAGGATGCAGTAGCATCTCCGCCAGGCCGGACAGCCACAGGACGGTGATTATGTTTCCGTCCCTGTCCGTCCGTGAGAAGCTAATCTCAGGCACCGCTGGACCATTTTTTAAAAAATTGCCCTCATGGTGGAGCTATAAAGTAGTCCGTTAAGAAAAAAATAAGTTACAAACCGCAGCGAGGAGATTTTAACACCAGCATAATGCTAGTGTGTTCATTATAGGAGCTCAGTGGCCTTGTGGTTAGAGTGTCCGCCCTGAAACTGGGAGGTCGGGGTTCAATCCCCAGCCGGGTCATACCAAAGACTCTAAAAATGGGACCCAGTGCCTCCCTGCTTGACACTCAGCATCAAGGGTCGGATTGGGGGTAAGTCCCTGTGACATACTAGCGTCATGTCCAGGGGGTGTACTTGTACCGTACATCAAGCTGCCTCACACTACAGAAACAGGAGATAGGCTCCTGCCCTATGGGCCTCATGGCTCGGCAAGGCTACTATAGGAACAAACCCAGAGCACAGTGCTACCTCCAACCTTGATCCAAGATTTAGATACACTATCGGTCATATTAAACAAAAACAAATGGTCTCTGTTGATCCGTCTAAAGTTAAAAAAATGTGGCAAGCTCTAGCTGAGCGCACTGGTGTGCAAATCATCTCTTCTTTCCAATTCAGTGCATCATCACAGTTCTTGCAGTAGTTTGTTCACATCATAGTGCTTGCAGTGGTGTTCACATGGTGAAATGCATAGGGCCAATTTAACACTTCAAGTGCAAGAATTGACCTGTAAAAGGTCTTCTTAATTCTGGCTGTTGCTGTGTAGGGCTTAATTCCTCCGACAGCCCTCGGTCTTCACAGCTCCATCTGGGCCACTGGCTTAGCTTGACAAGCAGTGGAGATAATGTGTGTGTCTGTGCAGATGGCTCTGACCTCTGAGGGTTGTGAAGCGTGTCGGAAAAGTCTTGCCATCATATGAGACATGTTTAGGTGTAGAGTGACATGACATCACTGCTTGACGACGTGAGGGGACAGGACGTTTGTCGTCATACTATGCTCTTAATTCCCAGTCTGATCTCCCCTCCGATGGCCATGTGTGGGTCAATCTCGGTCAACCGCTTTTATGCCGGGTGTCCTTTCTTCAGTTCACTTCTGTTGTGTTAACGCCTTTTTGTAGCATTATTATTCTTAGTTAATTATAGCATTTAAAATGTTTAAATCATAAAACGGATGTAATTTTGCTAAACAAAAATATAACACGCGGCCACTTCTGTGGTGCTATTCTACCTCCATTCCCCTTTAACTTGAATGATATTCAAGCTGCCTCAAAGGTTGGTTGTGTCTGCACTTAGATGGCCATGCGTAAAGTTCAGTAGTTACACTTACCAAATCCTTCAGGTGGAAAGTGCTCTGTGTGGTTTGCATGTTTCCCCTGGAAGACAGAACACAGAAAAGGTTGCTTTGTGAGGATGAAGTCATTGAAGAAATGGGGGGAGAAAAGGATAAATGGGCCTTCCTCACACCAAGCACCAACTATATAGTTTTAAAATGGTTCTGAAGTGGATGGCAGAGATGACACCACAAATATAAGGACAACAGTGGTCGTAACAACATATACAGTAATGATGCACTATTATACAAAATGTGGTCACATTAAAGCTACTATAAGCAATAATGTGTCAAAATTGTAATGATATATATATTTTTTTATCATCATCTAATTTGCATTCAAATATTTTCCTAGAAGCTTTGTCAATGGTCGATTTGCCTGTCTACTTGCTGATTGGTTAGTCATTGCGACCGGGTTTTTTTTCAAACAATGACAAAGCTTCCAGAAACATCTTTGAATGCAGATTGTGGCCTCTAGATGTGTCAGAGACTACATTTTTTGGGAGCCTTTTACTCATTGCTGGCTGTCCGAATACCAAAAAATTAAAAATTAAAAAAGTCATTACAATTTTTTACATATTATTGCTTATAGCAGCTTTAATGGTTATTTTGAGCACTTTTATGTATGAGCCTTACGACTCTGCAACTCGGTGTGTGGAACCAAATGGACCCTTATGCATCCTTTGTTACACTCTCAGAGATGCAAAAGAGAAGCACAGATCTATGGCCTCTCTACTGTAGATCTACACAATGTAAGCTAGAGAAGCCATGTCATTGTCTTTTATAGAACCTTTGAAAACACAATTGGTCTAATAATATAGGATGAATTACCCATGACTAACACTATCCCTAACCTAACCTCACAGGAAGTCACCGGTGATTTTTAACCCGCAGCACAGATTAGTTGTAACCCGCCACGCATGTCGGGAGCCATGGGTGATTTTTAACCTGCAGCACGGGTGAGTCTTAACCTGCCACTCAGGTCTGACTAACGGGATGTCTGACTTATGGGCAGTCCCCTGTACGAGAGCTGTTGAGGCAGATCTCAAAGCTACATGCCTTGTACCTGCCAGCAGTGTGGCCCAGGTCCTCTGTACTGAGTAAACTAATTCAAGAGCGCACTTCTGAACCGAGCCGAAAGATACAATTTCCAGAGGGACTGTCTCTACTCAGTTATAGATGAGCTGCTGAAGGTAAAATAAAGCCAGGCGGGGCTTGGAACATCTGAATTCTCTCTAGTCTCCCCCACTGTCGGATGCAATCTGCTTCTCTCAGGGGCGGTGTGTGTACACAACACACATACACAGAACTGAAACACACAGAACGTGCAAATGCGCTTTCACACGAGCACACGCGACATATGATGAGCGAGTGCCCATTATTTTCAGACGGTACAGCAGCTGTTGACTGTTACATGAAAAGACGCACAGGGGCTCTCCCGATAACCTGCGAGTTTGGGTTGAGTCTCGTCCCGTGTGCTGTATTATTGATTATTACAGACGTACTTACACAACAATCTACTTTAGACATTTTACAGGGCTGTAAGCTGTAGCACGCAGTCTTTCTGTCCAGTACAGCACTGGAAGGTGGAGGGGAGGGGTGGGGGAGTGTAAAAAATGCATGCCCGTATGCATGTGTGGCAGGGGGACATGCAGGGTATTGTAATCACTCATGTCTGTATCGTCTGTGAACAAAATAAATTTGAGAATTTGCAGTAGGCAGGGCTTGCACTCCCAGGTTTGTTTCATTTATCTCAAGTTCCACAAGCCAGTCACTTTCGTCAACGCCAGTTGGGGGGGGAATTATTGCAGCACACCATATGGTGTTGTCTGGATTGTGTGTACAATGTCTTTAGGCTGCTTATCAACACACTGACAACAAGAATACATTAGATGCTCACTTTCTGCAGAAATCTTGTTTTTTTTTTGTTTCATATGGTGTAATGAGAAATATGGTAAGACAGCAACATCAGACTTGATAAGTTGTCTCACACAGAAAGAAAAACAAATTCACCAGATGTTGGAATTTGAAGTGAGTTTCCTGTCATTTCCTGTGTTGGCAGTCATTTTGAGGTGTGACATGGGCCGCCTGGGTGGCACGTCTGCACCCTGAACAACCACCGATGCCAGATATACCTGGACGAATGCCGAGTGGGGCCCATTGTTTAGCTGTTACATGTTGTCTACTTTTCAGCTACAGTCGAGAGGGTTTGTGACAGTTTGTGACAGCTGCAGGTGGCATAAACAGGTTGATTTGAGTTTAAGACCCGCAGGATTTTACTTTGCGGTGAATTGTGCAATGAGGCTGCCCAAACCAATTGCACGGATGATTAAAAAGCACTGGGGTCTGTGTGCTCTTGACACAGTCGGTAGCAAAACAAAAATGAGGTGTCTCCGATTTTCTTGGTGGAAAGTACAGACAGCCACAGGCTTTGAGTGTCAGGTTTGTTTGCAGCTTTATGGTATGTTTGTTGCCCCATCTGTCACTGAAGTGGCTGGATGTGACTGTGATGAAGGCTACCGATAGAATCCCCAGTTACAATGTTTGGACTTTGATACCCGTCACTGTCATAAAACGATACCATTGTGGAGAGAAATAACTAAACTAGAAAGAAGCAATTCTGGGAAATTGCAAAGTATGGTTGCCTCCATCGCACCCGTCGCACCGACGTCGTTGGGGACCCAAGGAGTCTGCCAGGAGGTGTTGTGTTAGAGGCCAAGGCCAAACAACATGCCATTCAAATTTGGCGCTGATCGGATCCTGATTTGGTGACATATAGTGTTTTAGTTTTGTCGAAAAAAATTGGCCCCTCCCACTAATTTTACGAGTCAATTAAATGGTCACATCACCTTTGAGATCATGTGTAAGTATTTTGGTGGGGATTGAGCCCCCCAACAAATTGTTTTTTCAACAAACGGTGACATTGTTGGCATTTGCGGCGCCCCCTATGGGTGAAAATGGATTTGCTTTTGGCGCTACATTGATTGAACCACTCTCGATATGTGATTAAAATTCCGTGTGGATTGAAACATTCCGTTCATTATTTGTGGCATTCTTTGTAAAATAGGCCCCTCCTACTAACTTCGGAAGCCTATTATGGCCGAACGGTATGGACTATCAAAATTCTGCCAGTGTTCAAGTAATCGGAGAGCACCAGAGATGTTGTGTATCAATTTGTGTGAGATTTGGACAAAATCTGTTGGAGGTGGAGCAAAAAGTGTGTTTTGAAGAAAATGCAAATTTGGTGCAATTTCGTTCTAGACGGAAATGGGCGTGGCCTATGCGGGGAGATCCGTCGTAATCCAAGGAATCCATGGAAAAAGACATTTTGATTTTACGACTTACGGTTCAAGAGTTATAGGGAAAAACGTGAAGTGGGCTGTTATAGCGCCACCATGAGGCTGAGCGATGTAATTCCTTTTCAATTTATTTTCATAATTATTATGAACCTCCAGCCTAAGTCTTGTAAATATGGTGCTTATGGTCTCCAAGGGAAAAAATACTTAAATTGGAGCCGTAATTAGTCTTCGATCTTCCCATTATAAGTCAATGGAGAACTAATTAATTAATATCAATTAAACTATACAACGGATCTCTTAGCAATGAGCAAGCACACTATTCCCGACGAAGCCGGTCGATTTGACATATGACTCGAGTGCGTGTGGAAAAAACTGTGGGAGGAGTAGCGATACAAAGTATTCCAAAGTAGGGGAACAATAGTATGGTCGCCATAGGCAACCATACTAATAAGTGTCCGGAAGGTGAAATGATGGGTGATTTTGTGGATGCATTAATTAAGATCTGCATCAATGATGCATCTTTGTGAGCGTTTCTATTTATTTTAACACTTGGATTGCAATCTAGTGTTCATTCTGTATACCACAGGCTGCCACTAAAATCACTTTATTTCTCCCCATGTAACATCCGGGTCTCAGAGCCTCGGACAGCAGAGGAGGAGCTGCAGCTAGTGTGAGCAGCTGGTGACGATGTTTAGCTTTCGCCAGAAACTGTAATATGTTCACAATTCACATGCGAACCTCGGATGGATTGGACAAAAACAAGGACTTGAGCATTTTGCAGAGAGAAAAGGCAAGAAAGATTCTGCTTTGAATGGGTCTCTATGGCATTCGTGCACACTTTCTGAAAATGTGTACTCAATAGGCTGTTTGATTTGCTATTCAATCTTAGATCACATTATAGCTTATCTCGAGATGGGCTGACATGGAGAAATGGCTAAGGGGGTCCTTAGCCTGGAATCCAGCCTGATTCGCTACGTTCGTCTTTTTCTCATTGACTCGGATTTCCATTACTTAGGAGTCAGGAAGTTCAAGTGAATCGAATTTTGCATTGGTGATTAGTTGGTGAACACTGATCAAGGAGTTTGCACTATGTTACTGGTGTGCCTCGAGGCGCCTGTTTACTGACCTTTGCACAAGGCACATGCAACACGTACGTTAATGGCCTTGCGAGAAACGTATGATTGCAAAATACACTGTATAACAGCAGCTGAGTGTGTGTGTATGACTCGCACGTGTGTGTGTGTGTGTGGTGTGTGGTGTGTGTGTGTGTGTGTGTGTACTAAGCAGGATGATGGTGCGGAGCTGTGCCTCATTAAGCCCAGTGGGTGATGGCAGCAGGTTGGCAGACGTGGTGATTTAGTTAACCTTTACAACAGGGCAGGCAGGAAACACACATACACATGTCTTCAACCCCAGTGAAACAACACACCCACAAGCAGCAGGAGAAATACATTCCCATCAGGGTCTTTTTTGTATTAAAAGGAGCTTAACACATTCCCTCCTGTTACCATAGGCGGGATTGTGAGGCCAGTGTGAGGGCAAATGCGCGAAATAAGCAAAGAAGAGCCACATCCGCCCAACCCAGAAGTGATTGCCCATGATGATTAACCCATGCTGACGTTACTACCTACAAACAATCTATTCCCAACCAAACCCACCCCCGTCAACGCCACCTCTCCTTCCTTCCCTTTAATCTCTCCATGTTATGTGTGACACACACACACACACACACACACACACACTACCTTGGGGGGTGACTGTTGCTGCTGTTGCTGAGGCCCCTGCTTGCTGGAGGCGGCCTGTGGATGCTGTGGATGGGGCTGATGGTGATGGTGGTGCGGGGCGTGGTGGTGGAGGTGGAGGGGAGACGCCGCCACGGCAGAGGCTGCGGCCATGTGGGCAGGGTGGGCCGCCAGCATCGGTCGGAGGGCGCGGGGGATGAACTCTGGGGCCAGCGGGTTGAGGACGTAGGTCTTCTTCAGTTCCAGGGCTTCCAGCTGGGCCTTAATCTGCTCAAAGGTGATGCCGTGCAGGCTGGAGTTGCCGTGGCAGATGGAGATGAAGTGCTCCCAGAACTTCCTGGAAAACAAAACAAAACAAATATTCCTGAGCTGTTCCTTGCTTAGAGCCTGCACACCTTGCAACAACATTTGAAGTCTCTGCACAAAGGAGTATTAGAACAGTGTTTTTTCAAGGTGGGACCCCCAGGGGTCCCTGGGAGCTGGGGGTTTCAGGGGATCCACACCATAATGAGTTTTACTTGAAATTACAAAAAGACAAATGTTACCCGTCCAAAACATTTTTAGATCACACTCCCTAAGGCCCACACCGTACCAATGATTCGCCATGCAACTCCTTGCAACCAAACAGTTGAGTTGTTGCATGTAGTTGCATGGAACGATTATCCCCAATGACAGTTGCAAGGAGTTGCATTGGTGCGGTTCAAACCCATTTATACAACTGAATAAATGTAGGCTATGCATTTTGGCAGCGTCGCTTCCTGACAAATAACGCAGGCTACGTATTTTGGCGGGGAAACTGCTTTAACATAATTTGTGCCCAAGACGTCCACAGACGTCCTAGGAACTATCTTATGCAGTGCCCAGGACGTCTGTACATGTCTTGGGAAAAAAATGTTGCCTTATATTAGGTTGTTAATGGTACCCCTGCTTATTATGCCAATTATGGAAATTTCCCAACATAATGTGCAAGTTAGCAGTTTCTAAATGCTGGGGACCCACACTCAACACGGGTTCACAATGGGGCTCTATGGGCCACCCCCTGGTGGAGATGAGAGGTAAATATAATGGGAGAAATATGGAGGAGAGCTGGAGGGCAAACTGATAGGATGGGAGCAGATGGAGGGTAAACGAATAGGATGGGCACAGATGGTAAAGGATGTGTGCCAGGGATGTGATCAGAAACACAATGGAGAGTGGGGAGAGGCTAACCTTTCAATAGAAAGCCTACAATAAAATTCAACAGTAGATTGGAGCCGTGGTTGGACGGCAATCATGTGAGACAACATTGACAGTCACAAGGCCTGGAAATAATGCTGCAGCTTCATTCAGACGTAACGCTACCGCACCAACACATTCGCACGTCAGCTGTCCATGTGTTTCTTTTCTAAAGCAAGATGTCCAAATGCTACCTCATAGGTCTTTACCAGGGGTACAGGTGTCCTCACTGTTACTTTAGGGGGAGGGACTTTCTAGTCCCTCCCCCAACTTGTAATACAAATTGCTTACTGTAACTCACTCTGGATAATAAAATAAATAAATAAAAATGCCTAAATTGTAAACATGAATGTGTAAGCAAACAAAAACATCCAATTTACAACACTGATGATAGTGATTTAAGGCATTAAATCTGCAGCATCATTTGTAGGCACTTAACACATAGGATGCTAAAGACGTGTCCACGCGCGGGGTGCTAAGGAAGTATGGACACGTCTTTAGGTCCTTTTTCATGATATAAAACACGATCGCTAAAATCCATTTGACAGCGGCCGTTGCTAGGCAACGCCTTGCTCGTCTGTCCGAGCTGTTTTCCCGCGCACGCAGCCATTCACTTCCTGGTTTACGGACCAAAAATCTTCCTTATTGTCTCCACCAGGCCGAAGGCATGGGGAGAGAGTATGTTTTGCACTCCGTCCGTCCGTCCGTCCGTCCGTGTGTCCGTGTGTCCGTCCGTCCGTCTGTGAACAGCTAATCTCTGGCACCGTTGGCTTGATCGCAGCCATACTCTGCACACACACTACCTGAATGCCAGAGCTGAACCTCTGCTCCAAAGTTTTCACATTGGCCTGTTATAGCGCCACCAGGAGGCCGTTTTGTGCAAAACAAATGTTTTGACAGTACACCTACAGGTTTTGTCCAAACATTACGCAAATTGGTACACAGTCTCTCTAGAGCCATTCAACGAAACGGGTCTTTCAGATTTTTCAGACTCCATCCTGATTGGCTACGATTGGCTTCCAAAGTTCGCAGGAGTGCTCCTTTTCAAACAAAATGCTGCAAATCATGAACACATTGTGTGATTTCCGTGAAATTTTGCACGCACATTCCCACTAGGCCGAGGAAGAAATGCCACTTGAATATTTTCAACTCAGCCTCATGGTGGCGCTATAACTGGCCCATTTGTGTTTTTACCTATAACTGCACCGATCTGTGTAAAACCATGTATGCACACTCCCTAGAGGCCAAGGAAAAACCTTTGCCTGGACTTTTTCACATCTGCTCTTTATAGCGCCACCAGGAGGCCGACATATGTAAAACACATTTTCTAAAATTACTCCTTCAGATTTTTTCCAAATTTCACGCAAATCGGTACACATGCTCTCCATAGTCATGTGATCATGTGATTCGTTTGATTTCACGTAATGATCCATCCTGATTGGCTATGATTGGCTTCAAAAGTTTTGTACCCGTTTTGTACAAATCGCCACAACTCCTCAATGCAGCATCCGATTGCGGTGAAACTGTGCATGCCTATTCCCACTACTAGGCTGAGGAAGAAATGCCACTTGGTGGCGCTACAACAGGCCAAGTCGTGACACACACACACACACACACACACACACACACACACACACACACACACACACACACACACACACACACACACACACACACACACACACACACACACACACACACACACACACACACACACACACACACACACACACACACACACACACACACACACACACACACACACACACACACACACACACACACACACACACACACACACACACACACACACACACACAGGTTTTGGGGGGGAAATGGAAGGCGGGGCTTTTCAGAGTTCAACCTCTTATCAATCCCTCAGCTACGTCACTCCCTCAGCCAAGGGGTCCTTGACCTGAATGAGTAAGACCCCTATCCAACTGACTCCAAGTTACTCCTAAGACTTGAGGCTCATTCAAATCTGCACACCCCATCCCAAACCCATTCTTTCCATTACTGCATTGTGGTCGTTTCCCCCCACCAGCAAGATTACCTCTAACTACACTTTGGCTGAATGGCCGCTACTACGATCTGTAACCGTGCAAAACGCAATAATGAATTTAATTGCTAGATGCATTTAAACAACCTACATTACCTCTTCACTTGACGCTGGCAATACTAGCCGAGCTGACTCGCTTTGGCTGCTTTATTCTGGCTTGTTTTCAAACCAGCTTATTAATCGTAATAACGTACAGTAACTGTTCATCAGCTGCATATTGTACAATACAAAAGCTATACTGTATAGCTTGAGCATCAACGATAAAAATGATATAAGGGGGAGAATTAATACAAAGTTTTTTGTTCAGTTTAATCTCAAAAGTTCTACTCAAAGTGCTGCATGATTCTTACTGACAAGTCCACTGTATGCTCTGTGAACAGCAACACAGCAAAGTGCTCATGAGGTGATGTGTGGGTTGGGTTGCATGTCAGTTTAACCACTCGCCGTCTTCCCACAGCCACTCTAAATATCTGCCATCTTGTGAAGCACAAATGGCGACACATTTTATTCCCACGTTTTTCTAAGTCGTGTGCAATGGTGCTTTACTGTTCAGTTTGTGACGAGTCATCAAATGTGCTCAAGTTTTTAGGTACAAAAAAAAAAGCACATTAATAAATCCTACAGGATTAACGCCATCTATGTTCAGTATGCCTGACATGCTCTTATTAGCTAAATGATTTGTATGCGAGTGTTTAGACCCTCAACACATTAATTGGATGTGAAATGCTGTACATGAATGAAAGATGGGGCCCTTGTTCTGCTCTTCACTCCACTCTTAGTACCGACATCAAAGTATCTTCTGCCTTCACGCCACTCAAAGTATTGACATGTAAGCGTCCAACTACCACAGCCTTTTTCAAATAACCCAGTGCGTGTACAAGACAGGGCATAGCCAGAACAAAGGTGGATTTACATTTGTACAGCATATAGAGCAGAGGTATATCAATCTGGTGATGATATACTTTATCAACATATAAAAGTACCTAACATACAGTATCTGCCCCCGCACTGATATAGCAATCGCTGATCCATCAGTGCAAACTGAAGTGCCACCATATGCTGAACAGTCAGAAATGAGCAACCTTGTTGATCTCAATATGTCAAACATAGATGAAAAGCGGAAGCCAAACATGGTTGCTGTGGCAGGAAATTCCACAGCCGAGGAGACGGCTGCAAATGAACCAAAACAGTGTAGAAGACAGTGACTTCAAATGGTTCACAAAATAGCTGCGTACCAACAATGGCAGCACCAGCAACACCTGCCATATTCTAGGGACTCACAATGAGCACAATTGTCTGTGCACAAACTGGCTGAGCAATCAGGCCAATCAACGCCAAAAAAATATATATATATACCGAAAGGATTACACCTACCTATCGGATAATGTGATTTGTACATTGATTACAATAGGGCAACATCGCTAAGCAAGATGACAACTCAGCCCATTCCTGTTGCGTCTAGAATCCCAATTTCCACTATACTGATCCAACATGGTAAACTGGTCACGTGGCACTTCCTGGAGAATAAATTGCAACATGTATCTGGCTTTCCAACACTTGTTTTAATTGTCTCTCCAAAAAGTGAAATAGAGCACAGAAGTTCTGATGTGAAGGAAAAAAACGCGACCCATGAAGGATGTGTAAATTACGTACAGTAGTCTGCCTTACATGTGGGGCACATGATACAATCTGCCTCTAACCAAATAGACAGGAGAACACTGAATGCATAGGATTATGCCTTATGCCTCAAGTAGCATTTATGGTCTTTCCCTGCTGCTGCCAGCTGGGAAGTGTGTGTGTGTGTGTGTGTGTGTGTGTGTGTGTGTGTGTGTGTGTGTGTGCGCGCCTGTCTATTTTAATTGATCTGCAGTGACTTGTGAGAGCTATTTTTGCTCCTTGAGAATTAATCAGCCTGAGAGTGAGTCCTCGCCCTAAAGCGAGACAATGCTATAGAGACATAATGTAACAGAAACACTTATAGAAACATGCATTCATACACCCTACTACTACCACCTATAAAAACTGCATACACCTGTGCTTACATATTATTGTGCCATGAGATCTCCGATAGTTAAAATCCACACCAAGTTTCTCAAAAAGGAGAACCAAAGAAAGCCTTTAGTCAATCTCTTACAGAGATGGCTTTTATTCCATTTCGAAGAGACAATGTGATTTTTTTTGTTCCTTCTTTTTTGCTCCAAATATGTAATGTAATTGTTTTGCTCCAAATATGAAATAGATGATATTCTACAGTTCAAATTGTAGACAATCCAATTGTAGTCAATTGCTGTTGAGAAATGGCTGTTAGTATTGTCTTGACAGAGATGTGGTTGGAATGAGGCGTTTGTGCAAAGCTCCACTAGCGAGAGTGAAACACCCTAGGGTAGGGCTTTAAGCAACTAGTCGACTATTCAACTAGTCGACTAGTAAATCCACTAGTTGACCTCGTTGGTACTAGTTGATAGGACTCAAGATCAGCTAGATTATAGTTAAAGTCACCAATGTACACAGTTTTTAAATGTACAATTATATATATATATATATATATATATATATATATATATCATTTTTACATAATAAGTAGTTAAACAACTAGTCGACTAGTAAACTAAAAAAAAATCACACCAGTGTGAACTGAGTGGTGCAGAAAAGTAGGCTACTGTATTTCAAGCCAAGGCCCTAGTAAAATGTAGTGCAAGGGATGGTTAAAATAAAGAGAAGATTATAGAAAAGATATGCATATTCTGTCTGTGTGTGTGTCATGGCATACAAACTCACAAATGGGTTGAACTGGCCAATAAAAATAAGGTTCTGTTCAGAATGTATTGTCTCCCAGCTTTCCACAAAATAATAGCAAATGCTCGATAGTGGGCTCGATAAGGACCCGGCTCGATAAGCCTGCTCGATAAGGACCCGGCTCGATAAGCTTGCTCGATAAGGTGATCGTTATCAATAAAAATTAACAAGCTCCATCCCTAGTAAAGAGACACTGAAGACTGGTTTATTTTTCAAGCTGGAATAGAACCATAAATAAGAGCATTAACCATTCACCCACCCACCACCCCCATTGATTGAGAACTACACGCCACTATTTATTGGTTATTTGATTGGTTCAGGCTACGTTGCAACGCAATGGCCGACGCTCCATATCAGGACAGTTTTTCGCACGATATCGCCGTCGGAACGCTCGCTCCTTGCCTGTGTAGATGAGCTGTTAAACCCTGTGTTAAGCGTGTTTAGCTGCTTTCTAGGTAAAGAGACATAATGTAGGTGCATCGGTTGAAATGGATAATAAGACTTACCCAAAATGACATTAACAGACAATGACATTAGATTATCAGTGTTGACTGTCGATCAATAATTACTTGCTAGTCAATGGCAGCTAACTAAAAAACAAACTAATACGCACCTTCACCTTGAAGGTGGATTGTACAAGAGCAATCAATAAATTGGCATTAATAACATAAAAATCCACAGATCTTGTTATTACGTGGCTTCTCACTGTGCTTCAAGCACATTCCTCGCATTAAATATGGAGGCATATGCAAAGGTTTCCAGCATGTCTCGGGGGTTCACCTTTCCTTGCCTCAATAAATGGTTTTCCTAGCAGCATGTAGGTATAGCTCTTCCCTGGTTTATATGAAGCAAAAGATATCTGGGATACATACAGGTTGACCAAAACCAGGGCCTTCATTTAGGCATGGTAGGGGGAAAAAAGTAATTTATGTGTTTAATGTCTCAGTGTAGTGTGTGTGGGCATGTGTGCATGCATGCCTGTGTCCGTCTCCTCTTTTCAGGAGGTCAGTCTTGGGCAAACAACAAACACGCTCCTTTTGGACATGTCAATTTAATTGCTCTGTCTGCCCAGGCTGACATTTCCAAACAAGCATCAGCCAGACAATGCCGTGGCTGGCTGAGGTTCAGTAGCTGTAACGAGATGAGGGCTGGGCAAATATTGAGGACACAGTAATGTGTGTTCTATGAGGATGCACAAGCTCCAATTTAATATGGGGAGGATCATAACATGGTAAACACCAGGGCTGGGGATAATTACTTACACACAAACACATATTGGTGCAAGTCAATATAGGCTATGTAGCCTAGCATTGCTGGGTCTGCTGCTTGAACTGTGCACCATTGAGCCAGCTCTCTCTCGCTCTGTTTAAAGAAAGTTTCCTCTGGTGTTTATAGCACAGATACAGCAAGCTATTATAAAGAGGAGTGCACAATTAGACAATTGGAAACACTTGCCGATCAATTAACCCTGGCACTGCTCCCCAGAGTGGTGTAAAGACAACTCCGTTCACTCCAATGGACCAATGTTTTCACAGCAATTTGTGCATCATTCAGCTTCTGTTCAGTTCCCAGAAGTTAGAACTGTAAACACTAGGACAATAGGCCTGTCACAATTATTATAGATACTCAATTAATTTTGCATAATAGTCTATAATGTTGAAGATTTTTCATTCTGTATTTTTTCAAACATTTTCCGAAAATAGCAGGTCTACCATCTTGCAACGCGTCACGATGCAACACATTATGAGTTCAGGGACAGGCAGCGCTTTCTTCATTTTATAGTAGGCTAGAAAGTAGGATAGGATGTTTGCACAGACCCTGATGAAGACAGCTTGTTGAAACATTGGTAGCTAATCTAAATGGAGCTACATTGTGTACTGTAGGGGTATTCTTCTCTGTTTGAAACACCAAAGCTGAACAAACACTCACTCTGGTCACTCACTGATTCCAAACACACAATGCATATCTGCACCACAAACTCTGATGCTGGCATTCAAAGCAACCAAAGGCATGGCTCCCCCATATCTCACAAGTATGATCGTACCCTACAAACCCTCCCGCGCACTCAGATCAGCCAACGCAGGGAAGCTGGAGGTACCTTCACTAAAAACGCCAGGACAACGCTCCACACGTCCCAAACTCTTCTCCCTTCTGGCTCCAAAACTATGGAATGCACTTCCCATCAGTCAGAACTGCAGCCTCACTCCCAATCTTCCGCCGTAGTCTGAAAACCCACCTCTTCAGACTACATCATGGCCCGTAGCACTTGCCCTAGCCTAGCCCCTTAGATAGCACATTATGTAGACTTAGATAGTATTTTAAACAGATTTATAGCTTGTTACGTAGACAGCTCTAGAATTGCACTTTATGTAGTCATAGCACGTTATAGTCAGTGTTGGGCATAACGGCGTTTAAACGGCGTTACCTAACGTCGTTATTTTTTCCAGTAACGGGTAATCTAATTAATTACAATTTCCATCGTTACAACGCAGTTACCGTTACTGACAATGAAATGTGCTCCGTTACTATGTCAAACGTCTTTCTGTTACCACGGGCTGGCTGACAGTGTGTGTGTGTGTGTGTGTGTGTGTGTGTGTGTGTGTGTGTGACTGTGTGTGTGTGTGTGTGTGTGCGTGCGCTACTACAGGCTGGGGCTGCTGCTCCTCTTGCTGCAAACATGACACGGTTAGAAAAAAAGAGAGCGGTCGTCGGTCCATGCGTGACTAATTATTTGAAATAAAACCTTTTTTCTGTCCACACACAGTCCTATATGACAGTCACATGACATAGCCTACCTTTTCACTTCACTCGAGTGACTAGTCGTTTTGTTTGTGAGCGGATCTGCACGAAACTAGCCTACATGTGTTCAGTTTGTTTTTGTTTGGTTCCATTGTGTGTATAATTCGACTGCGTTGCGCGGTGGTGCGGCCGATCTACAAACTCACAACGCGTCGCACTGCGACGCATTGTGAGCTTGCAGATCTGCTCTAATTCTGCAGCGCAAGCGTGCACGGCAGATGCAGAGTTTGTTTTTGTTTCGTTCCATTGTGTGTATAACTCGACTGCGTTGAGCGGTGGTGCGGCCGATCTACAAACTCACAACGCGTCGCGCTGCGACGCATTGTGAGCTTGTAGATCTGCTCTAATTCTGCACGGCAGATGGGGGAACAGGGGGCCCCACGACGGGACGGTCGGGCGTCGCTTAACGGGAGGATGAAGTGACGCCAGTTTGGCGGAGGAGGCGACGCGTGGCCGTCGGAGGCTCCCCTCGGGGGCTGCCCGGCCCCAAACCGACCGTAGCTTATCAACTTCGACGGAACGACATGTTTTCAGAGAGAACTCTCGGGGCCTCTAGCCGTCGTGCGTAGCGCTAATAACCGCCCCTGCCTATTTTAACTCAGACTCTGAAATGGAAAGTGTTTCTTTTTTTTCTTCCAAAAAAAACAAAAAACGCTGCCTAGCGCGGCACCATTCGCACCCTAAATGCGGCCCTGAATACCAGTTGTCTTGTCTGAAGTTGTAACTTAGACAGTTTTTCTTTAATTTACACTAAAAGCACTGTAGTGTAGTCCAGTGTTTTTCTTTATAGTTGACAAATGTATGTGAACATGTTGCTCTGTAAAGTTTTAAACCAAATTAAGGAAGCATTTTGACTAGCACAACTGTCACTGAATGGAAAATAGGTTACTTACTTTTATTTCAACATATTGAGACTTAAAAACTGGACTTGCAATACATATATTGAAGTTGAAGTTTATTTCTCCCTCAAATGGCAACGGTTATTATGTGTAAGTTGTAAGTAGGCCTACCTGTCTATGCTGTTCTACTCTATGCACCTGGCTTGTGAAACCTGCTCCCAAAAACAATCCAAATTCTTTGACATATTACAACTTTTTTACGCAAATAGTTACTTTTCCTAGTAACTAGTTACTTTTACAATAGAGTAATTCAGTTACTAACTCAGTTACTTTTTTGGAGAAGTAACTAGTAACTATAACTAATTACTTTTTTAAAGTAACGCGCCCAACACTGGTTATAGTACACATGTATAAAATATTATATAGTAATTGTAATTGCACCGGTTTTGTCGAAAAAGAAAAAGGTAAAATGGTGCATTTATAAAGTGCTTTACATAGATGCACAATCTATCTCTTCATTACATTCACCCATTCACACACTGATGGCAGAGGAAACCATGCAAGGCACCAACCTGCACATCGGGAGCAATTAGGGTTTCAGCGTCTTGCTCAAGGACACTTCGACACCAACTCTGGGGGAGCCCGGAATGAACTGGGAACCTCACGGTTTCCATCCAACGGTTCTACCAGCCACTCTACCCCTAAAGCTAATACTACCTGGAGTAGGGGTGATATCTGTGCGGTCGTATACTGCATGAGAGTATATGGCTCTGCGTGTGTGTATGTGACAGTATACACGTTTGGAGTGTATGACTTGTGTGCGAGTACAATTGGAGCAAGAAAGCTTGGCATGGAGACATACGGCATTCCCAAATATATGGCTGCCTGGCATTGGCACTGTGCACGCACGCGCATACAAACACAAAGGATTTGGTTACAATTGCATTTTCTTGATTTGAGGGAATGGATTGGGCATTTTGTCCCAGTCCACCTCTAATTACATGTGCTAGCTGTCAAGGTCCATTTTAACTGAGGATTATTACAAACTGAACACTTCTTCTTGGTACCAAACATGTACTCTCATCCAATCAATAAGGATTAAATACGTTGAGAATAGATGAAGTGCTCAGAACAAAGGAGAACTACCCAAAAAATCAAGTGCTAGAAAAATTAAGCACTAATTATGTTTCAAATATGTTTCTGAACCAAAACTATAACCAATATCGGTGCATAAAATGTACGACACAGATGTCTGCTTTGTAATGATAATTACACCAAATATCAGAACAATTACTGTATAATCATGATTTACTAGGGTTTCTAGATTTTCCACAAGTAGAAATCCCAACATAGAATCCCCAAGCTTCTCTATGTCTACAATACATGTCAGACACTGTAGGACTGGAGTCCAGCTTGGCACTCTTTGCTCTCTATATAGTCCAGTATCATAAACACTGATATATAGCCTTAAACAAGGCAACTTAGAAATGTGTACTACATTGTTGAGTCGCTGTGGCTCATGCCCAAGATTGATTTGATAAACTCCACATTATTTTGAGGGGGCTTTACTCTAATCTACTGCCAATTCTTTGAATGAAAGTCCTGGTTCACTTTACCTGCAGCGTCCCACAGAGCAGAGTGCTATGGGGTCTCCCACCACGGCAACCAGGGACTGGGCTCTGGTGATGGCTGTGTTGAGCAGCTTGTAGTTGGACAGAAAGCCATAGTCCAGGTCCTCCGTTGAGTCCTCAATCAGCTGCTCCTTGCGCTTGATGGCAGTCTGCTTGTGCTTGCACGTGTGCCGTGTTCGCACCGTGCTCAGGAATAGCACTCTGAACTGCTTACCTAAGAACAGGGAAATCGATCGAATCAGACATTGCAGACACAATTTCCAATAGTCATGAGACCTTTAGATTAGAACTTGTTTTGTTCTTTCAGTGAGCTGCCTTGTTACTTGTAGGCAGAATAAATATTTATACACATGGAGTGGTGCTGCCTCTGGTGACTGAATCTTCCCAGCCGTCTCAATACAATTGTCTAAACAAAATGTTTGTTGGCAGACCCCGACAGATAGGACTCTTTACTGGAGGACCATTTCTAAACCTTTTCCTCAATTTCACCCATTTAGAAACAGTGGTAGGAGAAGGAGACTCTGCAACAAAGATGTGGTTTAGCTAAGAGCTGCAGTACAAACATCTTTATAGTTGATTCATTCAAAACACTATCTGAACCTAATTTATCCAAGTTGTATTTGACATGAATGCAAGGTATTTGAAAGTGTGTTTGCTGGGAGCAAACCTTGGCTATGCTGATCATGTTATAATATATGGGCCAGGTTGGTGATGGTGATTTAATTTCCAGTGAGGATAAACAACCGCTTAAGGGAGCTAATCTTCTCTACAAAACCCCACAGATAGATAAACTGCAACAATAATTATGTCTTATCTGAGCTCCCAGGGCTTCTGGTATGATCACATAACATCCGTCTGTGAGATCATTTTAAAATGTAAGCACTAGAATGCAGTTTGCATGTGTGGGGGTGTTTGTGTGTGTGGTAGTCAGGATGTGCACGAGTTAATTAGCTGTGGAAAGCAGCAATTTCACCAAACAAAAAATGTGTCACTTTCCTTCTGTCAGAATAATGTGTTTAATAGCTGTGTTTAATGATAGGCCAAAATATGTTTCATTACTTCATTTATGTTAAGAAAATGAAAAGCAAATTGTCATTAAAAATGTTATCATAGTCAATTATAGTTCTTGAAATTGAAATTAGCAAAGATGGAAGGTGTAAGTAAATATTACATGACACATATTCCAATTGGTGCATCTCTAACATATATGGGTGGAAGGAAATATTCCGTAATATATATAAATAATATCATACTGTAAACATCCGACAGCCATGTACTCTCTGAAAGACGCCCTCACCTTGAACAATCTGACAGCCATGTACTCTCTGAAAGACGCCCTCACCTTGAACAATCTGACAGCCATGTACTCTCTGAAAGACGCCCTCACCTTGAACATTGAGCCATGTACTCTCTGAAAGACGCCCTCACCTTGAACAATCTGACAGCCATGTACTCTCTGAAAGACGCCCTCACCTTGAACAATCTGACAGCCATGTACTCTCTGAAAGACGCCCTCACCTAAACATCTGACAGCCATGTACTCTCTGAAAGACGCCCTCACCTTGAACATTGACAGCCATGTACTCTCTGAAAGATTCCCTCACCTTGAACATTGAGGACTCTCTCCACACTGACTTCGTGCATCCTTTTCTTACGCAGCTCGGCTCGGATGCGGAACACCTGATCAGCATAGGGAGACACCACGCCGATGCTGCCCTCGTCCAGCTTGCCCCAGGCCACTGGCCACTTCTTACGCATCTCCTCTACTCGCTCCACAATCTCAAACACCTACACGGACCAAACAAGCAGAGATGGGGAAATGAGAAACCATATTCCATTACCATACGAGTTGAAAGTGGGAATTCCATACTGTATGTCTCCATCTTCTGCCCGGTGCAAAGCGGTGCTGGGCGTAGTGCAACCGTCATTGCCATTTTCCAACCAAATGCACGTACACCGTTTTTACAACCTGTGGTCTAGAGTAACAGCTTTTAGTTGGTCTAACAGTCCAAAATGTCCTTTCCTTACTTTTTATACAGCACATATTGGGATTAAGATGCACCTAGGTGGGTTCACAATGCATTGACATCGATTGCAATTACATTTCAACACAAAAAATACTCATGTTCAACATGGCAGATTCTGCATTGAGGTTCAAAACACGATAATTTGAGGTTCAAAACACGATAATGTATTTTAATTGCTTTGGGATTGCAATTAAAATAGCCTGTCAATTTTTACCCAGACAACGCATCTTCCAATTCACACAGTTGACTGTGTTTTGATAGTGTTGAACATCCCTACCCAGGGCTCCAGACTAACTTTTTCACAGGTAGCACTGGTGCCACCTACCTTTTCATTTGGTAGCGCCACCACAAATTAGGTAGCACCATTTTTTTCTTTGTATAGCGTGGTATTAATACATGATCTTATCATGCCCCCACATCGGGCGCCATTTATTTATGTAGTGGTTTCCACCATAAGGTTTGAATCATAAAACCCCCTACAACGGTCACTGTGTAAAAAACAGCAACCTACCTGGTTATACTTCAAAACACTGTAGATGGTTTCAACCCACCACAAAGTCACTCAGTCAATAAAGGCAATATTTATATTCCACACACAGAAAGTCAGTTTAAGGTTTTGTGTTGAAAATTAAATGCAGTCCAAACCTTTTGGATTAATAAAGTGACAATTTGTACAATATCTCCATTACCATTATCCAAATGAATTCCTTATTATAATATTTTTACATTTTGGAAAAAATCTTTTGCAATGTGAAATGCCACCAAATTCTTAATCCTTTTCTTTATGGGCCAACTTGTGAAAGCTGTATGCTTTTATTGTGAAGGCAAAAGTTTCTGAACGCTCTCAGAGCCTGCATATCTCCGCGTGCTGAAAATAGCTGATCTACAAGCTCACAACGCGTCGCGGCGTTGTGAGCTTGTAGATCAGCTATTTTCAGCACGGAACACGAAGAATAAATCAGGCATCAGGGAGATTAATGTATTTTGTTGGCCGATCATCATGTATGGACGTATGGTATGGACACTACCTCCTCGATGCAAACATAACAAGCTTTGGAAGCTATTTTTCGTGGCACATTTCGTGGCACATGTTTAATCAAACAACACGTTTACTAAGTTTCACTCAGTGTTTGGGTCGGGAGTCGGCTGTCTGTGTAGATCATGACTGATCATCATGCAGTTAGATATGCGCGCTGTGCGCTCCAGTGAAATTGTACAGCTGAGAAAGATTAGTTAATTTGTGTCGGATAAGCTGCGTTCAGACCTGAATATATATTCGCCTCGGTTCGTCCAGTTTGTACCGCGGCAGGTCGCGCCGCGCCCGTTTGCGCAATTCTCGTCTTTGTATGTAATCGCGCCGCTCTGACCATCCAAGTCTGAAGGGTTTATTTGTGGGTTTTTGTGAATGATCGTTCTTTGAACACTGGGCGTCAGGCGAACGTCCAATGTTTTCAATCAATGGAACGGGCAAGCACTGCGGGATGTTTTTTTCCCCCTCCACTCATCATTCCAGCAAGTCGCACCTGTGCGACCTCATTAAATTTTAAGTATCACCCTTAATAAATTAAGTCGCATATGCGACCTAATAGGTCGCACGCTGGAGCCCTGTCCCTACCGGCCATTGTATGTTACCATATAAATCCATTCCATGTATCATTGCTCAATCTTGCATTATTCATAATGTCTGATAGTTTAGCCCCAGGATTATTTCAATACTTAAATAACTATTTCCCACTTGTCATCAATGTGATAATATTAAGCTTCCTATAGTACAACATTGCAATGCACTGTTGGAGCCTCTCTTTCTACAGCTGCAACTATGTTGTCATCTGACAGCAAAACATATACATGTAGGCCTAGAGATATACATGTATAGGCTAATTCAAGTTATATATTTGTATTATTTTTGTTTTAATTTTGCCATCTTTTAAGTGCCAATACAACTCTTTGTTGGTTACAGTGTACGTTAAAGGAATAGTTCACCCAAGACATTACTATTTCACCCCATGATGTGTAGAATACAAAGATAATATTTGTATAACATTCCTTTACAGTGAACCAGTGATCAAAAAAAGTTGGTGAATTGGAGGGCAAGATTAACAGCAGCAAAAATATATAAAAACTCCAAAAGAACACAATGTGATCACCATTGTTCTCTATCGCTGCGTTCAAAACACCCCTTTATCATGAAGAAATTGTACCATCTCATTCACTTCCGGTTCAAACTGCGACATGGACGAGCAAAGAATGCACCTGAATGTGCCTGTGGGGTTCAACCGGAGCTCATTCACACTCACGCAAGTGCCTAGGTGTGCATGTCCTTTGTGCACAAAACCATTTAGCCTGGAAGTGTTTGAAAAGTGTTCTCTTCTATGGTTATATTTGGAAAGTTAAACCGCATAGAAGACACTTGGGATCACACTATGAGTGTTGTTTTGGGGGTTTGACCAGATTTATTATATAGTTTTGCCATTTATCTTGGCCTCCGTTTTAGTAATGGGGTGAGTAAATGATAGAAATAATGTCATTTTGTGGGTGAAGTAGTCCATTGCATGCATTTCCGAAAGTTAGGTTTAGGTGTGCTGCCCCGTGGGAGGTTAGGTTTAGGGTGAGAGTTTGAGATAGGTTGTAGTTGTAGGACTAATGACTGGTCTAACCAATGACTAGTCTAAACCAAAAACTGTCTAAACTAAGTACTGCACCCAAAATGTCTTTGATATTTCTGTAAATGTTTACCCGTTTACCCCCGCCCCCCGGTTTCCTTTCAGAGGTCATTGTGTTTATTATGGGGATTTGAATGGCCATGGGGCCATTGTCTAAGGCTAAGCCCATCAAAGACAGCTCCAAACAAAGAACCGGTACTGAGAACCGGTGCCTGATTTGTTACAGAGTTTGGTGACAGACCACCAATAATTTAACTCATCAATCTGAATATTTGGTGCACAAAAACGTACATCAGCATAGTTAGCAAGTTGTATAGTCTTTCTGGGAATACATATGGCAATTTTGGCAGAGACTAGAGGGTCATGAATTTCAGTTTCTGCATGCAAAGTACTGTACATGTGAACACATCACGAGCCGTTACCTCTGCGTTGTTGTAGTATGCCGTGCTGTTCTTCTCCTGCACATCCTCTCCTCTGGCTGTGAAGAATGTCAGAGGGTAGAAATCTTTATGGGAGGGCTGCTTCCCACTCGCCATCAGCTTCCCATCGTAGAACAACTCAGACGTGTAGCTATGGAAAAGGGGTGAAGATGGAGGGGACATGAGGCACAATTCATGACTTCTACCACTTCAACTATATTTGACCTATGCTGTTCATGCCTTAATGAAAAGTGAAAAACTAAAGATAGTTATCCACTGCCGTTTGGCTCAATACATTTTCTCTCATTGGCCTGGATTCCCTGAATTATCTCTCTACAACCTCCATTCTCCTCTGACTAGGGCTGACCTTCCATCGTTCTTTTGAAGTCAAAGCTTCTAGCCCTAAGAACAAGCCGAATTTGAAGCTTCGACGTCAGTAATTCATGAATCGTGGAGCTCATCAAGCACATGGTATTTGTACATCAGCTATTTTGATTTAAAAAAATGGAAAACATTTACTGAAAAATATTATTTATTTTATTTCTCATTTTCAAATTTCTCATCATCGAACAAAGGTTTGAATATTACATTTTTTTTGGGTCAGCCCTATCTCTGACCTCATCCTAGCTCGGCCCATGTGCTCAAACCTACTTGATGATAGCTTCGTGGGAGCGGTAGTTCTCACAGAGGAGGATGCGGCAGGGGAACTCGCCGGGGTAGTGCTCGTAGAGACGGTCCAGAAGTGACACGTGTAGGTTGCGCTCCCGTGCAAACTCGCTGTACACGAATGGACTGAGCTGCAAGAGAGAGAAGTAGCACAATAGTAAGTTAAAACACGGTCAGGTATTTCCCCCATTGAGTCTCATCATTTCCTCCTTCAATCATTTCTTTAACTCACTGCTGCAAGTGTTGTGACAAGATTTGACTGAAAATGTCTACACTGCACTCAGCCTGTCATTTTATGATCCGACTAATTTTGTTATGAAATTATACTATTCTTGCATTGTGCCATGGATTGCTACGTTTATAGGATTTCTTGTTTTTATTCATTCAATTCATTCACACTTATAATCAAAGATTTAAATTGACCGTATGTTGTGGGAGAATGGATCTTAATATCATGCTGTATGTACAATGTTCTTAGATTCCTGGTTTGGTAATCGGTACTTACTGATGGAAAACATGATTATTATTTACCACCATTATTTTAACAAGAAGCCCTCAGCCGCACATTGACACAAAAATCTGAATCTAAACTAGACCTACACAAACACCCAATTACTGCTACCCTTTTGACTGCTGCTTATCTAACACAGATTTGTCTTTTGTCTGATCCATAATTTAAGCCAACAGGAGGTAAAAGGTCAGCCAGCTGTAATGAGCTCGCCGACTCAGTCAATGGAGGCCTTGGCCTTCATTCACAATTCAGCAGACTCATCCATCTCTCAGTGGAGCAGCCATGCCATTACAATGACGACAGACCGACGTGGAGAAAGAGGAAGAGAGAAAGAGAGCCAGAGTGGCTGAATCTAGAGGAAAGATCAACAGGGCCAAAGGGGAGAGAGGAAGGGAGAAAGGTTGGGGTGGAAAGAGATCGAGAGAAAATGAGGGAGAAAAAAAATAAAGGGATAGGAAGGCCAAGAGTGTGATTTAAAGTGCAAAAGAAAAGAAAGACTGTTGGTCTCTGGACAAAGTGAGAGAGCGTGAAAGAGCCAAAAGGAGAGTACATGTTTTAGTTTGTTTCCAAAATGGAACAAAAGGAGCAAGAGTGAGAGTGTCATTAAAATAATTCCGGTTTGCAATCTGTGGGGTTTTTCATCCGTTGTCCTATGTTAATCCTGTGCTTGTACAGCATGTCTTTAAAAATAAGGAGCTGAGGAAATGAGGTTTTAATTCCCAGTGTTGCTTTGGAAACCTTGAGTAATGAGAGATGACTTTGTATCTATACAGTGAAGCAGTTATCACCTTGGCTCTACTGGGGAAATACTGTGCCATTTCTCATCGTTCTACCTGGATGCTACATTTAATCTACAGTAGCAACGGCAGCTATTCTTTTTGGTTTTCATTTGATGCCACTGCCTCTGTCTGAGGCAATACTCCCCAGAACGGAGTGTTGAGAAAGACTTTTTTTCCGTTAACGCTGTCTGAAAATCTCTGGTCTTGGAAAGAAAACAGAGAAAATACCACAAGGGGATCCACGCAAGTGGTATTTTAGGGGTAATCCCTTGGCTGGTTATATATCCATGTTTCTGTGCACCCTTCGCCAGCCGACATTTGCTTTTCACTTGATATTGTTTGAGACAATAAAAATCACGATTTATACATCAAACCCAAATATATCAAATATTAATTTATTCCAAGGCAACATGGCTTTTCCATGGGCAGAGGGAGAGGGCATAAGTTTGCACTGGGGATAATGGTCTGCGCAGTTTTCCCTTAAAGGCAATGGCATCTGGCACGTTATTGGTTTTAATATTGTAACGCCCAAACCACACTTATGCATTATGTAACGGGTAGCACAGGTGTTTTAGGGATAAAGGATGGTGTCTAAGATAGAAACATTTGTGGGGGAATACCCCTTGCACAATGCTAAATCCACAAATAGTGGCTTTAGCGAACTTGGCCCAAGATAGGGCCTTTAGAACACCCAATTTAAAAATAATGGAGTTCCTTCAGTCACCCTATCCAATGGTACTGGGCTTACCTGCATGTGGTCTCCGGCCAGTACGATGCGGGTGGTCTTGCTGGCCAAAGCGAAAGGCATGATGGTCTCACACTCCATGGCCTGGGCTGCCTCATCCAACAGGATATGAGAAAATAGTCCTGCCAAAATGACATAGCAAGTCAGTGTCAACCGTCAAGTCATTTTTGAAGAATACACGCACTAGGTTACTGCATGTGATTAGACTACCCCTAAAGTACAACGTGAGACAGTGATATTTTGTTTTACATCTGGAAACTTGAATCTTACTGTAATGTGGTTCTGATCACCAATGATTCAAACAATTATAAATCACTAATGATTGCTCAATAAATGCCTACCCGGATTTTATAAGTCTTAGTTTTGTAATCAACTATGAACTATAACTTAGCCCAACGCCTAGAACCCAGGTTCGTCTAGTCATCGCAGCACTTCACAGGCTGAGCGAGCCCCAGGGGCATCTGCTCCTTTCACACAGTACTGCCTGGAGTGTATTTGTGCATTAGCGTGTCTGGTACCTAGTTGATCACGGTGAGAGAGCCACTGCACGTAGCCAGTAAGCATAACAGTCACAGAGGTGTGAGAGGCGAGCTCCAGCAGCAAATACACACACAACCAACACAATGGGAACAGCTGGAACAGCGAGATAATTAGGATTAAATCCATTTGGTTCCATTTGTACACTCTGAGTGATGGGGGACCGGAAGTAGGAAGAGTTATTCCGTGTGCATAGAGGCAGAGCCCATTGATTACCATGCTGACATTTCATTAACAATTCATTGAACTTCATGCCAACCTCCTGAGAAGGGCAAATCAACTTCAAATTACATGAGTCTTCTCATCCAGGTTTTAATCTAGTTGCAATTTACTATGTGGAAAAACATGGATGCCGCACGGTGACCGTCCACTAAATATCCTGCCCCATCACAGAACCCTGCCTCTCCATCAACTCTTTCAAGCAGCCAAACACCTGTGGTAAAACATTTTTTAAAGGGCTGCAGCTCAACCCCTGATTTAAAAAGCTCAAACGTTCGCTCACTGCTGTAGAGGGGAGGTGGATGAAACGGCATGGCAAATGAGCGGCAGAGAGGCGAAAGGGAAATGGGGAGAGAGGATGAATAACAACCAATGAACAGCCTCTGAAGCCCCCAACTCAACTGTACAGATATGAAATGTGACGGTTAGGAGAAATAAACGGACGTGGTGGTGATAGCGATGGTGGGGAGGGGACTGACTGCAAGAACCGTTTTTTTTTTTTAAATTACAAATAAAAACACAGTGGAGTACTGTGACCCAAGTAGTGCTGCACGATTCTTGTTCAAATGTGAATCTCGATTTTCCTCCACAAGAATTGAAATCATGATTCTCACACGATTCTCATTTTTTTCCATGAAAACATTTGTCTTTAGTCTGTAGTTGCTGAACATTACTACTAAATGTGGCAAGTGCTGCACTTAACTCTCTTAAAGCCTCTCTTGTAGCAAAAATATCAGAGTAACTAAAATGAATTGGACAGCCAACTAGTGCTGCACGATTCTTGGTCAAATTTAGAAATTAGATCTCATCCTACAAAAAACCTCCCTTCTTCCATAATGATATGTCCACGTGCGTCATGCACAACTCCAATCGTCCAGTAAGTTGTAAACATTGCCAACGCACCCGTTCTTTTATCGAGCCGTGTTTTACCATAGAGTTGACACACACACACACACCTCTGTATCGTTCCAATTTCAGTTGCCCTCTGGTGGTAGGCGGGTGGTGTTACAGCGTGACACACAGACAGACAGACAGACTGACTGACACACAGACAGACAGTTTTGGCCAGCTTCTATAGTTAGTGCTCACTTCGTTCGCAATGCTTTGTTTTCAAATAGACACTTTCAAATGTTTTTGAAGCTTGGTCGTTGGCTTAATACTATATATATATATATATATATATATATATATATATATATATATATATATATATATATAAACTTACATTTTTAATTGTGAAAGCCCTATTATGGGCAAGTTGGGCAATGCAACTGGTTGGAATGTTCAGACATATACAACCACTCCCTTAGTTGGAATGCCACAATCAATAATTTCCTTATTTTGTTTATATACACATTTCAAGTGATGACAAAAATGGCCCATGGTGCCCCCTGGAATCAACTGTAGCACTACAAGTGGGCATAGGAATACAATAACTGCTGCAAAATGTGGAAGAGGGGAAACAACAAAATCAATCATTACAAAGAAAAGATAACTTAGAAGACCACACTGTGTTAGGCGTCTGTGGGTTGGGAGGGGACATTTCTTATCACTATAAAGTAGGTTCACCACGGTTCCCCATTGCCTCTTCTCCCGGGCATTTTCATCAGCATGGAATGTCGGGAGAAGGGAAGAAGCAGGGGGTAATGATGTAAAGTACATTAGAAGCAGGCAGATGGTGTTCCTAAGCAACGAGACAAAGCCATCTCTGGTGACGCATTAGACTTTGTTATTAAGCTTGTGCTGACAAATTAGTTTGTTTTCCTGTGTCTTTTTTACATGACTCAAATGAGTTTTCTCTTGATTGCGAAATGGCAGTCTCCTGCAAGGGACCAAATGCCAAATACCAAAGTTATCCCAGCTGATCAAAAGATTTGCACATGGATGCACAGAGTACCTCTACGTCTTATCTGCCGAGGCCAGATTGACCACCGGAGGTTAAAAAGGCATGGTACAGCATGGTTGAAGGCTGTATACATATGCGGTATAGTGCGGCAGAACAAAGAACCACAGAACAAAAAAATAAAATAAAAAACATTGGGCCACATATAGAGCCCTTCTCGATTATTTAATTAATCAAAAAAGTTAAAATATGAAAATAACAATTTTAGACTATTTTTAAAATACAAGCCAAGCTAATCTCGAAGTGTCTCCATGGTCAAGGGACAGCTAAAGGATGTGAAGTTCCATATTGGAGATGACCCAATACCAACGGTGTCTGAGCAACCTGTCAAAAGCCTGGGCAGATGACATTGAAGGACTCCAAAGACCAGACCATCAGCAAGGCTGCACCCCCCCCTACTAACGGGACGGAAATGGACTCCATGCAATGCTGTCCAATCAGCCCTGGGACATTGTGGGGAATATCCAGCATGGAAGAGGAGGCTTTGGCCTGGCAGCAAGCAAACCAACTTGGCATAAGGCATCAACATCTGAGCGGAGAAAACTTGTGGTCGAGGAGGTGCGCAGGCAAGAGGAGACAGCAAGAAGTGCAAAGGTATGTGTCTCTTGCCAAACAGGGGCAATGGATGCGGTGGGAAGGTCTGGAGAGGAGAAAGATCAACTGACGTAAGCTATGACAAATGGAAGCTAGCAACATCAGCTTCATCATAAGAGATATATAATATAATATATATATATATATATATATATATATATATATATATATATATCTCTCTCTCTCTTATGATGTGCTGCCATCACCAAAAAACCGTGGTATGGCGAAGATCCAACCTGCCCCCTCTGCCCAGCTCCAGCGACTCCGCTACACCTGGAGGCACAATCAGGTCCTCAAGAGCCTGGCCGCAGCACTCCTTACTCCTTACCCCCAAGAACAAGCAATCCCATCAAAACAACAATATTCATCTGGGAGGGACAAGAAAAGCCCAAGCATCCTCCAATAAAGCCAGAAACTGGGCACCTAGCCATGGCCCGGGACTGGAAGATGATTGTCGATATTGACCAGCAGCTCATTTTTCCACCTGAGATTGCTTCCACCAACCTTAGGCCAGACATGGTACTCTGGTCCCCGTCACGCAAGTCTGTGTACATAATAGAGCTCACAGTCCCGTGGGAGAGCTCTGTTGAGGAGGCCTACGAGCACAATAAATTGTGATACACAGAGCTGGCAGCAGACACAATTCAGCGTGGCCCCTGGACAGACGAAATTGACATCACCACCATAGTTAAGAAATACACCTCCCAATGCCACTCTTATCAAGGTAAATCTCATGTGAGCCCACACCATCTATTGGCACAATGGACAGTCTTAACATCACATCCCGTGTTTTATGATTCTGTCTGTCTCTAGCAAATGGTTTGTTATACTTTTGCCAAATTAGCGCCCTTTGACTTCTTATTCTGCACCGTTTTGAGATACACTCTCAAGAGTTAAATGAACACTATAGATTGCACTGTGACCTCACCGGGCTCCAAGTCGAGTTGGCAGAGGTACTGGGAGGTGCTGAGGGTGACCACTACCACACGATGCCTGAGGATGTCGTCCCTCCTGGGCATCTGGAAAGTGTACTGTGTGCTGGAGATCAGACAGTACTGCTGAACCACTGGGTGAACAGTCTTCACCCAGCGGTTTCGGAAGTATACCCTGGAAAGATGAAAAGACAAAATATGAGAAAAAGAGAATAAGATCCAGAAGAATAAGATACAGACTGGATCCACATATCTGGATTAGGAAAATCAACTGGAAGTTAATATTTTTACTTTAAAAAACATTATACTGTACATATGGCAGAATCTACTTTCCTTCTGTTTATGTGATAAAGAGTTGCTTTGCTGTGCTGTGCAATGTAAGGGAATGAAAAAAATTGGAATACCAATGTAAAATCGAGGGAGAAAATATTGAAGATCTCTCCAATATTTCTAGTTACATCTTGGCAACTAACTACACGACCCAAACCTCTACGCCAAGTATATGTGGTCTTTAAGAGCATCTTCACGCCAGACAGGAGGGCCTGAGTCTGTGATTACAGAGGGATTCACACCAGAACTCCTGGGTAGTACACTGACCGCTCATGCGAAACAAGTCATCTGTTCTTCGCTAGCGCAGACTCACACAGCTTGAGGTCAGAGCGAGACCGTGTTCCCTTTTCGTTTTGTGACCCAGAGGATCTGCAGCATTGTGATTACGAATCACTGATGCAGTGTAAGAAGAAGTGGTATGTCTGAAGCGTGTGTGTGTGTGTGTGTGTGTGTGTGTCTCCTTAGGCCAAACTGGAGGTAACGTCTGCAGTCAGCCTGATGTCTGCCAGTCGTGTGGCTTCGGGGCAACAAAAGCCCAATCATTCACTAATTGCAGTTTAACAGAGATGGACTGCTCTGACCAAGGGGTCTAACCAGGAGGCTAATTCAGTTGATGTATATATATAGATCAGTGAGGCGTCATATGGAATCCTCCAGGCTATGCTGGGCTTAGCTGGCACCACAGACCACAGCCGTTGATGATGGCCCAGAAAAGGTTAGGTCAAAAACGTGAGCTTGGTATTAAGTTCTACTGAGCAGAGACACAAGATGGTAGTACAAATCTAGGAATAGAATAAAAAGATTTTAAAAACGCATTGGTTTCATTTACATTATTTCACAGGGTAAATGAAGTAAACGTGGAAAAACACAGTTCATCCATCTATAAGTGCATGGAATCTGTGTGCGCGCACGTGTGTGTGTGTGTGTGTGTGCGTCGGTCACATATCGAGAAACGACCATTTACTTCAAAATTGGCTTGTGTATCCGAACCAAAGTTCCACAAGTCTGAGTCTGCCTGTGCCCCTTGTATTTCCATAGACTGACAGTGTGTGTGTGTGTGTGTGTGTGTGTGTGTGTGTGTGTGTGTGTGTCTCCTTACCTGAGAGGTCTGGCGTGCGGATTGCCTGCTTCCACGTACGGATGAAGGTAGTCCTTAATGTAAAGGTCAGCCGCACTATTGGAATGGGTGCAAATCAGGACCCTGGAGATACAGAGAACAGGGTCAGGAGAACAGACAGGAGAACACAGCTTTGGTGAGGAGAATAGATTCAATGTTCAGAAGAGATTAAATACTGGTTCAGAGGGTCTTCAGAGAAATAAATAGTGATGCACCGAAATAAATAAAATGGTCGAAAACTGAAAATAAGCACAATTGGCTCAAGTTGGCTGAATATCCAATGCCCAAATACCAAACGTGTCGTTTCTCAATTTCTCTCGTATTTATTTTAAATCAATAAAGATGATCTCATCTCTCACTCCCATCGTTTTCTTAGGATGCAGATATTGACAATTGAATAGCTTTAAAAATAAAATAAAAATGAATTAGTGATAAGGCTACGTAAAGCAAAGTAGTGCATAAGCTTGGTGAAATGGACTTGTAACGCAGAAATAATTCAGTGTTTTACATTTAAATATCGAGCGGAATACGACAAACAGATTGTGGGGAATTGTGGCCCGCTTTGAATATGTAGAAAGCGGGACATGCTGGGTGTATCTGACCGCGATCTGTACATCCCTATGTTACACAATGATAAGCAGGGCCAGGCAACGCAGGTCTACAGGGGTCACTATGTCTTGTCTCTGCTTTTAACACATCTATAATTCATACCAAACGTAGAATATTTAAACACATAGGTTAGAAAGTTTAAATTAATATTGCATTGTTGCACATTTTTCACTGGAGTTTTCATTACATATAAAATGAGTCTATTCTATTCAAGGGGGCCTGACATGCTCGCATACATTTCTAATGGATTTATGCAACATTGTTATTTTTCTTGCCATCTCCGCAGTGATGGGGTGTATGCATGTAATGCAACATGCACAAAGGACATTTGTGCTATGCACTGTCATTACACTTCAAAGCACAAGTCACTACAGTGACAGAACTGGATTGATCAAATCATAGTTCAGCGGGGGGGGGGGGGGTCAATCCAGTCCACACTGGATTGACATTGTGGGGCACGGCACATGGTATGCCAATATGCATGCGTGCGTACACTTTGGGTGCAAACCCACCCAAAGTGTCTGCTAAAATCCACACACACACACGACTATCGACATGGCTTTTTCTGCCCGTGTTCCGACCTGCTGTGGTCCTGTCGGAGGATGTGTTTGACGGCCTGTGCCAGGGTGAAGGTCTTGCCGGTGCCATAGGGCCCAATGATGAGGACGGGGGGCAGTGGGTGGGCCACGGGCGTGGTGATGGCGAGAATGGCCTCCTTCTGCTTGGCGTTGAGCCGGGGGTCCAGCTGCTCGTCCCACTGCCTAGAGGGCCCGCACAAACAAACACACACAGGGAGAGTGAGGGATGGAGAGTTTGAGATAATCGCAATTATTTTTTGCATAATGGTCAATCATCTCCATGTTGAAAAAAAAAATGCTTGAGCAGATGGAAGCAGATTGTCAGGTCCAGCCTCTGGACCTACCCCTTCATCTCCATTGGATGATTAGGTCCACACCCTCACCGTGATTGGCTGTGCTTCAGAGTCCTCTCCTATAAAGCCTCAGTTGGAACTCACAGAGGACTGTCAGCTTAACAGCAGCAGAGATTAAATTCCTCTGTCCTCTCACCCAAACCAAGCTTTTAGAGACTTTGATTGAGTGTACTTAGTTTAGTTGTTTTCTGTTATAGGTTAGGCATCTTCAATTCAGATATTTTTGTAACCTTTTATTTATTTTGTAAATAATTATTATTCTGTTTTAAATCCTTTGTCCTGTCAGTTTATGTTGCGACCTTTACACCACTAGAAATAAGGGTCGTTACATTGTATAAAATTGCAAAGTATAAAGTTAATGTAAGTTATACGTCAAGGACAAGGGTGGTTACTTTGTAGACACGTCTGTAGTAGTAGGACAATAGAAAATAGTAAAATAGACAAAGAAAATCTATTTCATAATATAGGGGAGTGAGAGAGAGATTGAGAAAGAGCTACAGTACACAGTGAATGAGAATGAAGTAGAGGGATATGAAGTCAGCAGGTACGGCTCAGCTTCCTTCAGTCAACACAGTATAATGAGGGAGGGTGTGCAGAGTCTAATAATGGATATGCATGAACACCCCCAGTTCATGCAAACATAGCACTAAATGTGCATGCGTGTCTTGTGCGAATGGAGTTTGTGTGTCTCATAATATCACTGTCCTCATTAGCCTGACTACATCCCCTGAAGCTGTGAATCCAGCAGCACCAAATTGATTGAGCTCCAACAGAGACATACCAGGAAGATTAGAACAACCACATAGGTTGTGTTCATACCTGGGTGTAAAACTGGATGCATAACACTCAAGTGCCTGGAAATACTATCAAGCATGGATATTGCACAGACTATTCATAAGTACTCTGCCAAGGTTCTAGGTTAAGGTAATCAATCCAGTGGTTTCCTCAAAAACTAAAACTAGAGCATGCTTTAGAAAATGGTTGTCCTTCATGTCAGTATACTCAGACATATAAACGTAGATGCCCTTTCTGGCTCTGGAGCGTATGTGCTCAAGGGAGGGCTAAACTTTCCCGAGATTCCTTGTGAAGCGCCGCGGAAGCGCATGTTCGGGTCTGTAAGTCCCGGAAAAGATGCGGTGTGATTGGCCAGTAATCACTTGAGTGGCAGCGTGACGTAACATACCTTCCACACTTCCGGCGTACTCCCTCTCCCAGTGTAAATTCTTCCGCCCCTACTTCAACACACATCACTCCAACAAACTGCAGCGGCCAATGAGGATTTTATTTTTATATCTATGAGTATACTCACTACCTTTGTGCAACACTCTTATGAAGTAGGGCTTTAATTTACAAAAAAAACACATTTGAAACGTGGAGATTCAAAGTTTCTGCATGACAGTGACAATATATAGAAACGACTAAAATGACACCGATGCTTTCCCAGATTGAAAGGTATAACAATGTATACAGATTTTTCAGGTGTAAATGGGTTAAAACACTAGCAGCCACAAGGAGCTCTAAAAAATCTAATGGGTTTCAGCTTTAACACCTTAGTAGCCCGGAACTATTTCATCCATGTGCCCATCATTTATAGCGCACGGACCACTTTTACCGGCGCACCGACAGTTGCTGTGCATGTCTGTGTAGCAGCTAACAATAGCCACACCACTCTAGAGTCGATCGACAACAACGGGAGACAAGAATAAATCTATCGCGACTAGCGACTGGACCGCGGAAGGCCATCAAACACAGGATCTTTTTTCAGAATTAGACGGGATGATTTAGATCGGGAATTATGATCGTTTTAAGATTTTCGTTTTCGTCCGCTAAACAGGCAGCGGACATTTTCGATGACGTGTCACTTTTTAACACGTCATCAGAATGGGCAACAAGCGCTCCAAGGCTCTAGAGCGATGCGATCGGTTTTGATATCATTAATCTCCGTCCTATTTATCAATCTCCGGCTTGGGCACTTGACCATGCCCTTGAACTTGACGGAGAACTCCGCCCCGGGCTTCCATGGTGTTAACTAAAACTCAACAATTTCCAATTAAAACCAAGCCTGTAGCATTCATAGCCTTCTGCTCAGATAAGGCAGTAGCCTAGAAAAGCAGGAAGGGAATTATGTTTGACTTTGGCTCTGGTCAATAAAGATTAGTCCCTCACCTCCGAAACACCTGCTCTGCTTCAGAGGGAGACATTGAAAGCTTCAAAAATGTAAAGTTTTCTGAATGCATGTCCATGTCCAATCAGCAAAGACAGCTTGTTCTGACAACTCTATTAAAGACGTTTCTGTATAATAAAGACTCGCCCCATTAAGCTCGCCTGGCTTCAGTCCAAATGCATAAACGAAAACTGGCATCCCTTTTGGATGACGAACCCTTGCAGGGGTTAGTCTAGAGCACGGGTCCTCAATAGGGGGACCGCGGTCCACGACCGGACCGCGGACCACCTCTCTGTGGACCCTGGGCAAATTTATTTATATTTTATTTTTTTAAACTTGACAAAATAAAAGTGTTCTTTGTGCCTCAACACAATACCTCTCATTTGCTGTGAATTTTTGGAGGGGAATATTTGTGAAACATTTTATTTCCATACTCTGCACCCCAGTATTGGTTGGTTGGGAGGGGATCCGATTTGTATAAGCTTGCCTTAGTGTGACTGTACTAAACCGGTATAGAGCCCCGCTCTCCGCTGGCCGCTGCGTGCTCATGGGACCGGACCTTAAGTCTTTTTGAAAAATGAGTGGACCTTCAGCAGTAGTTGAGGTCCCCTGGTCTAGAGGAGAGGTCCCAATACTGGGGTCTGTGAACCCTGTGGGTCCACTCAAAAATGAGTTTTATTGAGGGGCGATAGACCCTCTTACAGTATGTCCAGCTTTTGGTGTATGTGCACAAACTTTGTCCATAAACATTAAATTCCCATTGACAATGAATGGACAATTTTACATCAGTGTCTATTTTACATCATGATGACAAATTCCCTAACAAAACATTGTGATTGGCCGGAATGATTATGTACGATAAGAGTTCACTTATTATTAGGGACCAAGAAGTCACGCAGTGACTTTGGTCACTCTTTGTTTTTGTGTTTATTTTTCTTCTTCTCCTTCTTCTTCTCCTTCTTCCGCCAAAAATAGCTGTTCTGACTGAATGGTGCAGTCGGTTTTCGCGAAACGCGGTAATCTGGTAGAGGGCCATGCCAAACGGTGAATATGCGAAGCCCAAGACGATTGGCCAAATGGTGGCGCTATAGCGCTCAATTGAAAATGCTAACTTTGAACGTGCATAGCTCATGAACCGTTTGACCGTTGGCAATGAAACTTTGATACCCATATGCGTCGCCTCGTGCTGAACAACTTTCGTGTTCTGACTTTTGACCTCTGACCTTTAGATCACCCGCCATTTTGAATTATATGATCAGTACTTTATTTTATTCTCCTTCCGCCAAAAATAGCTGTTCTGACTGAACCGTGCAGTCGGTTTGCGCAAAATTTGTCAACATGATAGAGGACCATGCCAAACGGTGACTATGCGAAGCCCATCATGATTGGCCAAATGGTGGCGCTATAGCACTCAATTGATGCAAAACTTGCAAACTTGCAAACTTTGAACGTGCATATCTCATGAACCGTTTGACCGTTGGCAATGACACTTTGATGCACATATGTGTCTCCTCATGCCGAACAACTTCCTTGTTCTGACTTTTGACCTCTGACCTTTAGATCACCCGCCATTTTGAATTATTTGAAAAACAGTTCAAATGTAACTCCTCCCAGAATCTTTGCTCAAAATGCACGAAAACTTCTACACGTGAACTTTGGACCTATACGGACAAATAATCGTAGCACATTTTTTCTAAGTGAAAAAATGACGTTTTTATGAACCAATAAAAATTGCTGTTTTGTGAAAATTATTCTTCTGCCTCTAATACACACATATGCTTATGTCACTTTACTATGCGAAGCCCATCACGATTGGCCAAATGGTGGCGCTATAGCACTCAATTGATGCAAAACTTGCAAAATTGCAAACTTTGAACGTGCATATCTCATGAACCGTTTGACCGTTGGCATTGACACTTTGATACACATATGCGTCTCCTCATGCCGAACAACTTTCGTGTTCTGACTTTTGACCTCTGACCTTTAGATCACCCACCATTTTGAATTATATGAAAAACAGTTCAAATGTAACTCCTCCCAGAATCTTTGCTCAAAATGCACGAAAACTTCTACACGTGAACTTTGGACCTATACGGACAAATAATCGTAGCACATTTTTTTCTAAGTGAAAAAATGAAGTTTTTATGAGCCAATGAAAATTGCGCGTGCACACACACACACACACACACACACACACACACACACACACCAACGTTTGAGTACTTATGCTGAACTAACACTGAATGATTTTCCTGGTAACAATGGAGTATCTGATTGTCTCCGTGTAGCTCAGTCAGTTGAGCTCTTGCCCTTGGACCGCAAGGTTGTGTGTTCAAATCCAGCTACTGACAACTCAGCTTGTCAGTCTTATTTGTACATATTGTTGAACGCCCTGTGGGCTATATCAGTGAGATCAATAACTTTAAAGACTGGTGTGATAATAGCCACCTTATGTTAAACACCACTAAAAGTAAAGAGATGATCTTCAATCCAAATCCATGGTTATGAACGATTGTCTGCCTAACACACACACGCATTCAGCCACGCATGCAGCCACGCACGCACGCACGCACGCACGCACGCAGGCAGGCAGGGGCAGGCAGGCAGGCAGGCAGGCAGGCAGGCAGGCAAGCAGGCAGGCCGGCACGCACGCACGCACGCACGCACGCACGCACGCACACACACACACACAAGACATGCCTAAAATGAGGACACACCTTCTTGTTACCAAATCACTAAATGGTTTTACTGTTTACAATATAGTCACTGATTGTCTCTGTGTAGGTCAGTCAGTAGAGCTCCCGCCTTCGGTCCACAAGGTTGCGAGTTCAAATCCCGGTACCGACAACTCAGCTCGTCGGTCTCATTTGTGCGTGTTGTTCTTATTGCGCATTGTTCTTCTTCTATCTTGGTCCCGCTTTATCGCTGCTTGCAGCTATATTTATTATTATTATTCACTTCACACAGGCTTCTGCCAGCTCTTGACGACATTTTTGAATGCCAAAAAAAAGTATTGTGTCAATTGTGTCAATTATGTCAACTGAGTGCTGGTTTTGCTATTAATTTTGCTATTAATTAAGTCAATAACATCAACAGGAGTCTAAGGCCCTTTCTGAAACCAGTCCCTTGACTTGAAGTGCTCTCGGGAGGTTCCCTCGTCAGAAAGTGCCCCTCCAGCTGAATCAAGTTCCCTTGATTAGGGTGCTGGGTATAAAAAACTGTTTGGAAATACACTCGCCCTCCTTGTGCAGAAACAGGAAACAGACACCATCCGTTGCCATGGTTACCATCACGCAATTGTGTTACCTGTTATTTTGTTTGTACAGTTATATTTCATTGTATCGTGTATGTTTGTGACATGTGGATTTCATTAATATGGAAAAAGGAAATACAGCGTGACTGTCAAAAATGACATGTCATATACATCCATGGTGTTTATAAATCATCGTGTTAAAAGTTGTTTTGTTTGTGTGGTTTCATAACTTTCATTTATAGTTTTTTTCACGGGGGGGTAAATAAAGAGCCCTTGTGAACATCAGCTGGAGTGTTGTCTATTCTGCATCAGATGAAGATTGTTTAGGAGGAGTTTATTTATCATTTATTTGTGGTGGTACTTACATTTGTAGGTTGCGGTTTCCATGCGGACAGAGAACAGGGCTGCACAAGGCAATCGAGTCTAGATCGGCACAGACTCGCTCTTGAGGGCTTTATAAGCCACTTCCACTCAAGGCTGCTTGGTTTCGGACGACACTTAATATGGCGCAGCCTCGCGTGAACGCGCATATCGAGGGCAAGTGTGTAGCGCGAGTGGCGAGGAGCTGGTTTCAGAAAGGGGGTATGGGTTAATGTGGCACACATAACATACCTGCTCAACGAACTCAATTTGTCAGGCTAGAATTGCAACTGAATCTAAGTAGTTACATTCAATGCCAAACTTGAACTGTGTGGACGGTGAGTGAGCAGTAAAATTGGACATGTTCTAAACATTAGCAGGGATTGTGGAGAGACCAGGCCCTTCCTTCTCCCAGCTGGCACGTAAATGAAGGAGGAAGAAACCAGTGAAATTATTTTCTGTACAAGCTACAGCAATTTGCAGACAGAAATCTAGTCATAAGAATAGAGGGGGGGAACAAAAACAAACAGGACAACAACATAAAAAATATATCCACATTATGAAAGGATAAAGAGAATAAAGTTATACGTTATACATTTCAATCGTTGCCTGTCCATGTACCTGTTAGGGCTCCATGGGATAGTCGGCAACAGGCCGACATCAGGAAAGAGGATGTTGTAGTCTTTGATGCGGTCCAGGGCATAGTGCATCTCACACAGCGGCAGCCTGTTCAGCTGGAACTGCAACTCCACCTGACAGAGGCAACACAATCCGTCCATTAACACCACAATCTGCTCAGCAACTATCCATTTCCACTATACTTCTACGATATGTGAGAATATTAGGGGTGTAACGATACATTTTAACAGAAAATGTATGAATATGGATATAAATAGGTAAACGGATTCTCCGGCAAATGCATGGACATCTCAAAGTCAAAGACAAAGTTGTACGATTTGTCACACACGTTACCGCAGTGAAATTTGTTCTCCGCATTTGACCCATCTCTTGGAGCGGTGAGCCGCAGCCAAGGAGCGGTGAGCTGCAGCCGTGCCGCGCTCGGGAATCATTTGATTAGTTGATTTGACCCGCCAATCCAACCCATTGATGCCGAGTGCCAAGCAGGGAGGTATTGGGTCCCATTTTTACAGTCTTTGGTATGACCCGGCCGGGGATCAAACACCGACCTCCCAGTTTCAGGGCGGACACTCTAACCACAAGTCTATCTATAAATGCACCATGTCTCTGTCAGTGTCTATCTGTACGTTCGTACGTACGTGTGTAATGCACGTAACTCGAGAACTGTTCACCTCAGACTTCAAATTCAACACGCACGCGTTCCACACCGCCATAGGGAGTGCAGTGCCCACGTTTGTCCAGAACCTCCACTAAAGGCCTCTGCCCAGGTTCCATATATGGAGCTGGTTTGTTCTGACATCACAACACTCCATATTTGGGCATGCCTGCCCGCCCAATGATGTCACACACAGTTGTAGTCAACAGTAACTCAACACTGCTAATGCAGGGGTCGACATAAATGGCCCGGAGGTACTTTTCAGATCGTCCGGGCCAGTAGATGTCACCATACACTGGCCCGGTTTGGCCAGTGGGAAAAATGCCTTGAAAATGAAATAATAATTAAAGTCTAATTTCACATTAATCCCCTGTAGTACCGTTTTGTAATATTTCTGTGAAATCGTCTCAGTAATTACCGCTAAAACAAAAGCGTTAGGTGATCCCGAATCAGAACATTAAAAGACCAACTGTGTGCAGCGCTGAGCCAGCCTGCGTGGAACAGTGTAGACTGGTCTGCAAGCAGCTCACAGCTCGCTCGCTCACGCTCAGAGGCGAGACTGCTTTGCACTGTCGCAGACATGTTCCTCTATAATCCTCATTCATCGATGTAATTAAAATGTACCCGATTAGTTGTGTGCGTGTGCGTGTAGCCATGTAATTCCCTATAGAAACTTACAGTGACTTCTCCCCAAAAGGACAACTTTATTTTTCCATCCTGCATTGTCAGTATGTCTTAATTACTAATCGATTCATTTATTTAGTTGCCAATAATTTAGACCTATTGTCTTTTGCTATAAAATGAATGCAAATAACAAATTCTACATGCATTAAAAGGGGGGGGAAATGTGGGGGTCCCTGGGAGTCCGTGTGGGGGTCCCCGGAACATCCAGAGCCCCAGGAACGGCCCAGGGCTCGTACTGTAGTGTACTCTGTGCCACTGTACTCTACTGGCCACTTTAGGTGTTGTAGCTTTCCGTGCTCAGACATACAGACAGAGACGGACGGACACACATAGCTCCATAATGGAGCGGAGGCACCACTCAACTCTGACGAATCCCAGGCCAGTGGTTATAATGGTGGGGCCAGTGATCTTGAAAATGTAAGATGCTTTATTTATTTTTGTAAATACTGTCACGTATTTAATTATTTATGGTTATTGTTCCTTTGTGCCCAAAGGAAAAAATGTCATGGAGAACCTATTAATTTACATTTGTGAACAGGTGCTTACTGCCAACAGAGAAGACAACACGCAGTTGATGCGTGCGTAGAATTGTCAAAATACACTCTCTCAGAGTGATTAATTCAGTTAATTAAAGTCGCTTTTGTCAAAACATCACAGATGGGGAAAAGGAGCACAGATAGATACTGTGACAATGGATTTGCTTACAAAAACTATTCTACCAGAGTATTTTCCAACATGCAATGAACATACAATATTCATTGGTTAGCTACGGTTGAGTAACTGTAGATTGTGACTTGCATTGTAATGTAAACTCTCTGTGGTAAACAGCGCAGTTCAACTGAACTGCATTATTTGCATAATGTCATGCCATGGTGTGTACATTCCACAAACGCTGCAATTACTTTTAGTAATCATGAAATAACAAAAAGCTACAAATCGACATGACAGATGAAAGACAGGCGAGAAGCATGACAAAGATTAAGGCTGGTTTTGTTCTTGGTTGCTTTTAAGCACAGAGAGACTGTGTACACTGTTGGGGAAAGGAAATGACAATGTTGTCGGTAAAAGCAGCCAGCTGTAGTGCTGTAGTGCAGCGGTGGACGTTAACAGATATGCTCTAAAAAAATCCGAAAAACATATTTTTCATTTCACTGCATCTACAGCAGACATTGACTTATCCAATAAGAGATTTCCCAGAAACAGCTGGAACAATGCACTCTGCACGCACGGGCACTGAATCCACACACACACACACACCCACACACCACTGTATTTTTAATTGCAATTACACAACAACATACAGACTTCCGATGGCTCGCTGCCCCAACGTGCAACCTTTTGCTAGAGGCAGCGCAATCGATCTGTGCACCTTTCATCCTCCAACTCTGCCCTGACTGAAGTGTCGGTGAGCCATCACCCTGAACACTGGTCTCCCATAGGTTGTCCTCAGCCCCCTCCTCTACTCACTCTTCACTTTCACAAGGTTGTGTCCTGAGCCCCCTCCTCTACTCACTCTTCACTTTCACAAGGTTGTGTCCTGAGCCCCCTCCTCTACTCACTCTTCACAAGGTTGTGTCCTGAGCCCCCTCCTCTACTCACTCTTCACTTCAAGGTTGTGTCCTGAGCCCCCTCCTCTACTCACTCTTCACAAGGTTGTGTCCTGAGCCCCCTCCTCTACTCACTCTTCACTTCAAGGTTGTGTCCTGAGCCCCTTCCTCTACTCACTCTTCACTTTCACAAGGTTGTGTCCTGAGCCCCCTCCTCTACTCACTCTTCACTTTCACAAGGTTGTGTCCTGAGCCCCCTCCTCTACTCACTCTTCACAAGGTTGTGTCCTGAGCCCCCTCCTCTACTCACTCTTCACTTCAAGGTTGTGTCCTGAGCCCCCTCCTCTACTCACTCTTCACAAGGTTGTGTCCTGAGCCCCCTCCTCTACTCACTCTTCACTTCAAGGTTGTGTCCTGAGCCCCTTCCTCTACTCACTCTTCACTTCAAGGTTGTGTCCTGAGCCCCCTCCTCTACTCACTCTTCACTTCAAGGTTGTGTCCTGAGCCCCCTCCTCTACTCACTCTTCACTTCAAGGTTGTGTCCTGAGCCCCCTCTTCTACTCACTCTTCACTTCAAGGTTGTGTCCTGAGCCCGCTCCTCTACTCACTCTTCACTTCAAGGTTGTGTCCTGAGCCCCCTCCTCTACTCACTCTTCACTTCAAGGTTGTGTCCTGAGCCCCCTCCTCTACTCACTCTTCACTTCAAGGTTGTGTCCTGAGCCCCCTCCTCTACTCACTCTTCACTTCAAGGTTGTGTCCTGAGCCCCCTCCTCTACTCACTCTTCACTTCAAGGTTGTGTCCTGAGCCCCCTCCTCTACTCACTCTTCACTTCAAGGTTGTGTCCTGAGCCCCCTCCTCTACTCACTCTTCACTAGGTTGTGTCCTGAGCCCCCTCCTCTACTCACTCTTCAAGGTTGTGTCCTGAGCCCCCTCCTCTACTCACTCTTCACTTTCGACTGCACACCTGCACATGGCTCAAACCATGTCATCAAGTTTGGAGATGACACCACAGTGATTGGCCTCATCAAAAACAACGATGAACGTGCCTATATGGAGGAGGTACAACATCAGGTGAGGTGGTGCGCAGAGAACAACCTCGCCCTAAACACCTCCAAGACAAAGGAGCTGGTTGTGGACTTCAGACGGAGCAGAGGGGTGCAGCATGCTCCTATCCTCATCAATGGTGTGGAGGTGGAGCGTGTCACCAGCTTCAAGTGTCTGGGGGTCCACATATCTGAAGACCTTTCCTGGACCCAAAATACATCCTCCCTGATAAAGAAGGCCCACCAGCATCTTTTTCCTGAGGAGATTGAGGAAAGTCAAACTTTCCCACCAGACTCTGGAAAACTTCTACCGTTGTACCATCGAAAGTACACTCACCTACTGCATTACAACTTGGTATGGAAACTGTACTGTTGCGGAGCAGAAAACACTGCAGAGGGTGGTGAAAACTGTGCAGCGTATCATAGGCTCTTCACTGCCAACAATTGAGTCCATCTACAAGCAGCGCTGCCGGTCTAAGGCCCTTAGTATCATTCAGGATGCCTTCCACCCCATCAACAAACTGTTCCACCCCTCCTATTCACAGAGGCGAAAGGGCTACAGATGCCTCAAGACCTAAACCACCAGATCCAGAAACAGCTTCTTCCCCTCAGTCATTATTCTCTTGAACTCTTTAACCAAATGATAGTCCTCTGCCCCCCCCCCCATCCATCCATCCATCCATCCAGCAAAAATGGGGCACAGAGCCTCGCTCCTACTCCTGAGCTGGGAGAAATGGTGGGCACTGGCGCCTGGGTTATAAATCACTTTCACTGCCGCCTAAGTGGCCATTGGAGGTAGTCAGCTCCAGCCAACAGAAATGACTGGATTACTACTCCTTTACATCCGGTTTCCCAGAGAAGAAAAAACGGCTAATGTTAGCATTAGCTCACAAGGTTTCTTTCACTAGAAACGTTCATATTTCAAAAATCACAAATCATATCCGAACATCGGATGGATGATCATCAACACGGACAGCTTGCCATCGCATAGTGGAGTGGGTGGGGCTTAGCGAAAGGTCAATTATCATCCTGTGCCTTTGTACATCCCAAATGTCACGCATTAACACAACTCAGCTTCGTCCCTCTTTGTGTGATCCGTACCTGTAGTTCCCTGTCTGGCAGCAGTCCCAACTCTTCACAGCAGTCCTTGCAGATTCTCAAGAAGATGTAGTCCTTGGTCTTCTCCTCAATCACGGCTTCGTACACACGCTCTTTGGCGCCAGGGGGCGCCTGGATACTCGCCCACTCTCGGCCAAGTGGTAGCAGCAGGACAGAGTTCACCTTGGTCATCACCAGACGTCCAGCCAGTGTGTCCTGGGATGATGGCAAAGATACACATGGTCAGCAAATCATCATCATCATCACACTGAATAAATCGAAGTGAATAAATCGAGTGGATGAAGTGCAGGAGCTGTGCACGTGAAACCCCTGGAATCATGAAATAACCTGGCACACTTCAGAAACCTGCCCATCAATGACAACAATGGGGATGGCAAGCCAATAGAAACTACAGCCTTATTGGAAAAATAGCACTCAAATAGAAGCCATTGTTCTTGTGGCAAAATGTGTTCACATTTAGAACAAATCGTTGAATTGACCAAACTTGCCTACCAATGACATCACAGGTAGGCAGGTTTCTGAACGGTCCACAGCCCAACTCTGAGACAGAGAGCCGAAATGGTGCCAATTATGTGATGACAAGGTTGAAAATGGGTGAAATGCTCCTTTAAAGGGCTGCGTGTGTAGTAGTGTACTGCATTAGTTATTGTACTGATGTACATCGCTTCGTTGCGTGCTTGCAGACGGCACCGGAGTACAGCCAAGTTACCTCCGAAAGGGTTTCCGTCAATTTGAAGCGGGCGAAGAGCTGTCCATTCTGGGCATACTTGGCTCCACCAGAGATGCCAGTCAGCATGAAGCTGGTTACCAGCTGGAGGTTCACTTTGATGTTGAACCTGGGAGACAAAAAACAAACACATTTGTTTCCTCTACATGTTCAAAGTCTTCATACCGTAACCACTTCAAGCCATATATACTTTTTGATATGGCGCTGACAAACGCCAGCATCTCACTCAAAAATGTAAGATAAATATTACAAGTATAAACATGCTTCAAAGGATTTGTGGATACTCGTGTGCCTTCTGGCAGTGTGCACAGCAGTTTGTGAGATTAGATCTGCATACTAATATATATATATTCAGGTCTGAACGCAGCTTAAGACAGATATAGGCCTCTTTTGTTAGCTAGAGCAATGCCATAAATCATAATAAATTAAATATTTTGTAAATAGGGATGCCAGGGTTCATGTGATTAAATGTAGATGTGGCATAAAAATGTAAGTGACATTCAGTACACCAGTATTTCTTCCTTGTGATTAATATTCCATATAAGGCTTGGCATGACATCCTTCATGCTTGACCACACGTCAACATCACTTCAATGCTGTAACACATTCAAAAATGACAAAATTGTAACAAAAGAACATATGGTAGCCAACTAGTCTATATTTTGAGAGAATTCCCCACAAAAAAACTAGGTGATGGTTTAGACTAGAGATAAGAAGTTTGACATCCATCGAGTTGATTCTTATCCATATAGGCTACTAAGCCAAGAGAGCCGATGTGATGTCGGCTCTCTAGGGAAAATACTTTGCATTAGTCCCAAATTGCTTCTGACTGCCTCTCTGATCCTCTTCTGCAAGTGATGAAATCGAAAGAAATCCTGATGATAAACTTTTGAAAGGTGACAGACATACAAAAAAAAAGTGCCTTGAAGAAATGGATTTGAAGCATACTTGCAAACCAAATGCATTTAGGGACCCAAAGCAAACATTCTGGGGTCTTGACATTTTCATGCAACAATTTGGTTGCATTCTCACAGAGAGGAACATACAGTAATAAGAGTAAGAGAGCTGTGTCAAAGTGTAAATGGGAGGAAACATGAGGGGGAAAAAAATATTTTTGGAGGGGAAATACATGGCTTTCTGAAATTACGTCATAGGCCAGGCAAGTCTATGGACTTTAGAGTATAATTACGGTATGCATTTCCCGTCCCAGCCAAAGTCTATGGATGTTAATGTGTGTTTAGGGTAATTTATGATGTAATTTGTGCCAGCCAAGTCTATGACATTAACAGCAAGGGGCAGCATTGCACTGTCAAATGAAGTGCATACCAAAGGACCTGCCACATATGCATTGTGAAGTTCAAGGCTGACACCTTGTGGTGGGAGAAAACTAAAATAACGTGCCTTGGATAATCTTAACTGTTATCATTTCTTTATTTGTCAGTAGATAAGGGAAGCCTGATTGGATATATAGGTCTCTGGTTCACAATTATTATTTTTTTAAATAATGAAAACCATAAAAAATTGTCATCAAGAGAATGTCCAGAGGGGGATGCCGATGGCTGAGTGGTTAAGGCACATACCACATAGGCTCTGATGCCTGACTGAGTTCCGAGTCACATTTATCCCCGTCAATATTCACAGGACGATCAAATCTCCCCCCCCCCCCCCCCCCCCCATCATCACTGTCCAAATAGCAGAATCTTCAGTTCCTCTTCCAGAGAGAGAAGACAGAAAGGAGAAGAGGAAGTTAATGACAGGGCCAGAAAATAAAAGGAGTGGTACTGTACAGCCAAGTTGTTGTGAGAGGTAGCCAGTAGTAGACATGAGCTACCAGACAATATCAGCTGTCAAAGTGATATACACACACACACACACACAAAGAGCAGCAAATTAAGTTCACTTAAGTAGTTCCAGTGAATTCCCAGTCTTTTGCAGCTTTGGCTGAATCCACTGTCTTCTGCCACTTTGGCTAGAACACACAGTCCACGGCTAGTTTTGTCGTTAACCACTTATAACCACACCAATGACGTCATACGTGCATTGTGAACAAAGGTAGTGTAGCATACAGGTGTACAACAAAAGTAGTGAGCTGCTTGTGATTTGCAGTTCTTTCCAACTATGGGTGAGGGCAGACATGTCCTTAAAGAACAACTTTAGTTTTTTTCAACCAAGGTTCATGTTTAGGTTGTTATTAGAGAAAGTAAAAGATGAGTGTTACATTTTTCTCATTTGCTATTGAAATTATTATTTGCTCATTTGTTATTTTTATGTTTTGACAGGTGGTGGGGACATTCGAACAAGTGGCCAAATAGGATTTTTTTTTACACATTTGATGGTGATTTCTTTATTATTGTTTACTATATTCCTACTAGACCCCAGGAAATTACATCTGTCCATAAAAGGACAGGGATCTATTGAATTTGAAGGGGGAGGTGACAAACTAACATATTGAGCCTATGGCACCCCCTATTGTATCCCCCTTCACATTCAGTAGATCCTGTGATCTTGTGTGGTCAGATGTAATTTCCTGGGGTCTAATAGGACTTAAGGGGAAAACCACCCATTTTCAACATTTTACTATGTCATTAATATACCTTAGAGCTGTTGTGTGGAAATAATAAAAAAGTCCCCCCATTCTGTGTTTCCTAGAACTGTAATTGTAAAAAAATCATTAACATGGTGAAACACATCTTGATGATGTCATCAAGATGTGTTTCACCATGTTAATGATTTTTTTCAGACCTCTAGTTCTAGGAAACACAGAATGGGGGGAATTTTTTTTATTATTTCCACACAGCAGCTCTAAGGTATATTAATGACATAGTAAAATGTTGAAAATGAGTGGAATGCCCCTTTAAGTAAATAAAGGAATCGCCGTAAACTAACTTTTGTAAAAAAAAAATACATATTTAGCCACCTGTTGGAATGTCCCCGGCCCCCTCTCACAAATCACCTTTTGTAATGTCCCCGGCCCCCTCTCACAAATCGCTAAAACAAAAGAAAGCGGCAAATGAAATTAAATGAACACTCATCTTTTAGTTTTTCTAATAACCTAAAACATGAACCTTGGTTGAAAAAGCTGTCCTTCAAAACACAACTAATGGGTTTTAGATCGCATAACAATTTCATGCGAGAACTGTAAACTTGTCAAGTGTGGAAGAAACGTAGTTCAGCACCACCGGTCAACTTTCCTCTTTCCGTTTTGTTCTGGTGGCAGGAGCGGTGAACTGAAGTTAAGTTTAATGTCAACTATGAACTAGCAAAGGATGTTCTTGCTCCAATTAACTTCTGAATTTATTCTGGTTCTTTTCTGTCACATGCCAGAGCCCTGGCTCTGCTTTGTCTGTTATAAAAAGCAATGGCAACTTTCTGTCCAGTTACCTTGTGGACCATTTGATTTGAATGAACCCAACCACAAAACAACAAATTGCCTACAGTGCACTGTGCAGTGCACAGTGCACAGTGCACAGTGCACAGTGCACATCGCTGGCTGAGATGCATGTGTGAGGAAACATTTGCATGCAGGGGTGATTGCTGAGCATGCATGTTTAAACAAGGTGGAGTCGGTCTGTCAGGCAGTGTCCCCCCGTTCCGGAGAAAAGAGAAAGCAGACAAAGAAAACGAAAATAACTATGACTATGACAAACACAAGCAAGCTCCAGTGGCACACACTCACTTGCTGACTTCCTTGTACTGTGCAATTTCCTCGATGTACAGCAAGTCGTGGAGGCGGGCCTGGTAGTTCTCTTTGGTCAGGGTCTTATCCAGGACCGACTGCGTGAAGAGCTGGTCTGCCGACAGAGGGATCTGGTACCGGGATAGAAGGCTGCGCTCCAGCTCCGCCATGGTCTCGTTGGGGGTGAACTCCACAATGGTCTTACACGACGAGTCCCAGCGCTTCGACGTCAACATGAGCTGCTGCCTGGCTGCCGTTAGATGCTCCAGGTCTGAGGGAACAGAAGACGGGACGACAAATGAGACATCCAAAGGAATGCATCTTCAATGTTTCTTCCATCGATGTATGGTCTCTTTTCACCATGCAATAATATGGAAACCAGTCACTAAATAAAACATTTCAGGGTTTAAGTGAGATTTTGACTTAATGATTGTGACAAAAATCTGAATGGCAAGAGAAGTTATTGTTCTGAGTATGAATTGTTAGTCGGGATTCCCCAATTCCTGCAATGGTTAACACAAAACAGGACTTTCTAGATACCTATGTGTGGTTTCCAGCATACCTTCAATGGAGGCGGCATCCACCATGATGCGTTGCATCAGCACGGGCTCCGAGCCAAAGTCAAACACAATTGTCTGTCGGAAGGTTCCGAAGATCTCGGTGCTGAAGCCCACCGCTACCTTGTAGATACAGTGGTCCAAGCCATTGTCTGCCACCGCTATAATGACAATGTGCATTCAAATTCTGCTACTTCGTCATGTAGTAGACTAAAATACAACTGTAGTTAATCAAGTAAAATGCCAAAGGGGATAGGGGTACAGGAGTTAGCCATCTAACGTTAAAGGTATGGCGCCTTATGGTACCTGTGGCCTCCTCTCCAGGTGTCCACTCTTGGCAACCTTTGGGTACAGTCTGTAGTCGATCCTCTGCTGACACACCGTTGATGGAGAAATGTGGTCGATGGGCATCGTAGAGGAGGGCAATGCGGTACAGCTTTCTAGCAGGCTATGGTGCACAAAAAAAGTTGCTGTAAACTTAAACTCCTTCAACTACTTTGATGCCTCAATGGTTTAGAGGTGTCAAAAATATTGACAAAGGAACCAGTTGGACAGAGAAAGTATTGTAGTGTGTTCATGCCAATACAGGATTACGTAGAATATATTGACCGATTACCTGGCAGAATATGGAGAAGGTCCAGGCATGCGAGGACTTCTTGGTGGCGACTGTCACAGAGAGGCTGGAGCTGGTTTCAACATTCACCCCTTCCAAATAGTCACTCAACTACAAGAAGAGACATGTATGCACACCACACACACACACACACACACACAAATCTGGACTTTAAGTAGTATTCTAGCTGACACACCAGGGTGAACCTAGTGACAAACCTAGTATCAGTGCCAGCTGAGAACGGTACAATTATCTCCACTACATTTGTCACGCTGAAACACATTGTGAAGATGTAGATTTTTTTGGGTGCGCAACACCCACACACAACTGCATATGACTCAGGCTATACATACCACTTTCTCTGGGGACAAGGAATTCATCCACTTCTCAATAAGGGTTTCCATGTAGTTCTCTGTGAAGTGCTTGCTCTCCATCTGCTGCTTTAGTCGGATGAGGCGCGAGGCGTAGCGCTTCTGCCACTCCATCAGCTCCTCCTGGGAGTGCGCCGACGTACACTGGGCCCCATACCGACACAGGCCCTGCTCCAAGTACCTACGGTACAAAATGCCAACACAACAATTGAGGGCAACAAGAGAAGCTGCCAAATACATGTGCAGTGTGTCTCAATCAGATGGAAATTGTTCCTGCATCCGTACAACACTATACAGAACCACTAGAAAAATTCCATTTTGGAGGAATTCCATTCCTCTGGCCGTCTGGACCAGGGGATAGGCAGAGAAAATTTACATTGGATGCCCAACATAAAGCACCTTTCCAAAAAAATTGAATATCATGGAAACGTTTTTCCATAATTCCATTCAAAAAGTTTAACTTTCATAGATTATAGATTCAGTGCACACAACATAAATGATTTCAAGTATTTGTTTATCTTTACACAATTGTGGCTTCCAGCTCATAAAACCCACTAAAACAGAATTTCAAAAAATTAGAATACTGTGAAGAAATCACCATTTACTCCTCAGTAAATGCAGAGCATGAATGTTTTAATCTGAATGCCACATTAAGAAATTAGGATCACGTCAAATCAATCAAAATATGGTACTAAATATGGTAAACAGAAATATCAATCTTCAATACTTGGTTGGGAATCCCTATGCCTTCATCAGCCTGTGGCATTGCCCGCGAGTTATGGAGGCCCAGGTTTCCTTGATGCTTGCTATTGTGTAAAAATAAACAAATAAATACTTGAAATCATTTACGTTGCGTGTACTTAATCTATGAAAATGTAATTTTTTGAAGGAATTATGGAATTAAACCAACTTTTCAATGATATTCATATTTTTTGGATGGAAAGGTGCTGTAATTCATCCATCCATGTATTTATTTAAATCAAGGCTATTGAACACCCTTTATGTCTGTGTGTTGGGTAAGAAATTATACCATTGTCAGCTGCTCCTCAATGATAGACAAAACCTCCTAATTCCACTTGAACTAGATTTGGGTAAAGTGGTGATAATATAATGACACAGCAGATAGAGCTTGCTGCTTATTAGAAATGGAAAAATATAGATAATATAAAAATATATTTCTGAGGTGCCCGCTCCACTGGCCTAGCAGTCCAGGCACATACCGCATGTAGGCTCAAATGCAGCCTGACAACATGTTGCGGGTTCAAATCCCGATCCTGATAACCTTTGCTGCACGTCTCTCTCTCCTCGCTTCCTGTCAATCTCCACTGTGTACTATGAATAAAGGCAGATAAGCCCCAAGAATTTCATCTGTTTTTTCATGACCGGAAATGACGAACAGATGGCGGCTTCCGTTCTCGGCTTTCGGGATGTGTAGCCAGACTCTATATAGCATTCGAAGACTGTGGAATAGTTGTCTGGCTTAACCCATTGTAGGCGGAACCCCTTTTTGTAACTAGTATTCCTTTCAGGACGGGAACCCCCTTTTGGGGTAGTGCTTGCTATGTACAGTATATAGCAACATACATTTTTTTGTCATTTTTAAAATAAATATTTGAAGGTTTTTAGAAAACATAGGTCAGGATTTAGAAAGGGTTAATTTGGGCATTTTATTTTGAGGTTTCAGCCTCAAACTTCAGAATCTTAGTTTCTGAACCAATCAGAGCGTCGCATCCCTCCAGGCTATGGGACCGGAAGGCCGTCTCATGCAGTGACGTTTGTAAACAAAGTGAAAGACACCAGCAAAGCCATTTATTTCTAACCTATACAGAACCTATATACATATTTTAGCGTGATGATTAAGTTGGATGTCATCTTGAATGAGTAGTTTGTAATCAAAAGCACGTTGGAGGACGATGCAGCAATGGGAATCAAAGCTTCATTTGTATTGGCTTTTATTGATGTGTAGCTCTACACGTCATCATGCAGTACTTGAGTACGTTTTCGTTTTAAGGAAGTAATTCACATTTTATTTTTATGGACTTTTGATATAAAAATAGTAAATACACAAAAATGAAACTTTTCCCATTTTTTTGGCATCCATTGTTAGGTATGCCCATACGATGACCACGGATATGGTCTAAAAGTGTGACAAACTTATTTTTAATTTCACTACACCTTTAAAAGTTCCAGCAGGGGGTAACAGTTCCAGGAGAGTTTCAGAGTTCTCTTTGATGCGTTTCTACTAGTTTGGGGTTGATTGGATGTTGCATGTTGTTATGCTATATGCATGAAAAAGATCTAGGTACCCACCACATCTTTCTGCAACATACAGTTGAATTGTACTACGGTACCTTTTGCAAAGGGTGTACTCCTCGCTGCTGGTGACTCCACGGGGCGGCGGGCGGAACTGCCAGCCATCTTCGACTTCTACAAAGACAGAGTCCGGGGGAAATGTAAGAGTGCTAAAGCCAGGACTCACTTCAATCAGCTTTTGAATTAATTAACCAAAAAAAGAAAAGAAAACATGAAAGCCAAAATAGGCCCACTTGGTCTTTCACCATGCCCAAGATCTGAGGCCCTGTCCACAGTGAAGCACTGAGAAAACGGTTGAGCCTTTCTTCTTTTTTTTCAAGCTTAACTACAGGAGCGGTGGTCTCAAAAACAGAGGAAAACTGACCGAAAAAGACTCGCTCACTGTATAAAAACGAAAGAGAACTGCTTACAGTATGTTTTAACAGCGGGCGACAGCCAGACGAATTTTCCGGAAGTGCATTATTTGTCTATGGGACACGGCGACTACCGGCGATAGCAGGCGAACAGGTAATGGTCGAAAAGTGGGCGGTGCAACGTCGCCCGAAAAGATAAAAATAATTAATCTTTTCGGGTGATAACTGGCGATTGGGCGATGTGTCGGCCAATGCTCGCCCGCTGTTAAAACGTACTGTTAGGGGTCTTGTGATAAGACCCCACAAATAATCGGAGATCGGATATCGGTCATAATTTCAATATTGTGCATCTCTAGTGCAAAGGCGTCTGCAGCTCCCAATGTTACTTTGTCCACACAGTGTGTGCAGACCGCGGTTTGAAGTCCGCCAGAAACTACAGTTTTGGATTAACCCCATCTTTGACCTCCCCCTTTGCTATAGCTCCAGGACTCAGGCAGATAGCACTGCCATAATAACCATAACCCAGGATTAGGGGGGCAGGCAAAACAGTCTTATTGTTTACCCAAAGGTATCATCAGATGGAGTGCTAAAATTAAACTAGGATAATATGGGGATCTTGGGATCTACAGAGAAATGGCATGACTCCAATGTGGATCTCAGACTTGGCCGACGCATACACACACAACCTGTCATAGACGGCTAGCCCCTTGCAGAGCCACGCCATAAAAACAGTTGTGAAACGACGTTTCAAATTGGTTATTTTAGTGAAAACACTTCCGCACTCCCAGTTCCTTTTCAAGCAGGTGCGTATGTGATAAGGCAGAACATGTAAGACAGTGGTCGTGAGACCTAAGCCTGAAAAAGGTCTAACGAAACGTTGCTCTAAATAAAACTCTCTTGAACCAGCAAGTGGCAGTGTGCGAGTCTGCTGTCTTACAAATTGGGTATTTTGACAGCCTGTGCCAAACATAACAAATCATTGATCTACTGGTGGTCGAGGTCCTGCTTCCGTGATAAATAGTTTGAGCTTAATTTTAAACGGTTCTCAACTCCTTACCTTCCTCTGTCTCCTCTGTGTATTGCGGCGCCATCTCACTAGTTACAGCCTGAAGCAGGACAGGAGAAAAACAGTGACAGACACAGACACACAGAAAAAGACATTAGAATTCCCATTATGTCAACTAGAGTCATAGCCATGCAAACACATGAATAAGGGGACTTGTTGTACACCACTGGGTAATAATGCAACAATGGCTACAAGTTACAAGGGAGTGCACAGCAAAATAATTAAGTCGGCGATGGAATTAGGCCACATTAGTCATCTCCATGGCTGTCATCTCTGACCCTTAAATACACAGGGAAATCCTGAATGTTAAATTAAGTCGAAGAGTGTAAAAATGGACACTTACTTCGATTTCTGAGAGGAGCATTTTTAATCTGGTCAAGTCCTTTGTGACGATACCATTCTGTTCAAGAGGAGGGAGAAAACAATTACTACAATGCAATGAGCATCAAGGTAATGGAAAGATCGATCTTGTTTGGTACCATTTTCTGAAAATGACATCCATTCATCATCTGCTGGGGAAAGTCTGTTCAAGCCTTGTATTAATCAATAATGCATGGATTAACATGCAGATGAAAGTTGCCATATCACAGGCATGTCAAAAGTGGATTGGGAGGAAATGTGTCACTACCCTTTCATAGTTATTGAGATTAAACAAAACACACTCTCCAACCAATACCGGATCCGAAGTGGTTGCTTGGCCATATATTCCACAGTTTTAACTCTTAACTGTTTCATAGTTTTGAATGCCACAGGTGTGCACGTGTGTGTGCCCCAAATTTGTCTTATTTTGCACTAAGCAGTCAATGGCTGAGTTCCATATATATATATATATATATATATATATATATATATATATATATATATATATATATATATGGCAATTTCTTTGATGCTGAAGTAGGCCTAAACATGTTTGTTTAATTTCAAAGTGTTTTATATTTACATGAGATGAAGAAAGTCACCACTCACATCACACATTTCTCTGCGGATGGTTTTACTACTGCCACATGTCGACAGGTGTGTGTAGGCTAAAGAGGCTTTAGGGAAACAGGTTTGCTTCAACAATGTATTCATGCAGGAGGCCTTACCTGCACAATGAGGACAGGTGTGGCTGTGCTCTAGTCTAGGTTGTCTATTTCTATGTTGCGTTTTTTTTGTTTTGTTTTTTTGTATGTTGTATCCCACAATTTCGTAACCCATTTTTTCACCCAATGTCAATTATCTAATGTAATACTGGGCGCTACACTTCCTCTGCCAACCTGGGGGGGGGGGGCAGCGGACTGACCTCATGCTTCCTTCTATGCATGAGGAGTCCAAGCTGCTTCTTTTCACCTGACAGCCTAGTTTCCCCGGCCGGACGTAGCGCGTGGAAGGAACACGTTATTCCGACCAGTTCCTTTCCCCTCTATCAGGCGCCCCGGCTAGCCAGGGGGAGGTAGTTTAGAGACCAGGATTACAGCATGTTTTTGTGAGGGTACCTACCCTAGGGGACACAGGGAGAACATGCAAACTCCACACAGAAAGGCCCTTACGCCAACCCTGCCTCGGGTATGGGCACTGATGACACGGAGGAGGGAACACGCCCCCAGTGCCCACAGCGTCCCCAGCGTGAATCGAACCCAGGACCTTCTAGCTGTGAGGCGACAGCACTACCGACTGTGCCACCGTGACCCACCCTATGTTGTTGTGTTTGCCAATCAGACCCGCACACAGAAGCCTGTGTGCGGCCTAGAGGGGTGTGTTCAAGCTACGTGCAACACAAAGTTTATTTGGGAAACCCAGCCAATGTCATCATTCTCCACTTGAAAATGTTTTATATGGGTCAAAGGAAGGCTCTAGATTGTGCGTTTCACATTACTTATAATGCTTCAGCCGATGCTCAAAAAGTAAAAGAAATAAAACTTCAACAACGGCAAAGTGAAAAAAAATGGTTAACAATAACAATTAGGGGAAATGGAGGAAAGGAGGTCAGCAGTGGGGGGCATAGAAAACAGTCAAGCACTGTCAACGAGGAAGTGAGGACACAGGAGAAATAGAAGGAGAGTGGCGGACGCAAGGAGGCTTGGAACTATTTTAGGGAGTCTCAGTATGAGGACAACGTTGAAGGTCACAGGAAGTAGAGGGTCAGAGGGCAGGCCACACATACTTCAATGGATTGGGTGATTTACAGTAGTTCCATTTCTACTGGTGTGATGTTCAATTGTAATTATAGTGTTGGCAGGTCTATTTTTTTCTTGAAAAACGTTTTTGAATAGTTAAAATAGCCAATCTACAAGCATGTAGATCGGCTAGTTGAACAATTAAAAACGTATTTTCAAAATAGTAAAAACAAAAAAAGGCAAAGTAGTTTAGGGATAAGGGGTTTAGCATGGATGAAAATAGAGCCCCTCGACTACTTGTTTAAACAAAGGTCAAATAAAAAGAAAATATACATTACACTGATCAGCCATTACATTCACATTTCTTTTTTCCTAAACTTTGTAACTTGTTAATACTTTGACCGTCCAAAATGGAGATCTCAGTCTTTTCAAACTCATCTGTTGTCTGCCATAGACTGAGATCTCACACCTGGGGTATTTTTTGTCCTAAGGCTCCAATAGCTGGGCACAGCAATGTATTGATTTCCAACTAACGTGGGCAGTCAAAGTGTAAATAGACAGGTTTTCTGTCATACGACACCAACTCTGACAAATGGAGTGTGGAAAATGATGAAGCAGAATGATGGGGCGGGGACAAGCATAGCGAAAAGAGAAAGTATGGTTCTGGTCTCCTACCAGTGGCTCTCCATACAGAGCCTTGGAGAGGATATTGCCGACCTCCGACAGACTGCTGTCCAGCACCATGGAGTGCAGGGTGGGCTGGAGTGACCCATCTCCTCTCGACAAATCCTCTGACAGGACTGGTGGAACACAACAAAGGCAGACAAATGGAAAATGTTGTTTATTAATGAAACTGTGCTCAAACAAGCAAGACCAAAACTGCACACAATCGAAATAAAAGAAAAACATGATCAGTCTTAGCAGAGCCCCATGCTAAGTGGCTACTGCAGCATGGGAAATTAGAATTTGAAAAATTAATTTCTATCGAATATCTTAGATTGAGCAATCCCAAGTTTTGTTTCTGTGTTCAGTCTGAGAAATGATGGCAGGGTGGTCGCCTGGTCGCCCTAGAATGTCTGTTATGGTAACTCTTGTATAATCGCAATATTACTTTTGTGGGAGCGTGATTGGCTTTATCATATTACTGACACCATGCTTCCAAATGATTTACTTCAACGGTAGTTTGAATTAACTATAACTAGTTTATTTTGAAAGGATGTGCAATGTCTTGACCATTTCAGTCTTCATCAGGCAAATGTTTTTTGCCTGGAGAAAAAAAAGAATAAAGGAACCTATATAAAAGGTCATTGACTAATGACAATATATAGCAGAATAATAGGACTAGGGAAGTCAAACGACTCTTGATTTGGCAAATCTATAAATCGAGGACGCAAATCGACGTGTCAATTCTTTTCCTCCATTTGTTTTTGTTGCATTGCATTCTTTTAAGCAACACAACTTCTGCAGCTGCATCCATATGTTTTGAATTTGCATCGAAGCACAATAATAAAAAAATAAACAATATTTTGTAAACAACAACGACACTGAAGGAGCAGCGGCTCTATCGGCTATGTCCAAACTCTCAAGTGTCTGCAGCCTGTCACGAGTCCCTTAATGAACCGATACGGGACGCACGTTGTTCCGTATTTTAATGTCGGGTGGGGGAATAAATACAGTATGAATGACGGCACAATTTATTTGACAACTCTGTCCTGCTTTCTTCACAACGAGAAGAGCGCTCACCGCTCAGAGCAGACCTGTCAGTAAGTTTACTTTACTGCCTGTGTGAGAGTTGTCAATTTGTGAGAGAAATAAGCATTCAGGTCTATGACAACAAGCCAAAAAGATGTGACTAGTAGGCTATTTGAAAATAGGCGATCTACAAGCTCACAACACGTCATGTAGATCTGCTATTTTCAAAACAAATTATATTATTAGTCCTTCGTTTGTTTTTCTCTTCTTCTCCTTCTGCAAAAAATAGCAGTTCTGGCTGTTGCAATGTGACACATTGCGAGAAATGATTTTTATACATTTGAAAACTTGAAATGAGACATTCTGCATATTGAGTACTTTTGGTACTTTAAGTACATGTTGAATTTACTTGTAACTAGTATTTCTATATTTCAGTATTTTTGTAAATATTTTGAGTACTTTTTCCACCACTGGAAAAAGCCAGCATATATATCGGTAGATATCGGAAATTAGGAGTTGGACAATATCGGGATATCGGTAAAAAAGTCAATATTGGACATCCCTAGTAATAAAGTATTAAATCAATCGAAGAAGCAACCAGCTGATAATCCATTCATAGGGACGAATCAAAGTGCCTGTCTGTCCGCCCACCCCTCAGGAGTGTTCAAAGCCTGCCCCAGGGGTTACAATGATTGGGCCAGTGGCCTTGAAAATTAACTTAAGGTAAATTCAGTGATTTAAAAAAGACTTGATAATCCTCCCTACTATAGAGTGTGCTGACCATATAAGGAGTTCCTCCCTGTCCCCAGTTAACCCCTGGGGGTCAAAAAACCTTTGGTTTCGATTTTGGCTAGGTGGCCCAGCCTTCATCCAATCAGGATAGAGAGGGACCTTCTGCCAATCTTGTTACCAGGGTGGACAGGGTTTTTTTTTTTTTTTTTTTTTACAAATCACTGAATGCTCCTTTAATGCCCAGTGTGGGGGAATGTGAAATGTCCACTCACCGTGCTTGCAGTCTTCATCTGCTTGATCATAGTTTTTCTGTTGGTACAAAAAGGGAAAGAACAGAACAGCAAAGTCGAAGTCAGTTAAATGGAATTCTTTCCCCACTGCAAGGTTCAAAGCCTGTTCAGATAAGCTCTGAGAATGAGTGGATTTCTCTGCTCCTCGTGGCATCTTCTGCAATGTAATTATAGGACTCTAAGTGGTCTTTATAATCCATGACGTCTTAAATAATGGCTGTAATTATTCGTCTTTTTTGTTAGTGTGTGTGTGTGTGTGGGGGGGGGTAACATAACCTTACCACATGGGGGGGAAATATGTATGGTCAATCTCTTCAATTTGCAATCTCTCTCATGCAAATGGTTCGGGTGATAAAATTACAAGACCAATTTTGGAAAGGGAAGGCAAATGAATGTGGCCAACGTCATACTACCGTAATGGTTCGTTAATCGAGTACTGTGAAAGGGTCTTATTCGGTTTGGGAGGCACTGTGAGATCTTGGAGCACTTTGTCACTACATTATAAATCTGCACTTGTATCCAGGGCAGGGCTCCAATCCAGACTAACATTTTTCACCCCTGTCCCAGAACCGTAACCTGACTCCGCCAGCTGGTGGCAGCAGTGAGTTCCTCCTCCTGCTCCCATCTGGTCTCTCTCGGGCAGAGACGATGTACTCCGAACAAAATCTGATCGGAGCGATATGCGGCCGCTAGAGGCGGGATCAACGCGAGACTGGTGACGTATTGTAGCTGTGCCACAGCGCAAATGTAAACACAAGCTAACAAGACTCACAACTACAACTCAAAATCATTATGGAGATATCAGATTTTTGTCCCGCTGCTTCCGGTTCATCGTTTCTGCTTGAGAGAGACCAGATCAAGGTAGAAGGAGGGAACTTTAATGTGAACTCAATACTGCCGCAATCTGGCAGAGTCAGGTTACCAGAATCGTCCAAAAATATAAATTGAACAGTCTCAAAATGAATTTGATCCGTCCCCCAAAAAATAATTTAATTGATATATTTAATTTTATTTGTATTCATTATTCTATTATTCTTATTACTAGACCGGTGCCCGGCTGTAGAGCACCGACTCAGTAACGATGGATGTTGGAGATCCATGCCCCAGCCGACTATGCTGCAATACCCGTGTCAGAGTACCCGTGGGAGTCGGTGGGGTGAACGGTTCCAGAGTTACGTGCATTACAGCCGTACTCGCGTACGTACAGACAGACGTGGTGCATTTATATAGCTGTTGAAATGGGTTGTCAATCCTTTCTATTTTTATACCGACTGTAGTTTGTGGCTACTATCATACACCAGCCAGCCCAGGGTTGCTTGCTGGTGTATGGGGGGGTGTGGGTTAATTCATAGTGTGTATAAGGTAAAGATTAGAACCATGCGCGATTGTTGGAGGAATTACGGTAAAATCTGGTTTGTATTCCGTCCGTACGGCAGTGTCGCCGGGTGAATAGCCGATCTACAAGCCCACAACGTGCCGCATGCTCAGGGCTTTGAGGACTTTTAGATCGGCTATGCTCACCACCACGCAACACAGTTGTACGGATGAGGTATAACCACGCTTATTGAAACGGTCTCTACATGCAGTCTGCCTGCCTGAGGAAATGCTTCGTTGTGTGGACTGTAACCGAGATGGAAGTTTTTTATTTGAGACGAGCAGACTTGTTGTTATTGAGAGTTAAAACCCAACCTGCACCACCTGTTAAACAGAAACGCAGTGCAGTTGCCAGAGCAATTTAAAGAATAAATAACCGTCAGCGCATCCATCGCATGCGCAACTTTACGTCTTGGGTATGCCGCTTAAAACGTAACCTGATGTTCCTGGCACAGATTGTGTTAAATAAAATAACATTATTAGTGTAAATAAGCCTTCACGGCACACAGTGAAATGAATGCCAGCATGGATGGCTGGCTGTGTTGAAGAAAAACACAACGTCTAGATCCGAGCAGAACGGGGCTAGGTCTTGTGTAGAGATTTTATAGATGCAAAAAGTTAAACAAATATTTCATATACAATGTCTGTCCTCTATTCAAAACATCACACTTTCAAAAGTACGGTAGGTAGAGCCCTGCGCAGGAGTGATTTATTACCCCACTCCCACCATCTCCCGTTGGATTTCTGACCACTCCGGCCCGCTCCCGCAATGATGGTTTTATATGACCACAGGAATTTAAATACCGCCCGCGCTGCAACATTTGGTTGGGTCGTGCGGGCGCCGTGGGCTCTCTCTCTCCAGATGCAGGGCTCTAATGGTAGGCTCTATGCGTATATCTAGTGTGCGGCTGAGCATAGACATGGTCACGCCCCGCCTGCCTCTGATTGGCCTACCGACACTGCCCGTCTTGACTGTCCAGTGAGGTGGATATAGCTATGCTGGATAGTCTGATCTCTGCTGCGAGGTGGTGGAAATTAATACAAGTATACGGTATCGGTATGATACAAGAGAACTGCCTGTAACTTTACTCTTTTTGTAGAAGAGGCAAACTAATATTGTTTATGCCGTTTGCTTTGATGGAATAATTGATTGAACATGTATGCCGTAATATGATTTGGGTGTGTTCTAAATAAAGTGTTTGTGTTGATTAAATTATAATTCATTTGTATGTGTAAACGGGGACCGCATGTAATTCAGACAGGGCCTTGCGGTTATGGTTAGGTTAGGAGATGGGTTGTCATTTTTTCAGTCCAATGACTAGTCTGAACAACGTACTGCACCCTGTGTAAACATGAAACAATATTGTACTGTAAAAAAGGTCTCTTTATGTAGTGCAGCAATATTTTCCATGGAAAGGAGATGGTAAGATTTATCGCTCAGCCACAGCTTGTAGATCGGCTCTGTTCTACTAGTTGTTGGATGGATACAGTTCCCACATCCCACATAGTTACTTAAAATAGTGCAACTAAGTTCTACCTGAAAAGGATGATCAGCAATGCCTGCGGCAACTTTTAGTCATTCAGCAAACAAACATTTATTTTCTGTGTGTCTCGTGCTGCGAGTTTGCGCACCATTTGTGCGGTGACCTTGATATGCAGTCGGAGCATCCCGTGTCCCATGGGAGATTAATTTACGTCCCAAATACATTTTAGGCCCCCAGGAGGCAGTGGCTCATGGGTAGAGTGACCGGATGTTAACTGCAACGTTCCCAGTTCGAACCTGGGCTCCCCCAGAGTTAGTGTCGAAGTGTCCTTGAGCAAGACTCTGAACCCCTAATTGCTCCCAATGTGCAGGTTGGTGCCTTGCATGGTTTCCTCCGGCATCGGTGTGTGAATGTAATGCACACTCTGTAAAGTGGGGGGGGGGGGGGGTTCAATACTTTGATACCAACTATGTTCACCTGGAAGAATTAAAGCATGAGATTAAAAATGGATTCGAGAAGACAGAGTAAGAATTAAGGAGTTTGTGTGTTTGGTACACAAATAGATGAACAAATTAGCCCCTACATGCGCTGTGGTGTGTGTGTGTGTGTGTGTGTGTGTACTGTACTCACCAGTTGTAGGAGGGCAGCAATGCGGTAGACCAGGGCACGGCTGCGAAGGGGTGCAGCAGTGTCTCCGGGGGCAGCCGCAGCTGGGGGGTCGCTAGGGGGTCCGGGGGTGGAGGTGGGAGCTCCGAGGACAAGCAGGGCGTCTGTGCTGTGGCTGACTGCCGCCTCGTACTCCCTCCGTATCAACGATGCGCTAGCTTCTTCACATGACTTCTCCGCTCTCCTGTCCGCCATGACTCAGGGACAGAATGCCTGTGCACAGAGGAGCGGGGATAATATGGGAAGGAGACAAGAGAAGGTAGGTGGTCATGGAAGGTAAAAAGGAAACAAGAGGAAAGCGAATGTGGGTTGGGAGTTGGGCAAAAAGAGGATCAAAATAGGACGCTACTGGGCCAGTAGGGGACAGGGGCTGGACCACTTGTTGACACTCGTTTGTGAGTTGAGAAGCACATGTCGACTCACTGTTATATAATCACATTATATATCCTTTACAGCTGGAGCATTTAAATCCAGAGACTGTATACTTGTCATACATCTCTATGCCATAATTGCTAAATTATAGACCCCCCCCCACCCTAACCGAGGCAGGGAACGAGAGGGGGAGAAAGATAAAGAGGACAGAGGGAGTGATGTTCTATTTCTGTCCATGGGGTGGTGGTGGGCCATTTGTTGACGAGGGCTTTCACAATTTGAAATATTGGTTGGTTGTACACAACTGCCTGAACTAGCCTATGGATTGCACACAGGGACAGAAATATAAGATATAAGTACAGGCCCTTGAGCCGAGTCGATATGTAGAACTAGACTAAGGTTCGGGCCGCTACGCAGCCCTCACACCACCACATCACCGATCTGACCGATATTTCCAAGTCATAGGGGCTTTGTCAGACTGCCCGTTGTAACCATCTGTTTGTCCGTTTTGTGGAGCTCGATAACAGATACCCAAAAAACCTGATAACAAGTGTCAAGCTTATGGAGTACCCGTTATCAATAAGCTTTGGACTTATCAAGCCTGTTATCGAGCACCATGATGTCATGTTTAAACAATCAAGACAAGAGGCGAGCGATCAAGAAATAAATGTAATCACCCATGCTGGCACAAACATGTCTGTCTAAAAGTATATCGATACCTGCCAACCAGTGCTGTCTGGGTAAACAAAATGACACTTTTAAAGTGACGGTACACATTAACCAGTTAGCCCGGTCGATGCCAAATTTTAGACACTCCCTAAATGCCAACGCCTTGGAAGATTACTACAGATTATGTCCAAAAATCTGTGCGATATTTCATATTCCATCCTAATTGGCTAACATTGGCTTTCAAAGTTTGCAGGATTGGCCCGTTTTGAACGAAAAGCCTCAAATCATGAACGTAGTGTGCAATTTACCTGAAATCTTTCACAGACTCTCCTACTAGGCTGAGGAATATATCCCACCCTTTTCACATTGGCCCGTTATAGTGCTACCCACCTATTCACACAGGCTTTCCCCTAGATTTATTGTATTGTCTTCATTATGTGGAATTGTTGTTATATTATTTGTATTGTTTATTTATTTCTTCTGTGTAATGCTGTAACGCTTTGTTTCTATTGTTTTATTCCAGTAAGTGCCTCTTAACTGATGTACCTGTATTGCCTTTTTATATGCCACTGGAAAGCACTTTGTAACTCTGTTTTGAAAAGCGCTTTATTGGTTTATTATTATTATATTATTACCAACAGGTGGTCCAAACTCATTTAAATTATAATAATAATAATGCCCTTCTTTAAAAAAATGACTGAAATCAGTCAACTGGGTATGACATGAAATTTGTATAAAAAAAATCAACTTCAATCCAAAAGTTCAATATCAAAACCCAAACATAACTCAAATACTGTTGAAAAAATGTCTTGAGAGAGAGAGCGAGCGAGAGAAAGAGGAAAAACGTGGGGTTTGAATCCACCACAGTGCAATGCATCAGACTTTGTTGAGCGTCTATAGTATACGGTACTACAGGCTGAATGTCAGCAGGGAGTGTTGGTGGGACGGAGACTCTGCGTCCTCACGGTGGGAGTATCTCATGTACATAATACATAGACATGCCTGGTACTTTTTGTATTTTATGTCCAACACCATTTACATAAATGCTACTCGTTATGCTCCCATGTATAATTGTACACATTTATACATTTTTCTTTGGACCAAACCTGCCTGCCAAAGATGTCACTTGCAGGCAGGTTTCTGAACTGTCCAGCCTTCTTCGCAGACACAGACCGAGTCAAATTTACTTTTCACGTGCATTTCATCTCGTGTGTGCTGCTGTCTGTGTGGTAGGTTGTCGAACAGGAAGACAGGATAATGAGGCAAGAAGTTGGCCGTGCGCAGCTGAAAACGCACCTCGCATCCTGTGCCACGACTCGCGAGTGTACAGTCAATACATATGCATCGAGCGGTCCTAGTCATAGGTAGTCAGATGATACGCCTCAGGCATTTTGTCATGCTACCTTGTACTGTATCAAGCTAATGACTGGAGTCATGGCATCATCTAATTCAGACAGTGGTTCCCAAACTCTTCAGGTCGAGACACAAAAGACTGATTAGATGTTTTCCCAGGACCCAAACAAAAAAAAGTAAAAGTGTAGATCGGCAATTTTCACTACTTCTTAATTATTTAACAAATGGTATTCTTGGAATTTTAGATTTGTTTTAAAATCATAAATTATTTGAAATAAATAATCTTTTGAAATAAATATACACCATATGCATATTTAAATGTAGGAAAAGTAAATGAGATCACACACACACACACACACACACACACACACACACACACACACACACACACACACACACACACACACACACACACACACACACACACACACACACACACACACACACACACACACACACACACACACACACACACACACACACACACACACACACACACACACACACACACACACACACACACACACACACACACACACACACACACACACACACACACACACACACACACACACACACACACACACACACACACACACACACAGGGAGATGACGAGATTCAGAGCGGGGTAATAATAAAGTAACGGGCCCTTCACTGTTATAAATGCAAAAAAAGTGTGCCCGGATCTCCTCTTTGCTCTATAAATGCAGGTTCATGTTGATAAACTGCGTGAGCCACGCATGTTTTACACAGTTGAACAATTGAGCTTGTCGGGTGCAAACATAGTCTACCTCTTTCTCTGTGCAGTCCTCCTGCTGCGTGTCTTGTTTTATTGTTCCAAATAAATTATTCCATCTGAAAAGTCCTTAATTCAGCAACAGCTTCCAACAACAACAACACAAGATGCTAACTGAAGTTGTGATCATGTTAAAAAAAGAAAAGAAAAACATCCACTCGTCTCAACCCGTGCACAGCTGGGCATGCAGCGTTGTGACGACACGTTGTCTCGCACTCTATCGCCTGTAGTCAATTTAACATTGTTAAGCTTCCCAATTCAACAAACTACACTACATTTTACATTATGCCACTAATTAGCTTACATTTTGATTCATTCTATGTATCACAAATGTAAGCATACTTGTAAGGGCAGTCTGAAAAAGAAAACAAAAGTAAAAAACAGCTACAGTTGATTATGCCCAGTAGCCTACTGATTATGCCACATATGCAATTTATTTTGATCATTCACTGCCTCTCCAGGTGTGTGGTGGTGGTGTGACCCAACTGTGCCAACCAACATTATCACGCATGGGGGGAGGCAGACAGTGCAGGGAGAGCACCTGGCATGCGGGTGAAAATAGTCTAATTAAGACGCCGACACCGCACTCCGGCCCCCCAAAACGAGTCCTGGACAGAAATTGGTCCTAGGCAAAACAGTCTGTCCGTCTGTCTGTGGGGCTGCGGGGAGGGAGTGTGTGCATGTTTCAAAGGTTAGCCTACATTTCAGTATTAGTCATGACTCATGACATGCAGTGCGTGACATGAAAATTAGCCTGTGTCACTGTGTGTGTCGTGCTTGAAGGAGGTGGCATGAGGACAACAACTACTTGGCAGACATTTAGGCAGGAGTAGATGGAAAGACAAGCTAAATTGACTCCTCTTCAAAAGTTGCATTGGCCTAGTGGGCCCTTTGCCGATAAGCACGTCAACAGTTGTGCTTGTCAAGGCCAACTGAAAATATATTTTCTACATAATTTATGCCTATGACAGCATTCATTTAGCCCCTGTGCTACATTTTGTTTCGTTTTTCCAGCCCCTGTGCTAGATTTCTTTTTTCTTAATATTTGTTTTGTTATTTGCTTTATTTTTATAGGAGGATATACTGTAGACAGGAATCTGGGGGAAGAGAAGAGGAAACAGCACACAGAATAACAGACAGAATCAAACCATAAATGGGTTAAGTATTTGGTTGACACACTATCCAATCATTTCTGTTGTACTATGTTTAAAAACAAACTAAAGACACAAATATACCTGGCTGTTGACACTGTGAGCTGAATAAACAATATCTCATAGTTAAACAAGCAAAACAACTATTGGAACTGGACTTCAATACAAGTCCCACAGCGAAATACCAGACTCAAACTACAACCAAAGATCTAACACAATATGCATCAGAGAGCTTTTTAAGTTGTTATTAAATTAAAAAGGTAAGAACACAAAGTCACTTGCAAAAGGGAACCAAATTCTTCCCAAAATAACATTTTAAAAAAAGTATAGGAAATTGACTAGCTTCATCAATTAGCTGGCCCTGGCACAGCCATGAACCATCTTGGCCCAGCAGGCTACTAACAATGATCATATTTCATAAATATTGCCAAAAGAATTAGAACGCTGCACCCTAGCCAAAGCAATACGTTAATCCAGTACTAGATAAAATCAACCATTGTGCCGTGTCCTTCACATCAGGCAGTACTACTATCAGAGGGGCAGTGTGCCTTGTTGGGGAATGTTTTACACAAAAGTTCAACCTTGACCATGACCAATAGTCAAACAAATTACAAATTATGAAATAGATTTTTTTATTTTAGGCATTGATATATGCCTTTTAGGCTTTGTAATCAAATTCCACAGGGCAGATATGACAAATAACTTCAATATACAAAGAAATTAAAAATAGCTGTAATAGCTGAACTACAAGGGCTGCGTCGACTGGGCTACTAGTAACAATAGGGAGGGGCTTCAACTGACTTGTCGACTTTCAGGGTACAGCCCTAGTCTTGCTAAAGCCAGACAAGGTTCAGCAATATAATAAGCCCAAATCCGACACCAAAGTAATGTAATCGCAATGTAATCGCTCTCTGTTAGGCACTTTCTCTGATGTTTGCAGTGCACAACTCTATGATGTATGTTCACTCAGGTAAACTTGTTGTAGTTTGATTTAATATAACTCGTAGCTTATTAATACTGTGTTCCCAACCATCTGTCCCTTGCATCAACTGTTTATTTAGCGTCAGGGAGCGCTGTGTGTGCATCTTCTAGTACACATCTGCCGAGTAAAGCCTGACTTATACTTCGTCGTACGACATGTTGCATGCTGAAAATAGCTGATCTGCAAGCTCACGTGTCGCAATGGTGACACCGTGACCTTGTGAGTTTGCAGATTGGCTATTTTCAGCACACAAATACTACCTGTTAAACTCAATGATTGTGACCGTCACAATAAAAGCATATGAGCTATCACCACAAATATAAGCTATACATACGCAATGGTTGACAAGTTGAAAAGAGTGGCTTAATTTTCACATGGCCCATATGACAAGACAGAAGCAAAGTGGAAAAGGATTACGGGTAGCATTTCACATTCCAAAAGGATGCAGGAAGAGTTGGCACCTAAATATTGTGGGCACCTCAAAAAGTAAATAAGGAATTTGGATAATGAACTGTGTAAACTAAAGTATACAATGATTTGAACATTTGGGAAACAGGGTCCTTGCCAGGAGAATATATTGTAAAGGTTGTCATTGTCACTTTATTAATCCCAAAGGGGATTTAACATTCTTTGTTTAAGGTTTGGACTTTATTCCCAATAGGAAAATGCATTTGTTTGCATTTTTTTTTAAATATATTTGAAACAATGATACAATGTATTCATTTTACCGAAAAACTAAAACGTAATCGAAAATCGAGTTTTCAGAGAAAGGCTTGTAGATCTGCCATTTCTGGAAAATGTCAAAATGTCAGTTTTGAGCGGTGCCTCTGCTCCATCACGGAGCTATGTGTGTTCCTATACGAGTCTCTGTACGTGTCCGAGCACGGAAAGCTGCAACTCTGTCATTTCTCGACCGTTTTGGAAGGCTCGCCAGAAATGGGCACATTCCTGGGGGTCTGGATATTTCGGACCCCCACACGGTAACTGTCATTTCTCAATGATTTTTTCCAAAAATAATCAAAGTACAGTACAGAGCACAGTACATTACAATACAGTACAGAGCACAGTACAGTGAGTAACTAACAATACATGTATAGTTGCACCGCTCAGTTCACACAGGTGTGATTTTTTACCTTATTGGAAGCATCTTATTAAAGTAAGCCATTGAAAACACAAAACAGTCAAAAATACAATGTGCAATCTTGGTCCAATAATGCTACCAGTAGCCCATTAAGATCAAGATTTGTATTTGAGACAAACGGATCATCTCACGTTGGGATAGTTCAACTTTGGCACTCCGAGTCAGCTCTTATCTAGTCTCTTATGACCATGACTGACACACAGACAAACATTCTGAGGCAGTGTGGATGCAGAGGGCTTTGAAAACTTTTGGCATGACACATAAATGCAAGGCGTCTGCATAACAGACAAAATTAAGACACAATACAGAATAGATATAGTGGAAATTATTAGACTACAATAATGATTTGCCAGTAATAGTGATTAATCATATTTTACATGTCCCTTCTACCGGATAGAGAGGAAACTAGGGGCAGAAAGTAAGAGGAGAGACATGCAAGCGAAGACAGGGGTCAGATTCGAACCCTGCACTGACTGAGAGAAAATGGTCTAACTCTGTGCACTAACTGGCTGAGGCAGCAGGCACTACCCCACACCACTAGTTTAGGTTAAAGCCAGTTCTCCACTAACTGGCTGAGGCAGCAGGCACTACCCCACACCACTAGTTTAGGTTAAAGCCAGTTCTCCACTAACTGGCTGAGGCAGCAGGCACTACCCCACACTACTAGTTTAGGTTAAAGCCAGTTCTCCACCAAGCCCATTTGGCAGCGGAAGAAAAAAAATCTTTAACGGATTTGCATGAATCACGCGTGCCATATTTGGAATAAAAACGGCAATTTTCGCTGAAAAGCTACACTTTTGCATGTCTGGTAAATACTCCACTGTGTATAGTGGACCTCTAGGGCTCTATTGTCGTCCATGCTAAACCCTTTTTTTATATTTTGAAAAACATTTTTGAATAGTTAATACTAGTTAATAGTTATAGCCAATTAACATCGACACGTTGTGAGATTGTAGATTTTAACTATTCAAAAATGTTTTTCAAAATAGTAAATTCCTATATCGATCGATCAACTCCAAAGCAAAGCTAGCGCAAAAACGCTATGTGTTTATTTTTAGCCAGGTGAAGTCATGATTGGCTGCCCCTACGTCAATGGCATACTCTGAAACGCCGCCTAAGCCAATGTAGCCACGGTCCCAGCCGTACTCATCTGCGAGAGAAAAGCCTGGTCACAACCTAAAGCAGAGTGCATAGCCAGAAGTGTCGGGCCGGAACATCCGTTACTTAAAACGGATGCGCCAACATATTTCAAAATATAGGCGCTAGAGTGCCAGCAGATATGGCAGATTTTACTCTGAAAGGTCTAGGGTTGTTCCGATCCAATCACGTGATCGGAAATCGGGGCCGATAGTCATTTTTAAATGATCAGAATCGGATCGGGAGCAAAAAAACATGAGCGGGACATCCCTAGTATCATATTATATTATCCATATGATGATATTGACTGGATATTGTCTGTGATTTGGGATATTTTACTATTGTAATATAGCATAAGTGTTGATAAAAATCGGTATCGGCAGATACTCAAAATCAAATAATCGGAATAAAAAAAACATGATCGGGAAAAAGGTCCCCCCCCTTCCGTTCCCCCCAAAAACCGGGAGGCATAATCTTCTATTCGTACCTCACCCTAAAGTCTCTCTAGAAGCGTTTATATTCCAAACGAGATGCATGCTGAAGTCAGAAAGGAAAACAGAACATTGCCCATCTGGTCAAAACCATGGAGAGTTCCCTAGATTAGGAGATACGAGCCATTCTTTCTGAGCCGTAAACAAGGAAGTGAACGGCAGCAATTTATTTTCTTTTTTTATCAATAAAAAGGCCCTAAAGACATGTATACAGCCGTCCAAGGCCACCTGCAGTTTGATTAGAAAAGACGTGTATACGTCCACGGCCAAAATTGTGTTAAGATGCATTTCCCCCCGAATACGATATTTTCCGACCAATCACAACACTTGTTTCATACAGGGAGAATGTAAACAGATTTGTAAAGCATCAACGTCATTTCCTTGAGCGGTACTTCCGCCCAAATCCCGCTACTTCTGCCAAATTCCAGCAATGCACTCTACAGCGCAAGTCTTGCCCAGCATGAAGCCAATGGGGGTCTGCACCACTTGTGTAGCCAATCGCTTAGTAGCGACCTAGTCATGATTGGCTGCCTCCTCCTAAGCCCTGCCCCGCGGAAGTCTGCACCCACACTGCATCCAATGCCGCAGCTCGAAGCTACTGACAACAGCAGCTGCTAATGTCATGAGCTAACTGGAGAACAGGAAAGCCACAACAAAACACCGTGATTGAACCGAACCAAGAACAGAAGAGAACGTCGGAAACGAACACAATCAACACCCGCAAGGCTGTGACACAGAAACATACATGTAATAATAATACAAATACGACAGATTATTTCACCTGGCAGTTAATGATACACGTGTCACTCTTGTTTTTGTGCAGGATGCAGAGGCTCTGGTGTTGCCAGATTCAGTGTGACCAGGTCTATGAAAAACAAGCCCAAAAGAAGCAACCAGTTTCACCACTTGAGCCCTATTACATCAGCCATTTTCAAAAAGAATTGTGAAAGCAAGCCCAAATAAGCACTTCTGAAACAAGCTCAAAATAAAGCAACCCGCAACTATGAATATTTAAGCGACTTTACAGGAAAACAAGCCCAAAGTCACTTATAATAACAAGCAGACCTGGCAACTTGCAGGCTACTTTGCATGCACAAAAACAATTTTTCATCAGCCAACTGGTTTACTTTGTGCTGAAGGCTAGCCTGTTGTACTCTGTTAGAGTTGGAAAGAGTCTGTTGGAGTTGGAAACAGTCTCTTTGGTAGAGAATCACCTTAATATTCTTTGAAAATACATAGTTTGGAAATTAAAATCCCACAGCGCAGCACTCCTTTAACTTCATGAAGTACTTATGGTAAGTCATTTCCCCAGAAATTAATCATGCCATTTTCAGCATTGTAATGCAGTGTCTGCCTCATGAGTACATCTGTGGGGTGGTGTGATACTATGTTTCCCCAACGTGCACACCAGAATGGAATGGACAATAGAGTCTGAAATGGGATTGGGATTCTGCAGGTACTGCAGACATGGACCCGTTTGATTCCCACAGCTCGAGTTCCTCTACTCCACTCACACCTGATTTAATTTTAGGGAGACACTCTCGGGCTGCTACGTTATTTATCAAACTCAAGATGACAGCCTTAAACAGTACATTAAAATATGTATCTGATAACATTGGAGGTGAGAAAAAAAGCAATGCATGAAAGTGCTGTTAGAATTGCTCCCCTCTCTCTGTTATTATATGTGCTCTGTGCAGTGTGTAGAGTTCAGAGATCCCATAGCCCGGAGGGAACGGGATTGTTGGCTGACAAAGTGATTGGTCCAAAAAAAACACACCCCTGTTTCTGAGCTAAACTTACCAAAAACATGAGCAATAAAGCAATTTCATGACATGGATGGAGGTCAATAATATGCCTAACTCAACTGCCTGTTGGGCTTTGGTTTACAATGTTATGATTTGACCCTCTCTTATGCTAAATGCAGTACCTTTGAGGGTTTTGGGGAAATATCTGTCATTGTTTTAGGTTGTTAATAGATTTTGAAAAACAAAAAGAATGCACATTTGCATAAAGCAAGCATTTGTCCAATCAGATATTGATAAGAGTAGACCATTAAACACTTGCCCGGTACAGGCCAGTGCAAAGAAAGCAAATAGCCACCTGGTTACTTTTAAACACCTGGGGTACAAAACAACTTGCGTATTAAACTCCTGGGCTACTGTTTATTCATTTTACTTTGACCATGTCCTAGCGCTTAAGGTGCTTAGGCATTCATGCAATTAATTAATTGACAGCCTTAGTCATAAAGAATGTCTTCCCTGGACCAATATCCTGGTATTTAATTAATGAGTACCTGTGACACACAAATGTGTGCAGATTTGTGTAAGTGGAAATTACAGAAACCCATCATACAAAGGTATTAAATAGGGATGGCTGAATGACAATTATAACAAGTGACAACTATTGCAATGTCTGACAATAATGGGAAAACAATAAAAGTAGCAATATGAACCACTGCAATTTCTAAATCAGCAGACTGTAATTAATTGTATAGAGGTCCAAAATCGATGTTAGTTAGGTAATATTTGCCAAAAATTCTAATATATCATATTGTACGATATTTTGTATGTTCTCACTGTCTAGGACCTTTCCAAGCCCTGACGCCCCAAAATACTCAACATGAACCCACCAAAATAATTATATTTGAACTGGGTTTGATCTAAAAAATCCCATTTATATCTTTCCCAAAATAATTTGCTCTAGTCTAGTCTGTCTGAATGTCAGTGTTGTATGTGTAGAAAATATGACTTTCAATGTTCAAAACATAGACGTGCCACTATAGAATGAGAAACACCAATCACCATTGTGCTGAACTGTCAGAACAAAAACACACACAAACTAGGTCACGCCATAACATAAACAAAAAAAAGATAAACATTATTTCTGGATTCCGGGCCGGACAAGAATAGATGCACGACGGTCCATTTGCATGTCAGAACTACAACAATAACAAACACTCCTAAATGGGACATGGCTCTTTGCTGTGTAGACAAGGACAACATGAGGCTGAGTTTCAGTTCTGCCGTGGCTTTCAGTTGGCTAGCCGAGGAGTTGTAAAAAGCTAGCTTTAACCAAACCAACTAAACAATCCCAACAGATCTATCTGGGCCGATCGTCTAGTTTTGTAGCAATGTTAAGACATCGCTGGAAAACTTGCTGGCATTTCTCAACTGCAGGCCAGAAGTGTTCATCGAAACAGTGCATGTACATAAACAAACTGATGGAAATGTCTTAGCGGTTGTTGTGGGTTTCTTTTTTTTCTTTTTCCCTTAGCTAACTCTCTTAGCTGGCAAACTTGGCTGAATTCTGCAAGAGCGATCACAGCCGTGCTGTCAAAATTGGACAATTTGCTGATTTTTGAGAAGTAATCGGCTATTTGCAACTGATCTGAGATGTTGACAACATTTTCATGGCTAATACCGAGCTTGCTGGTAAAAATAGGGCCTTTACTTGGCACCAACTGACAACAGGAACAGCTAACGGGCTATATGCTAGCTGGGTTAGCACACCAAACGGGGTTCGAGGCCTGTGGTTTTGTCGCGGTTTTTAAGCACATATAACTGATCTGACATTGGACTGTCGTCGGGACGTGAACGCAACACCTTCGCCACTTTCACAACACTTTTCAGACGGGATTCATATCAGTATCGTCGCATCAAAAAACACAACTGAAAGGGCTGGAAATGGGAAGTCTACACTTACCTAGCTTTACTTTCTACGCCATCTTGGATCCACTTGTCAGCCCCTCGCAAAGCATAGTGGGATGTTACTCCTCTGAAGGTTGAGCATGAGGTTGAGAGGATTTGGCTGTTTTGTGCGGGCGCGCGCTTGTGTGTGTGGCATCTGCCATAATAACATACCGTGTTATCATGTTTGCTATTTTAAAATATCAACATAATCTCACACAAAAGGTTAACGATCAATGCAATCCATAGGAAACACACTTTTATGCTGCACTGTATATATTTTAACTGACACTGTACGTTTACTAATGTACAGTACATTACTTCTGTACATTCTCAATCTCACCCTTGTGGAATGATTGACACTTGACAGTGAGAAGCCAAGGAAACATCTTAAGAGACGGGTCACATCATCATAGTGTAATTATATTACTTGAAATGTAAACCCCACCTCGATTAGGCTACTTGTATGTGAACCAGTGTTCTCTAAATAGATGTAGATGCACTAGATGGCTAAGTTTTGCAATCTATTTAAATCTATGTCAGCCTCAACAGGTCATTGTAAACATCTTGCATAAGCTCACCAAATAAATCTTGATTTACAGTGTCAGCTGCCACTGCTGTATTATTTAATGCCCTAGATGGCTACAACTGTGCCAGACACTGTCATGGCCCATTACCACAAAAGCAGTCATCTGATACTGTAGTAGGTACTTTTAAGTAGCTAAACCAAATATACAGTATAGGCCGTATGCTTATATTCAGGTGTTGGTTTAAAAAAGTACAGACTTGTGTGAAATGGTGTAAACTAGCCTCGATCCAGCCCATAGTAGACCGGAGACCCCACCCACTGAGTGGACTGCACGCAGCTTTACTGATAATCAGGCTATTAACAACCATTTACTGTATATCTCAGTCAGAATACAGAATCTTAATACTGGTCCAAAATTACTGCTTCTATTGTTGAATATTTCATTAATACCTGCCCAAGTACTAACAACTGCATACATTTGAGTGTAGTGCTAATGCTCTTTTATAACAAATACCCCAACTCATTCTCAACAATGATTTCAAACCTCTCCCAACACACAAACATGACGGCGTGTATGCCACGCAAATATGACAAAACGATTACATACTCTTCAGGGAAAAAGTGTTTCTGAAACGATAGGTGTTTAATGTTAACATTGAAAAGCAGACATAAAAAGAGCTTTCAGCAAAGTTTTAATATAGCAAACTGCACAGATACTCTGGGACCTGTGCCCTCCAACTGTTACACCTGAAACGTAGGGTAAAAGGTAAGGTTTCACATTGCTGACACAAGGTTGCAATTAAATGTAATTGTTGTTGTGTTTTACTGCAATAATACCAAAGTTGAGGTTTGATGCAGATTATTCCAAAATGAATCATTCCCAGCCCACTTGTATAACATTTTCAAGAACGTTCACAAAAAAGGAAAGAAAACAGGCGTGTCAACAAAAAAACATTACAAAACCAAATAAATGCACTGTTCTTTGGTTTTGTTTTACTGCAGGTTATGGATCATCTCCTCCTTGGCAATGAGATGTGTGGTCTTGTTAACCAGTGACATGAGTTGGTTGAGTTTGTGGGACCAGTCATTGAGTAGGTCGTTGGGGTCTTTGGGCCTCTGGAAGTTGATGATGCCAGCCATCCGGTCCACCTTGGCATATATGGTCTTGTTCACCACTAGGTTGGAGAGGAACTCCTCCGATTCCTGTAGTGGACAAATGGTATATCAGCTGTTTTCTAAAAGAGCATATCACAGTAGTCTGCATTTTCTGTCATTTTCCTGATCCTAGATTTATTTTCTTCCTGTATCGTCTTTCTAGTCTGATCAACCTATTCAAACTAATAATCTATGCAGTTTAATGGAGGGCACCTTACAATGTAGCCCTAGAATGTCTGATCTTACATACATTTCATGTATTCCAAGTACACATAGAACGGTCCCGTCCCTGCACGGTTAGCAGACCGACATGCACAGCATAGATTTTCTCTGCCCAGCGTGCGTGTACTCACCCAATAATGATAATAATTCCTAAGACTTGGAGTCAGATATTGTCTGCGTTTAGTAAAATATCTGCACTTTTCCATGAGATTCACACGGATAACATTCTCTGTCAGCGATGAGGCCAGACCTGAAATGAGTGCTGGACTGAACATATGAAAACTTCCTTTGGGAACAGTCAATGTTTGGGAAGCACAAACAGGAAAGGTGTGTTGCGATTGGTGCAGGGTAATTAATCACACCACCTGCCAATTGTGTGGCCCATACATTTGTGCTTCCCAAAGGACATTTTGATAAGTTTAGTCCTGCACTCATTCCGGGCCTCTTGCCCGAAGAGAAAAAGTGGAGATATTTACTAAACACACATTTTCTGTCAGAACCTTCAAATGGATATGAAACTAGAGGACAATATCTGACTCAAAGTCTTAAGAATTCATTATTGGGTGAGTAGTTGTACACACGCTGTATGGTGAAGATTTATGCCACGCATGTCAGTCTGCTAACCGCTGAATTTGGAATGTATGAAATGTATGTAAGATCAGACATTCTAGGGCTACTTACAATGCAGGGATTTCTGAAGTATTCAGTAAACTAGTTAAACTAAATCTCATTAACCTCAAGAAATTCAATTTTGAACCATGCAATAATTTAAGTTGGCAGAGTAAGTTGTGAATATAATACATCTAAAATGATTGTCAATAAAATAATAAATGTCAAGAGGCATTTGTGGTTAAAGAGTGGAAGTGTAATTACATCAATAGAGAGGTCAAGGAGTCCAGCCATTCTCTTCATTGTGATCCTTGTGTAATATTTGGCCATTATTCTTATGTTCTGGGAAGAAAGAGACAAAACTCATGAATTCATCATCTGCAGTGGATATTTTGCACAAAGCATTCTATTGGTGTTAAGTTATATGAGGAATCAAGTAGGGACCTTTCAAGGCAACATGACATCAGTACAGTGGCGGTGGAAAACCCACCATGGACCCTGATGAAGGCTCTTGAGCCGAAGCGCGTTGGTCGTTTATTAACTTTGCCCATCTAAAAACTACAAAAAAAGCTTTTTAAAACTCAACTGAGCGAAGTGCCTTGGAATCCTTTTCAAGTTCACCCGTTTTCTCACACTTGGGAGGTCAGTGAAGGAACTATAATATGTTTACCTACTATTGATTGATTAAACTCACCAACATTGCAGCTGTACGGAAAGCTTGAATTATCCTCTATCTGCAATGTGTTTGTTTAATAAAAATCTACTGTAGAGTGTAGACATGTTATGAGCTACTCCCTGTCAAGAAATTATTTGCAGATGATTTTTTTTCTAAGAGCTGGAGTTTGGCAGTGCTCATTGACTATCACTCAACAGCCCATGTGTACCACCCGTTTAGAATTTGCACATAATGCAGGAGGCAGCAGGAGGTTGCTTTAATGATAACGAGTGCTTCCAAACTCTGACACTTAGAAAAATAATCATCTGCAAGGAATTTCTTGACAGGAAGTAGCTCATGACATGTGGTGGATTTTTATGAAACAAACACTTTCAAGCTTTTCTATGTAAAGCGCCTTGGATAAAGGCGCTATATAAATGCACCATTTACAGAGATGTATTGATATCAAAACCGATCGCATCGCTCCACAGGCTGGCAGCACGTCTGTTGCGCAACATACAATGTAATTTCCGGTTGGGACGTCATCGAAAATGTTCCCCCTTATTTTAGCCGATGAGACCGAAAATCTTAAAACGTGAATAACTCTTGATCTAAATCATTCCGTCCAATTCTAAGCAAAGATTATGTGTTAACAGCCCATCGCGGTCCCGCCGCTAGTCATGTTAGAATGAATCATACCTCCCGTTGTTGTCGATCGCCTCGGGAGTGTTTTGGCTACTTCAGCTACATCCGGGATAGCGCCTGGTGCGTCACTAAATGTGCTCCGTCACTATAAAATCGATGGGCGCTCTGATTTAATGGTCCTTAATACCACCGGGAGATTAATGTGTTAATAAATACTTCAATCAATCAATCGAACCCTCTCCAATGAGCACCCGTTTTCAGTTTCTGATAACTATGGACCACGTAGACGTTCCTCTTTCTCCCACCACCACAGTTTGAGCTGCCCCTGCACAGCACTCACATGTTCTACAACTCTGTTCTTCAGGTCCTTCCACCTTTTCTCTCCATCCTCCGAGTGGGAGAAGACGTCTGTGGCGGGGCTGTCAGTAGAGCCTTCCCTCAACTCCTGGCCATAATCATCCACCAGCACCGCCCAGCGCATCAGCTCCATGGTGGTGAACAGCTTCAGGAGGTCCCTGGGCAGCACGAAATCAGACGAAACAGGGGATTAAAACCAAGGTAAAAGAATTAACAAATGTATAGTCCTAATATTTCCCCCTATTTGGAATCGCCGGTATTAGGGGGGGCAGTATGAGTCATGTGTTTTTTTTATTAATCTATCATGGTTAAAATGGAGTTTTAAGTTACAATGGGTTTGTATATGAAGTGGACGGGGCATGGGTTTGTATAGGAAGTGGGCGGGGCAGTTAAAATTAATATTAAATATCTAAATTGTAAATACTAAATCAAGCAAATTAAAAACTATCTGGGGTGCTCACAAAAGCCTGAGTAGACAATAAAGTGACCAAATTGTTTTTGGAAATGAAATATCCAACACTGATCAGGAATCAGGATTATTATTTGCCCAAGATAAGAGTCCTGTAATATCACTCAAGTCCATAGACTGCTTCACCTACTAAATAGAACAGATTGGACAGATTTACAAGGTATCATCGTGTCTCAATGCAACGTGTTAATACCTTGTAGATTGGTTGTTTTTTGTCAAGCAAGCAACACCATTGCACAATGGAGTATAAATTTAACGGTACATCACATGCAATCATTTGATTAGAATTTGTGAAATAAACATTTGGAACGTTCATCGTAATAATCTTACATACAAAATAGTGTGAGCTCAGTATAGGTATTGCCCATATGCATTGTTTTGCCTGGAGGCGGTTGACAGGGCCACAGTGACATCTCTCAAATACGACTTCTTATTTTGAGGGCTTTTAAAAATATATATATATATTCACCACTGGTGCTATACCTTCATCCTAGGGGAAACACTTATTTAGTTTTCACTTTGGCCAGAATGGTTCTCAAAGTGGGTGGTCACAACTTAAGTCTATATTATAGACAAAAGACATTGCTACATTCTCAACTGTTCCATGTTTTTATTGCGATGGCATTACTTCCCTCAATTACACACAATGAACATAAATATGGAGAATTCCATCTTTCTTTATTTTATTGTATCTTAACAAATTTAGGAGTAGTGTCAATTTTGACACCCCTAACTCCTAATTTAATATTAATTTGGTGGATTCTACTGATATTTCAGTAGAAATATTATATCAGTGATCCTTGATACCTTTTCTACATTTTTGTATCTTTATCAAGGGTGGCCAATAATTCCTTCAATTCACAAAATGGTGCATTTGCAAGCATACAACTAAGGACTGTACTAGTAGCTACAGTACTAGCTACACAAACCTTAATAATGTAAAACAAAAAGAGTTAATTGCATTACATAGGATAACAAATTGAATGGCACTAAAGAAGACTGCACCACCTCCTCACATCGATATTTGGGTGCATTCAACCTAACAATTTGTCACAAGATTTAGTAGAACCAGTTTGGTTTGTGCTTTTCATTGAACTGTGAATAATCGAGCAGGTAGTATAGTAAGTATTTATCCCATTTAGTATTCCCACTGTTATCACCCATAGCTAGTTAGGCAGGCACCTTACATGTACTTTTGTTTGACGGTAGGCATAAGATTAGAGTAGTCAGGGTTTTCTTTTGGTTACCAGTCAGATAGTCAGTATTGGGAGGGGTTTAGTATAGGGTACAGTGTTAGGATACTTTTGTTGCTTTCTTTGCTTTTCGGTCCTGCTCAGCCTGCTCACTTTGTTCACCACTTGTAGCACATTTATTGTTTCACTCTGTATGCCACAACAAAGTAAGAAATAAACAACTTTTGGCTTCTACCACCTTGCCTTTTTCCATCATAACCGCCCTAGGCTCGGTGAGCCGTTACAACTCACAAAAAGAGTCCAGAGGCTCAAAATGATTTATTTTACATTTATTCAGCACAAGAGAAATGATTGCAGACATTTGCTTCTAAAGGTTTAGCAGCACACTGAAGGAGGCTTTTAGACCCGAAACGTTTCTGCCATAATTTCCCTTGTGATGAATACATGCAACATAAATCCTTCAGAACAGGTTCACACTCACAAAACCAGTCTAGAGGCTCCAAGATACCGAAAAAGAAAGAAAGACCTAATGGGCAGATTGATTATGTTACAGAAAGAAAGCATAACAGATCCCTTCAGTCATGCTTCCATTCTTCAGTGTGAAAACATTTTCTCACTCCATGTCTTTACAAGCAATTGAAATGTCAAATAGCTTACTTGTATTTTGGGATCTCTTCCAATTTCTTGTCTGTATTGATTCTGTGCACAAGGTCTGACTGCTCATTGTCATAAGGAGCAAGGATCACATACAGCACAACGCTCTTCAACGCCTGAAACATAAAAGGCGGTTTTCAACAACACATTCATGCTGCAAATGCAATAGGCAAATCAATGAAAAAGTTCACAAGATACCATTTAATATTATATGCCTCAAAATGAATATCCTCCCAAGTAAGGCATTTGCATATAGAGTAAGACACACAAGACACATTATATAGCATGTACTATACACACACAATAGAACTAGATTAGCCCACATTTACGTGTTAATGCTGCTCGTACCACAACAAACGCATGATCATTACAAAAGTTGCATAATTATAAAGGGAAATGGACAGGCTTTGCAATAATAAAACAAGATACAATGCCACTAATATACTAAATACAGATATATGTTTCAATGTATTGACATGTGTACCACTGGCCCTTGAAAGCCGTCTGCCTACCTGTTGCCACTTGGAACTGTCCTCTAGGATGCAGGGCGTGTCGTAGATGGCCCGGTAGTGTTTGCAAATAGACAGATAGGAACCTTCGTGCTGGTCCACCTGAATCATCAGGTTGTAGTATTTGAGCTTCAACTCCTACAAGACAAAGAACTCCGTCAAACAACACTTCACAATATTGTGAAGATTTAAAGCCTGATTATCAGTCACCCTGACTTGCCCATGACGACAGATATACAAATTCTGCACAAATTAGGGCAGGGCACCATTGACATTTGACACGTTATAGGGCAGTGTCCGAGGGTTTCATATCAGCTCCTGATTGAGCGGAGCCTCAGATAATTGCCTGCCATGATCATGTCATCATTTTACGATTTAATTGTGATATTAAACATTGGAACATAAAAAATAATCCCGTTTGCCTTTGCACAGGGTAGATATGAAAAAAATAACTTAAATACTAAATAGCATACAAATGAATGAATGACAACAGTCCAACAGTGAGTATACATACATAATTAAATATGGCCTTTTTTGGCCATAGTACATTATTTACTTTCATTTTAGGATTTACGTTAATATATACAATTATAAATAGCCTACCCTTTGTTTCGCGATTTTCAATTCGTTTTCACAGAATCAAAGGTTTTATATGGTCATGATTCACCAGGATCCTGAATGGCTTGACTGTAGCCTTAAAATAATTGTTATAATTTCTATAGGAAAAATGCAGGCTCTCTTTGTGGAACCACAAAGTGGCCGACACTGCTATGCCCTATAATCAAAGTAAATAATGTACTATGGCCAAAATAGGCCATATTTAATTATGTATACTCAAAATGTGTTTTTAATAGAAATACTGGACATAGCTGATACTTTCCACAATAAATAAAAAGATTATGAACATTTCCACATGGAAAACATAATTAGGACGATCATGCTAAATAAACGTGATTATCTCTGTCATAGTTGTGAACTTGTGACAGTCCTATCACAGCCATCATGATATGATATAATAATTGTGGAATTTGAACAAAAATGAACATGTTGCTCAAGTTTGTGATGCCCAATCCATGCTCGTTAGCAAAAATTTACTTTTTGGATGACTGTAATCTGCATGTAATATTTAATATATGTTCAAGTTGGGAATATTCTTTGACAGCCCTTTAGGCCCAACCCACACCAATGATTTGCCATGCAACTCCGTGCAACATACAACATTACAACTACTTAAAACCATTATCCCCAATGGCAAGGAGTTGCATTGGTGTGGTTTGTTGTTGCGACCGGAGGTTGCAGTTAACTATGAAACCTTGCGTTTTTGACACCTAACCCACAATCCCCGTCACATCACCCAACTCAAATCCTCAAGTGTAGTGAGTGCACTGGTACGCTTCTCGCCCTCGGGCATCTTACTGGTTTTATTTTGTTTTTTTTTGTTTGACTTAGTCCTTTGGTTTGGTACCTTCTCAGCCCCGTTTACAACGGCACTATTACAAAAATCATCACTGTATTGCTAGCACTTAGTCAATATATTGTATGTTGAGGTTTCCCCTATACAATAAATCTATCACTTGACTGATTACAGACTCCAGTGTAGTGTTGCATCACTTACCTCTAGACCCATTGGGTCATAACAGCATTGCCATACATTGAGTATTGTTAATGCTGTATATTGTTGAGTATTATAGTGGAGGATCATTGGGCCTCGTCATCTAGCTCGCTAAACGTAATTCCTGTAAGGTGTCCCTCATAATGTGTCATAATGTTTGGGGTGAGCGAGTGCAGCTTCACAGTCTTACTTCACTGCCTTCCTCCGTGAAGAACTTGGTGTTGATCTTCTTGCTGATGATTTGGGTGCGGATATAGTCCTTTACTGCGATGCACAGCCGCATCTGTTCCAGGATAAACTCCACCTTCTCTTTCTTTTCCATGGAGCCATATGTCTCCACCTGTGGAGAAATTGTTGTTTAGCACAAACCCCATTTATTGTAGTAAAGTTTACACACAGGTAAACAAAAGGTAATATCTCAGTGTGCCCTTCCCTTTCTCAGGCACACATTTACCTACAGAAATATACACATAGTTGTCCAGTAAATAGCAAGTAGTAAAAACATTCCTTACTTTCTATCTGGAACTTTGTAATTGTAACTGCTGTGCTGCCTCTGGGCGACTGAAATCCCCCCACTGGGTCAATAAAGGCATCTATCTATCCATGTATCTATTCTACACGAGTCATATTCATAGGCAAATATGGAGTAGAGTTGTGGAATTCAATCAATTCTAAGATGCAACTGCAAAAATTGACAGACAGTGACATCAAATAATCTGATCTACACACCCACAGCACGTTGCAATGATACGTTGTGAGCTTATAGGTATTTTCTGTGAGGACACCGTCATACTTGGTTCCATCTGTATACTCTTACAGTTAAATTAACACTGAGGTTTTTACTGTGTACTCATGAGTCTATGGCACCCGAATAGGGGAACCAGGGCACTTTTGGTCCAAACAATTGTCCAAACAATAAGTTTATCAAACAAGCTTCCCTCAAACTAGCTCTGGTCCATAGCTCTAATGCCTTCATTAAAGCTATGTTACTCTTTTCTTCCTGTGCTCATATGAAATGCAGACTAGCCTCTCGTCTGTAGCGAAAATATAATTTTCTTTTTCCCCTACTCACCAATACAAAGTACTTTCCTTAGTGGGCGCACTCGGAGCCCCCCACCACAGGTATTAAATGCACTTTTTGGCCAGAAAGAGATTTATTTTCACCGGAAGGAAAAATCTTGTCTATGAGGTTCTCTTGGCAACATCGGTAGAGGGCGCAGTGGATTAACTAAAAGTATTTTTCTTCAGGTGAAAGAAAAATCCCTTACCTACGATGTCAGAAAACCTCACAGTATCAGGACAAAGGAAGCTGAGGCAGGTCCCTTACCTGCAGCTCTTGGAGGATGGCAGCTGCTTCTTTGACATCTCCGTTCTGCTCCTTGATATTAGCCAGCGTTTTTGTCAGCCTGGCCCTTTCAATCTCAACATAAATCTGTGATAGAAATATAGAATTAGCACTGTTATAGTGTAAAGACCGCAGCAAGGACAACACACATACAGTACACAGGTTAAACTCAATGTAATCAATATTTGATTATGATAATCAGGTTTTATTTTTTAATCTATTTATATGTTTAACTTTTCACACAAGATCTCATTACTCTTTTACAGTGTACACAACAAGGAAGATCCCCTGCAGAGTATCCTAGCACAACTTTGTGTCAGAGAAAGAGACATATGCACAGATGGGCAGACACACGATTGCATTGATTGATATAGACCTTGCCAGCAGTCACTGTACGTAGAGTGTCAATGAGCCTAAGCTTGATGGTCATGTCAGTCTCTGCATCCACATACTTGTAGCATTCTTGGACCATCTTAGCAACGGCCTGTGAAAAGAGAATAAGTGATTGCATGAATTGAATACAAAATAAAATAATGATTATATATACACACTTTTGATTGATTGAAATATTTATTAACAGTTTGCAGAATTACAGTACATTTCAAGCACAAACTCAATACAAAGGCTGTTAACTGTGAGTGGACGACCCAATTAAGCATTACACTTGTTTACAAGAGGGTCCACCATGTTCAATTCATCAAAACATTTAGAGACGTACAAATAGACACACACACACACACACATCTTTGTTTTTGTGCCAAACGTTGTAAATTTGGGTTTCAGTGAGTAGTTATAGACAGCCCATCAGGACCTGTTTGAGTTGACTCCTCCGTTTTGAGAGCAGCATGATGTTTTCATTGAGGGCATCCCAGTCCTTGGCTTCATAACACATCTGGACCACAGCTACCAGAATTCTGGAGGTTGACACCATGTCTGATGCCTGGACAGGCAACCAAGCACAAGAGAGAAAACCAGAACCAAGTTCAGAACATAGCTAGACAAAAAAGCTGGATAATATACTCGTCATTAGTTTAGTACTGACTGTACACAAAAACAAGATAGAGAGAATCCCAATAGTTGTACTGACCGTCCTGGTTTGCTTCTCCAGTGATAGTAAACTCTCGACAGCCTCCTGTAGCTTGCCCTCCTGCAAGAGACCAACCGTATGAACAAATAATCCACATTGCTCCCATGACTCCGTGTTGTGATTTCAGAACTTTAAGGGGGAAAGTTGCACGACTATTAACGACTGTTACTAGCATCCTAGCTAATGCTAATGACATGTCAAGCATGCGGACTGGTAAACAAACACCAACGTCTAGCTGGAAAACTGGGCGGATAATCTGAGATTATGAGTTCTCCACAAATATTTACTAATTTGTTAAATGACAGAGTTTAAAAACATAAAGTCGGGTTACAGAAACGTGATATGGTAGCTAAGCTAACGGCTAGCCGCTGATGCACCATGACTCAGCCGGTGAGCACTGGCCTCACTGAAGCTCATCTTACTTTAGCCATTTTCTCGCATTCGGGGACCCTCTGGTCTACAGTAGAACTGTAGTCCATCTCCATCTTCACTATCTTTCCATCGGACCGCTCCGACCGCTCCGGCTCAGTCACGTTCACGTTGCCCGCGTTCGCCATGTTAGTCAACGTAATGAGTTGACAACTAGATTCTTCTTTTAGCGAGCTGCTAGCCTTGGCTTGCACTTTGTTTGACAAATGCAAGTACCGGAAGTGAGCAACGAACCCGACCAATCACAAAAGAGGACTTCCAAAAGCTGCCTCAGTCAGTGCCTGAAGGACCCACGAAGGACCTCAACAAATATTTTTAAATAAATCATTACACTGGAGAGAGTATGTTTTTCACTGTGTGTGTGTGTGTGTGTGTGTGTGTGTGTGTGTGTGTGTGTGTGTGTGTGTGTGTGTGTGTGTGTGTGTGTGTGTGTGTGTGTGTGTGTGTGTGTGTGTGCGTGTGCGTGTGCATGTGTGTGTCCGTCTGTGGACAGCTAATCTCTGGCACTGTTGGCTTGATCCATCGCAGCCACCATCTGTAGCCAAATTCAATACCCCAAATCTCGGCCACTCGCTCACTCACACACCTCCAGACTAGAGTTCGGCTCTCCTACAGACTTCTTGAGAATGGGGACAACAAATAGGGACAAGTCCTGGACCAGAAGTAGGCAGAAATGCATTGGACCCAGGCAACAGCCCAGCTTTAATGATCTTAAATCCCTTTATTTTAGATTATTTTGTAGTATTCGTACAACATAAACAAACAGAGACTTAGTTGTTAGGCTACTGTACAATAATTTAAAACAGTTGGCATGTTGCACACATGGCTAAAGTTGCCGATATTTGCCACCCTCGTTGAAAAAATGTATTTCAGACTCCAGCTTGTCCCTCTCCAGGCTGCATGAACAGTGCTCGAGCGCTCGGTTTCTGCCCCCTCAATATCGTAACTCTTCTATTAGATGGCTCTGGGTCACTCCAGCATGGTGTTGTTACGGTGAAATTGGTGACCTGCTGAAATATGTGACAATCGTGTAGACATCACATAACACCAGTGTCCGTGAGTGTAAATCATTGCAGTTTGTTTATTAGAAGAGTTCAACCTAGCGGTATTCAGGCCACATATTTAAAGACCTCCATGTAAGTTATGTGAAGTCCACAAGATGGTCACATATTTCGTCAGGTCACCATTTTCACCATAATTTGCCATGCTGGAGTGACCGAGTGTGAGTGAGCGAGTGGCAGAGATTTTCGGTATTAGACCAATTCAGAAACGGGTCTCATGGTCGCAGGCAACGTATTTCCTGTAGGCGGAGACGACGTATCTGCGGTGTAAACAGTCGGCTCTTCTACTACCCACGTTGACCCTAGTGATTCAACGCATGGAATTCAATGGCCCAAACCACACCAAAGGGTCAAGACGGTTGCAACCGGACCTTTCACTGCTTCGTCTCAACCAGAGCCATCTAATAGAAGAGTTGCGATATTGAGTGGGCAGAAAATAGCCTGGTCACGTTGATCATGTACTCGCACGAGCCCATAGACTCCAATGCATTCCGTAAACTTCCGGTTGTCCCTAGAAGTCTATGTAGAAGAGCCATTGGACTGGCCCCATGAAGTGAACGGAGTTTGCGTAACTCTGTCTTAGGGTGCACTCACACGGTTAATGCAATGCTCTGTGCTCGTTGGATCAATGCTCTGTAGTATCATGGCCGCCCAATGCATTTCCAATGGAGGTCACATGGTTTGACACAACATTGTGTTGTATGAGGGGGAGGGGCGCAGTCGAAACACAGCTGAAAGCCATACAACAGACCCCTCCCCCTATGTTGTGTCAAACCATGTGACCTCCATTGGAAATGCATTGGGCGGCCATGATACTACACAGCATTGATCCAACGAGCACGAGAATTGCATTAAAGGTGTGAGCTCAGCCTTACTCTATGGCTCTGGTCTCAACCATTACTCTATGGCTCTGGTCTCAGCCACCACGGTGTATTTTTTGACATTCCGTTTCTCTCCAAAGTTGAATGTTGCCACTACTGTTGGAGCAGCCATAACTACACAGGTTCATCCCAATGTTCGGGGCATCTTTGTAAAGTTAGTGTTAGTAAAGAGCAGGTAAAAGAGTAACGTTTGAGCAGATTAACATCAGTCACTCTACCATTCAATGTAGTAGAAGTCCTGCGAGTTTACACCGCAGATATGTCTCCACCTACAGGAAATACGTTGCCTGCGACCATGAGACCCGTTTATGAATCGATCTATTGGAATTATTGGAAAAAAAACATATACAGTGAGGGGAAAAAGGGGTGGGTGGGGGATTCAGATTTTACGGGGGACAATTTCGAATTGCAGCCGCCCATATAGGTGCCATTTGAGAGCGGTTTTGAAGGAGTCAAGGGATTTGCATATCTTAATGACTGTTGGTAGGGCGGGATGCACATGGTTTGTTGAACTCACTCTGGTGTTGTGGGTGTGGACTTCGCTGACATTAAGGAAGTATTTAGACAGGTACATGCATCTTGGTGGTGTATCGAATCGTGTGGACCAGACCCATTGCAAGATGCTGTACTCTGTCGTCAACCCTAAGCCATTCCAGCCTGTCAAAGTGGGCAGGGGTGAGGTGGCCATGGGTTCTTGGAGTGAGGCCAAGTAGTAGCCTGACCAGTTTGTTTTGGGAAGTCTGGAACCTTGTTTTAAGAGCCTTTGAGGTGCTGTGGTATACCAAGAGGTGCATGCAAGATGAAACCTTGTACGAGGGCTCCTGTTAGGGTCTTCAAGGTGTTTTTGTTGACCAGAAGCCATCTGCCTTGCTGATATGAGCCATGCTATAGAGTGCTATAGAGTGTTTGTTCAGTATCAGCCAGAGAATCTGATTATGTACTGAGTTCACTATACAAAATACAACGCTGACTGTCGATACAAGCGCCCCCAAAATTAGTTTTATATAGAACATGGTTGGTCCAGTCACCCAGGAACCACTGCTCCTTTACGTGGGAAGGAGCCAATTTATGTGGATCAGGCATCTAGTATAGCCTCGGTACCAGCCTTACTCATCTGCAAAGAGAAAAGCCTGGTCACAACCTAAGGCAGAGAGTGTATCGGCTGAGGTGTCAGGCCGGAACATCCGTCAGATGCATTTCCCCCGGATACCATATTTTATGACCAATCGCAACACTTGTTTTATTCACAGAGAATGTAAACAGATTTGTAAAGCGTCAACGTCATTTCCTTGAGCGGTACTTACGCCAAAATCCCGCTACTTCCACGGATACACTCTACAGCGTAGGTCTTGCCCAGAGTGGGCTTGCCCATTTAGTAGCCTACGGGGTTATTACCGTATAATACCGTATAATAAATTACCTTATAATAATCTCGTCTTTGTTTTCCAAACTGGCCTGTGATTCGGTCTAGGACACGGATACTGGTTTGCTGGTTCCATTTTTTGGGGCGCTGCTTTGTTTTGGTTCACCCAATCCCCATTTAAATGCTGATTCGAGTATACTAGTTTAGTCTTGCCAGTCGCTACGAGTTGGAATAGAAGATGGATATACCAAACAAACTATTCATATAAGCTAAACTACGCCACATGAAGGCTTTTATTGGGTATAGGCCCTAAAATGTATAATTATGATCCCCTTGATCGCAGGGAATTATTTTGGGTAATTCTGGTTCCGGTTTAGTAGTTCCGGCCTGATGATTACAAACAGTGACTACAACATGACGTAAATTATTTTTGCTCCCGACCGGATCAGAAACCCAAAAAGGCTAGGGGATTATATCTCCATGCATTGGTACACTTTGGAACACTTCGGGATCCTCCAGTTAGATGTAGCTATTGTGGTTGGCTGGGCTGGGTTTCCTCCGCAACCCGACTCCAGATAAGCGAATGAAGATGAATGGATTCATGAAATGTCAATTTATTACCTTTTGTTATATTTGTCCCATGCACAGTCCCACACTTGAAATGGCATATTCTGAAAAGTAGGGAAATTAACTGCATAAAAATAAAGGAATATTCACAAATATGAGGCCAAAATTCATATCAAATAAATAAATAAAACTACGATCAAATTAATCCAACTTTAAGTTTATAAACTCTTCACGTCTTCAGGAGGGTTTCTTTATCAAAATGATATATTCGTTTATTTGACCATATAACTGGCAGTTCCATAACTGTAAAATGTGTACAATATGTGAACAAAAAACAAATAAACAGGACAAATTTGTGGTTCATTTGTGGTAAAATTGTTCAAATCAATAATATGGAATAGGCTACACATAGGATAAACTTCAGCTTATATTCGAGTCTCCAATTCTGACTGGAGTGTAGGCCAATAGCATAGTGTAATAAACAAAATCAGCTCAGATTTGGTCATATTTAATTTAATTAGGGTGTTTTTGATTGATTGATTGAAAAATGTATTAACAGTTTGCAGAATTACAGTACATTTCAAGCACAAACTCAATACAAAGGCTGTTAACTGTGAGTGGACGACCCAATTAAGCATTACACTGGTTTCCAATAGGGTCCACAATGTTCAATTCATCAAAAACATTTAGAGACGTACAAATAGACACTTATATATAGACAAAGGACAGAACAGGAATTCATCATAGAACACGATAACATCCCAATATATGGGATTGTTATTGGGAAATTTTATAGCCTATACATTAACATTTTAAATACAGTGGCAATTGAATTGTCTGTTGCTCATGGTCAAATATTTATTTATATATTTATTTTGATTTCATCAGAGACAAGAATATCAACGTAGTTAGTTACTGCGAGAGTGAGGTCTAGCCAACACCAACTCTGGATTCTTGGATTGCTGCCCTCCACAATTTCCTATATCAGGTTCTTGAGCTCTGTAGTGTTGTTGGCTAAGCTGTCGCGCCGCAGTACGTCTACATAGGTGGTACGCTTCTTTCCCATCCTGGCTTTGCTTTGCCTTGGGTTGGCTCAGTGCCCTGCCAGCCTCATCCTTCTCTCTCTGACTTTGTCTGACCCGTAGGTCCCCATGAAGGTCCACATTTCAGATGTGTGGTGCCTCAATGTGAGTCATGTGACACCTAGTGCCATTCGTAGCATTCTTGTGTAGACTCCAGCTATTTTCAAATCGTCGAAATGTATAAGGCTGATATTTTTTAATTATATAATCAAAATATACAAAGTAACATAGTAACTCAAGTTTTCAAATAAATGTAGTTGAGTGGAGTAATTTGCCTCTGAGATGTAGTGAAGCAGTAGAGTAAAAGTATTGGAAACTGAAAATACTAAAGTAAAGTACAAATACCTCAACATTGTACTTAATTTTAAGTAAATGTATTGAGTTACACTGTGAATCAACTGGTTTAACTGAATGAAGAACTTTATGAATGGAAGAAATAGACCAAAGGATGAAGGACTGAGTGAACACTGCCTGCAATGACCACAGAGCAACAGATGGTGTCACTTTAATATTTCCATCAATCAGTTCTCAGATCCAATATCCTTCTTTTTACACAGCCGACTGCTCCGAGAGGCTTCATTGCCCAGCTCTCAGACTCAGATAGAAAGTTAAAAAAGACACAATGTTTCACAATCCAGATAGGCCCAATCAATCCGAAGCCTACTAGCCTAAATTGCATAAAGTAAGGAATTGTTGCTTACTTGATCGTGTGTGTGTGTGTGTGTGTGTGTGTGTGTGTGTGTGTGTGTGTGTGTGTGTGTGTGTGTGCGTGCGTGCGTGCGTGTGTGTGCGTGTGTGTGTGTGTGTGTGTGTGTGTGCGTGCGTGCGTGCGTGCGTGCGTGCGTGTGCGAGCGTATGTGTTGTGCTTTGTGCGGCCGGGTATGGTATTTACATATATAATTCCACAGTACTGGCATGTGTGTAGTCATCTTCTTTTGTACTAATAAATAAACCAGACTAAAATTGTGAGGGGGCGGGGTGGGGCGAAATGACGCTCACTCCCCTCGCACTCCCTCGTTTCCTGTCCGGTTCAGCGCGTGTTTCCGTGGCTGCAGCAAAAGTATCGCGTCGTCGCTCTGAGAGACGGAGCTTCTTTGACAGGAGGGGGCTCGAATGTCTGAATTTCCACATCCTGAGTGTGTGATTAGCTTTTCATTCATTTCATACACCGAGGATATATATACTTTTTTTTCCCACTGATGACCATTGCTTTTTTTAGGCGAGGGTACCGTGTCCTGGCTTTTTAGTTAGAAAGAAAGCTGCACTTCCATTCCAAGCATTTCTACAAAGTGACATCTGCTTGGCAGATTTTCCCTCGGCACATAGAACCCAGACGCAGGATACTGGCTTGAAGAACATTTCCTATAGTTACCGTTGATGAGTGCGATCCTTTCGACCAGTGTTCTTCTCAAGTTCCTACCCTACTTTAAACTCCTGAAATCCGATTTCACTCCGATGAGACAAGACAACTTCGAGCTTATTATTTTGTAGTCGGCTGTCTTTTTTGTTTAGTGTATTTTCTGGGCTGCGGTCGCGCTGCGCAAGGCTCTCCACATGCATTACCAAATTCAGGGCTTTCAATAAAATACTGCAAGAGGAAACCGTTATTACCACGTTGTCACACAATTCAAGACGCATCAAGGAAAGATGTTACTGAAGGAGTACAGGATATGTATGCCACTGACTGTGGAAGAGGTAAGTTAGATCATTTTAAAATGTTTAATGTATTAACAGGGTAACATTCCACGGTGAACAGATTCAGCTGATGTTGGTGTTAGATGGAAGTTTTAAAAAGGTTCACCCATGCACTCGGCCGGGTCAGCCCTGATGGTTAAGGCTACTATAAAAAATCTAATTTCTCTAATTATCTCTCCCTATCCCTGTCCCAGAGTCACGCATGCACTGGCACGCGCCCAAACTCTCTCTCTCCCTCTCTCTCCCTCTCTCTCTCTCTCTCTCTCACACACACACACACACACACACACATACACACACGGAATGGTTAATTGCTATAGGTGAACTTTCTGGGAAATTTAGATTTTTGGGGGGATAAATCCCCTCCGAACAACAATTTCTAGTTAATTGTTGTTATGGCCGATAACCGATATTACCGTTATGTCGTTATGATCTTATTCTGTATTGAAAAATTATAATTTTGTCCATTCTGAAAAATACATGTAACAGGGTATCTGCACTGCAGGCTTAGGCAAGTCAGATTTAACTTAAATACCTTATATTTAATATTGTGAGCTTGTAGATCTGTTCAAGCTGTTACTTTGGACTTGTTTATCTGTAAAGACAGACCGATTAATTCATCGGTCCGATTAATCATTCGGTCTGAACCGATGCTTATTAATCTAAAAACAACTAGAATCGACCGATAGCGATGTGTTTGCCGATTAATCTCCCATCACTACTGAGAACCAATGGCTTAAATTATACTTAAAGGGCAAACGCATTCTGTGTTCATTATTGATAACTCACACACACACACACACACACACACACACACACACACACACACACACACACACACACACACACACTCACTACTCTATCACTCTCCCTCTTTTTCGTGTTCTATTTTGGGCTCTACACTGTCTAGTGTCTACACTAGTATATAAGTTTTGCCTCTGTGTTTCCTGCCTCCTTTCTCTCTCTCTCTCTCTCTCGCTCTCTCACACACACACACACACACACACACACACACACACACACACACACACACACACACACACTCACTCACTCACTCACTCACTCACTCACTCACTCACTCACTCACTCACTCACACACCATTAAATGTGGCGAGTTCGCATTGATCCGTGCTGCATTGTTGCATGCACATGCAACCAAAATATGCACATCCTTATGCAGGAGCACGACCAGGCCCTCCAGTGTGAATCAGTGAATCAATTTGCATCAGTTTCACACTAATAGTAATATCCCTCTTTTTTGCACACCCATAGATCTGTAGGATGGTCTTACAATCAAGCAATCTGCGCTGTTCGTTTCCTTACTGTTGGTCCTTCTCTCTGAAAATAGAACATGGATATTTTGCTGTCGCATAACAACATGCTTGGCACAAGTGTGATATATTGTAACACCCCTTCTTTCAATTATCACCCATGTTGCCACTACTAAATGTCTTGCTTTTATCACTCTGCAGTGCGTCTCGGTCTCACTGTAATCATTGGGTCGTAGTAAAGTGGTGTGACATTCATGCTTTTTCAATAATTAAATTTGATGGAGACTTGCCTTGCACCAAAAAGCAATAAAAGGAATCATTCCATTATATATCCTATATATTGTATTGATGGAATATGTTCTCCTAAACCAACAATACCCCTTCGTTAAAAACCATAGAAAAGAGAGTGATTAAATTGCTAGTTCAAGAGGCTGCCATTATTTCAGATATCTTATCAGGCTTTTATGACCTTCTAACAGAGAGAGCAGCATGTTTCTTACATCTTACTGCTTGCTCACTATGTTTGCTCAGCAGTCCTCTATGTGCCTTTATGTTCGCCTCAGTGAAAGTTCCTGAAGGACACTGTGTGTGTGTGTGTGTGTGCGTGCGTGTGTGCGTGCGTGCGTGCGTGTGACGTGTGTGTGTGTGTGTGTGTGTGTGTGTGTGTGTGTGTGTGTGTGTGTGTGTGTGTGTTCGTGTGCGTGTGCACGTGTGTGCGCGCGCATATGTGTGTGTGTCTCAAACAGCCTTGAGCCAGTAATTGGCTGTGTTTATCTAGATACTAGCTAGGGCTTAGAAGTGTGAGAACTGAGAACCTCACCACCATGTGAGCAGAACTGAGAACCTCACCACCATGTGAGCAGAACTGAGAACCTCACCACCATGTGAGCAGAACTGAGAACCTCACCACCATGTGAGCAGAACTGAGAACCTCACCACCATGTGAGCAGAGGGGTTCATGAGAACCTCACCACCATGTGAGCAGAGGGGTTCATGAGAACCTCACCACCATGTGAGCAGAGGGGTTCATGAGCAAAACCAGGAGAGCCGACGGTGAAAAGGTTGCCATGCTTTTATCACCTCCACAACTTTCAATTTCCTCCTTGCTGAGAGAAAGGCTGTTTAACGTTCAGTTTGAACCGTCAGCAATGCATGTTAGTTGTTCAGTGCTGCCATGTCTCCACTGTGGTTTTGCAAACATGAGGGCAACATAGGCCTACAGTAGAAGGTGGAGTCGATTTAAAGGCAATAACAAAAAAGGGCATCACAAAACAATTAACTTTTCTGATATTCTACTGTCACATTACATAATGTTAGAAGCATTGTGGTGCCCCTTATCATAACACATGATGTTTTTGGTCTAGGTCTAGGCCACTAGTGTGAGAGACTAGAGTGTCTTAAAATTAATAGAGTCCAAGGAAGCACTCATGCACATCCATAAATGTAACAGTTGCTGGACAGAATTGAAAGAAGAGAAATCTGTACATTGCAATGTACAGTTGCTCCCAGTAATTCACTATAGTTAGGACTAAGGAGTCGTGGACAACATTTCAACCCAACATGGATGGGTCTTCATCAATCATCAGGTCTCATTTATCAATACATACATTTGCACACAAAGTAAGATGCCTGCTTTTACCCCATCTCAAATAAGCCTTCATCCTAATTTATCCGAAGCAAAACAATCTGCATCTATTGTAGATAGATTTGTCACCAGTCTAGTATATGCCTGGTGCTGAATAGGATTAAACACTATAGAAAATGGGGGAATGAGTAAAGGCAGAGAAACGGATGAGTAAATGAATGACAGAATGAGGACATGATCATTTTGTGATGATGCTTTTCCTTCAACTGGGACACCAATTTTCCATTCTTCAAAAAACTCAGGATCAGCATGCCTGTTAAACAGCAGTGCCATTCCCTCCTCCTCGGCGTCTATTGCGACGAGCTTTGAGACCGGGGGATGGGGGGGGGGGGGGGTTTCTCTTATCATGACTGTCCACATTGGGACTGTTGACATGTCGTCCCTCATCTCTGATTACTGGAGTCAGTGTACTTTTTCTGTGTGTCTAAAGGGAAAGGAGGGGGTTGGGGAGGTCGGAATTAGATAAGAAGGGAAGGAGAGAGGACAAAGGGGAGATGGAAGGAGGGAGACAAAAGAATGAGTGTATTAAGGAAGGGATTAATACTGATGGAGAACGAGGATGAGATTGTGGATTGCGTGTCATCAAACATCTGTAACGGTTTCAGCAGACGGCAAGGGCAGAGGGGAAAGGGCAGAGACAGGACAGCAGGAAAGGGGTAGGGTGAAGGGAGTGATGAGGATGAGGGGGAATGCTGGATGTTACCCACACCTGTCACCCACACCTCCATATATGGTCACGCCTCGTGACATCACGTCTCTATATATGGTCACGCCTCGTGACATCACGTGACATCACCAGTGACCATATATGGTCACGCCTCATGACATGTCATCACCTACTAGATCTGCATATATGGAGGCGGCCACTGGTACTGTGTGTGTGTGTGTGTGTGTGTGTGTGTGTGTGTGTGTGTGTGTGTGTGTGTGCGTGTGCGTGTGCGCGTGCGCGCGCGTGTGTGTCTCAAACAGCCTTGAGCCTGTAATTGGCTGTGTTTATCTAGATACTAGCTAGGGCTTAGAAGTGTGAGAACTGAGAAAGTTCGCCTCTGTGAAAGTTCCTGAAGGACACTGTGTGTGTGTGTGTGCGTGCGTGCGTGCGTGCGTGCGTGCGTGCGTGCGTGCGTGCGTGCGTGCGTGCGTGCGTGCGTGCGTGCGTGCGTGCGTGCGTGCGTGCGTGAGTATGACAAATGTGCTTACTCATGTGTGATGTTTGTGTGTGTCACGGGGCAATCGTAGGTCAAAACATTTTCTTTCTGTGAGAAGAGATTAGTCTTTGCTGCTTGGCGATCGCAGCACTTCTGCAGATGTATGACTCCAGAATATAGGAATTGTGTATAATCTGCAATGTTTCAACAAGTTTAACGAACATGTCAGTTCAAGAACTCACAATGAGTAATACCAAACTACCGCAGTGTGTGACGTGTCTTGGCTGTTCATCACTGTTTCGTCATGGTTACCATTGGCCTCTGTTAACATCTCTAACTCTGCCTGTTTCTCTCTATACAGCCTGTCTCTGTGATATTGTCCAAATAATAGGGCTGCATGATAATTGGTATCAGGTACCCCTTACCCCTAAACTCTTATGATGATGATAAACGTCCATCATGGCCATACTATAGTACAGTGGTTCCCAAACCTTTTCATGTCAAGGACCCCCAAATTGATACTAATTAGCCTGCGGACCCCCCATTTGAAAAGATATTCCAGGGACCCCCATAAGAGAAGATTGTTACGGCTCTAGCAGTGATTCACAACACGTTTTATTTCAAGGACCTCCAGTTTGACATGCATTAGTCTACGGACACACATTTAATGGCATTTCTATCTCGGGGATCCCAATTTATATTGTAAAATCAATGTTAATTTAACTCTGAGAGTGTACAAATGGAACCAAATGGATCCTAGCGGGTCCATTTGGTTCCATTTGTACACTCTCAGAGTTACAGACCCATAAGGGTCCATTTGGTTCCAAACTATCATTTAGCTGGCGACCCCCTGGAACTCCCTCAAGGACCCCTGGGGGTCCCCGGACCCCACTTTGGGAACCACTGCTATAGTACACTGTTCCTCCACATTTTGTTATAATTATAATCATTTCAATTCATTTTCAAAAAAACAAAATCTTCATGATTCCCCCCCCCCCCCCCCCCCCCCCCAGAACTTTCATGAAGAAATCAAAGGAAAAATAAATTCCATAAATTAGAAAACAAATATTGAAGAAGTAGTGAAAATAGCCGATCTACAAGCTCACAATGATTGCTATTTTCACTAGTTTGGGTCCCAGGAAGACAATTTCTCTTTTGTGTCACAAGCTAAAAAAGTTGGGAACCACTACTGCTATAGTTGCGAACGCAGTGAACACTAACTATGAGACCTAGCAGAACATGTCTGTCTGTCTGTGTGTGTCTGTCTGTGTGTCACGCTGTAACACCACCCGCCCGCCACCAGAGGGCGCAGCTGTATCACACACAAAAAACACACACGCGCACACGTGCACACACACACACACACACACACACACACACACACACACACACAAACTTACAATAAAAAAAAAAAAAAAACTGAAAGAAAACTAAAAAAAAACACACATACACACACACGCACGCACACATACACACACTAAAAAAATTAACTTAAAAAAACCTTAAAGTACGTAATTTATTCTAATTGTTGTTATTGCAATTTACGAGCTGCGTTCGCTTCCCACGTTTGCGCGTCTTACTTGTATACTATAGTATACTATACTGTATATACATACTATATTAAGCCTGATTTTTACTTGGTTGCGCATCTCACGCCCGAGGATGTCCGATTGACATTCCCATAACGTGTTATGGGCTTGTGGGTCTGCTATTTTTGGTGCGAGACAGAGACACAGGCAACAGAGTATAAATCAGGCGTTAGTCAAACAGTGCTGCCGCTCTATATCAACAGAGACAAAGGTTTAAAGATGGAGTGCCATGATTCTTTTCCACCCTAAAACATGATCATCAGGTCTTATTGTTATATAAGGAGGAAGACGTTTTTCAAAAAAGGGTACAGTATTTGTTAAAATGTCGTTTTTATGTGGGCACGCCCACCAGTTCATTAAGTATGCCTGGTTTGCCTGGTGGGTGGTGATGGGTGGTGATGATGGTGATCCACCTGAACTTAAGCCGCACCCACAGCTGTAGTTGTATGATAAAGGGGGAGGGGTTAGGGGAGGGGCTGATAATGTGAGGTCACTATATTACTGTTTTTTTCATTGGCACGTTTGACTGTCAAGGGTTCAGCCTCCAGGAAGGAACCCTAAATACAAAGGGAAGACTTTATTGCACATAAAAACGACTCCAGGGTGTCTAATGAAGTACTGTCACCTCATAGACACGTGAAAAACTGGAAAAAAATTGTGGCACTCCATCTTTAAGTGTCTATAAAGATTTATTTTGTAAGATATATGATCAGAGCTTCAAAACTAAACATAAAACAACATTTGAACCAAACTGAATATATAACATATATAACATCAAAATATTTTTTGTTTAGTTGAAAAAGTTTCAGTCAAAGAAGAAGCCCAGTTTGTTTGTGAAAAGCATTGGACAGCACAGTGGATAGTGGGCAAAAACAGTTTCTTCTCTTCCTGGAGCAAGTAGGCTACAGTGACCAGTAGTATGGCCGTAAAAGGAGAATTCCGCTCTAGCGTTTATTTTTTAATTATAAAAAAATATTTTAAAAAAAAAATATCGGATGCTGGTGCTTTATGAAGAAAGTAGGCGGGCCTTACACCGGCTGTCGTCTTTGCGGGAGTGACACAACAACAACATTCCATGGACTAACTTTTCACATCATCTAGAACAGATGTAAAATTGGTATGGAACGCTTTGTTTTTTTCTTCCAGTGAGTCAGTGACTAATGGTTACGTGTCTATATCTTAAGGTAAGAAAACGTCTTGTGCGGAATTCGCCTTTAAGTCGAACCAAAAGGCCAAACCTGCAGACTGCAGGGTACCATTTGTCTTTAATATTGAATCTAACTTACAGATTCAGAGCACATTCAACAACTAGCACACCCACTGTTCCTGGAAAGCAAATAAACTTTGGACAGCACAAACCTGTGCGAACAGATGTCCTGACTCCCCCCCCCCCCCTCCCTCTTTGCAAGTGCTTGTAGTGTAGGCTATAATGCTTACTCATGTCTCACAGTCTCTATGGATGACTCTCCCCATTCCCAAGCGCTCAAGGATGATGCTGACATCATCCAACCCCCGCCTGGATGACATGTCCCTGATGTAAATGTAGGCCCAGTAAATGTGCTTTATTTTGCCTGACATTTTACAGTGGAATTGTGGTCATGACTTACACAGTATGTCCCCAAGCGCCCTGCCTCCTGCATGGGAAACGGTTACTTCCAGGAAAATGTATAATAATAACACGAAGGGAAAACATAAAAAGGACCACTTCACCACTTGTCAAACTATCTTCATATAATTGGTCCTCACTAATGATTATGATAAAATAGCACAATTCTTTCCTACTCCGTCTGTGGCTCATAGGAGGGCTGTGGGCAGTTCAGAAACCACCATCGATAGGGAATCCAAGCTAATAGAAACTGCAGGCTTACTATTCCTGAAAAGTTGCAATGCGAAAATGGAAGCCATCGTTCTCACAATAATACAAATTCTAAATATCTTTAAAAAAAATCTTTTAAAAAACATCAGCCTAATGATCATGTTACTGTGGTTTCTGAACTACACACAGCCCTCCTATGAGACACAGACACAGAAAAAACTGGCATTTTATCATGAACATTAGTGAGGAGTGAGGACCAATTATATGAAGATAAGTTGAAAAGTGTTGAAGTGGTCCTTTAAAGGTGAGTTGATTGTAGAATAGGTACATGTCTACTCCATTTAGCTGGACTCAATTCATCCACATTTCAGTGTGACTCACACTATAATGACATTCTGAGAGGGGGAAAAAGACCCATTCCATTAAAACACTAAATTAACTATGCTGTTTTATGGCTGGAGTCATAGCCGATACACAACTTTTTCTATTCCCAGGAATAAGTAATTAAACTGTTGCAGCACTTTTCTGCTACCCTGTACCGACAGTAACTGCAGTTAGGACTACAGCACTGTTTAAAACCACCATTTTCTGTTCCGAGGAATAAGTAATGAAACTGTTGCAACACCTTTCTGCTACCCAGCACCAACAGTAGTTCTGCAGGACCACTGCACTGTTTAAAATCACCTGTGAGGCCATCCCTAGATTCCCTATATACCGGTAGTTTGTTTTTCTTTATGGTACAGAACACTATATGTTTGAAACAGGCTATGCAGCCAAAGGTTCAAACTCTTTTTGTACCACTTCAGCCATCACGCGTGATAACAACACATAACTGCTCAATAAACAATGGAAGCTTCTGAGTATTTCCATTGAACATAGGCTGAGAGCTTTGGAAAGAATGTTGAATGGGACTGGCGGAATCTGATTCTATTCCAACAGATTGACATATTTTATGCCACGTCTCTGGAACCCAGTGGTTGGCTTTCCCAGGTGGTATTTGCCAGCTTTAGTTACGAGTTGGCAGTCTTTGAGTGGATGGCGTCATGGGGGTGGGGATGGGTGTATGAACGGCTGACCTTGCAAATTTGCTTGTTTAAGTGAAATGACGACCGCCGTTCCAATTTTCATTCTCTTCAGTCAACAACAGTTGTGCTGTAGTTAGTTTATTATCATTGTACTGTGCCTTGTAACAAAAACAGTGACACACTGGCACGGTGATCAGTGACCACACATGCACATTCACCACTGGAAATAATTTCACCTACACTGGCATGCACATCCAAATGAAGTTGTCTCCTGCTGGCAGTCTCCATGCTGTTTCAAGTCAGCGGTATTTAGGTTTTGATGACCTGCTGCTGCTGTTGGTCGATCAGCCATTCTCCCGGATTACTTATCCGATATATCCTTTCCAATGAAACCACCACACTCCCCTCCCCCTCCCAATCTAATCAAGTCCAACGTGTAGCCAACCCCTGCACACACCCCTGCGCACACACACACACACACACACACACACACACTCACACACACACACACACACACACACACACACACACACACACACACACACACACACACACACACACACACACACACACACACACACACAAGCACCATGTCCAAATAAATGGACATGGGAGGCAGAGTGAAACACACATAATCACAGGTACAGGTCACATGCTTACCATCTACATCTCAGTGAATCAATAGAACCCACCGCCGTGATCTCACTGGCACCTGCCCCTCTAGACCAGAAATCATACAGGCTGGGCCAGGCTAGTGCTTCCCCCTGAAAACCCTCCACCAGGGAGGATCATGTTTTTGCTTGTCTGTGAGCGGATAATTTCGGACACCACTGTGGACTCGAGAGAGTGTGGTGCCTGCCTGGCGTCGAGTCCAACTGCCGATCTGACCAATAGAGGGTATGCGCATGCATAAAGTGAATGGCAGATCGAGTGGCAAATCGAGTGGCAAAGTGAGTGACAAAGTGAGTGACAAAGTGAGTGACAAAGTGAATTTAATGTTGTTTAAAGTAATTTAATGCAATCAAATAGGACTTTTCTGTTTGGACATATGGGCTGTCATATGGGCTGTCACTCAGTAGGCCTTCCCACATAACGTCCGGGTACGATGATGATGTCACGCGCATACCCTCTATATGCCCATATAGACATATATGGACATGAAGTTGATCCAACCAATATCCTACCCATGCAGTATGGGCATACTGATGATGACATCAGTATCAGACATCATCACCGTATATGGGCATAAAAGGAACAAAGGCAGACAGACAGACTTTCATCGTTCCAGAGTAATTACACAGTGACATAAGCAGATCATAATTAATGATTGTAATGTTTATAATGCAGCAGTTTATAATGCAAGTGTTAACCATACTTTTTTGTTAGATTGCTTTTCTTCTCCAGACTAAACAAGTGACGCCTGTTTTGTTAAATCCATGCTTTAAGGGCACTTTAACAAGATTGTTTGTCATTGTTAAATCCCCACACTCGCCTCCATAACATCACAATTAATTTGGTGTGCAGGGTATTAAAAGCTGAACTAAAGAAAGAAAAAAGACAACACTGTCTGCTATTGAAATGGTGACAGTATTGTTATTTTCAGAGAGGTCTGACAGTATTTAGGAATGTAGGAAAACAGGCCTGCACTGCGGAGCAATAGGTGTTGGTTTAATGATGAGACATACAGTATGTTACCATGATGCTTTGAGGGGGATTTGCAGCCACTGCAATCAAAGTCTGTAACACAATATTAAACCCTTAGCTTAGTAGTTATGTGCCTTCTTTTATCCCCCCCCCCCCCCCCCCCCCCCCCCTGGGAGACTGCATTATCCACTTCACCGGCAAACCACTTCATTGCTTTCGCTCTCCATGATTAGAAAGCTCCTGTACACTCCCATGGTTGGTTTAGAAAATGGCATTTGGCCAGTGAAATGGACCCTGTGTGCACAATTGTTTTTCTTTGGCGTGTCGGGTGAGATGCAAGACCTTCTTTGCCATCTGGCATACATGACTATGTTGTGATTCAATCAAGATACCATTTGCTGCCATTTGCTCTTCCAGAGGAAACCATCATGGCTTTTGATGGACCATTATCCTCGGATGAGGCTCACTCTCATTTCCTAGATGGATCTGTGTGTGTGTGTGTGTGTGTGTGTGTGTGTGTGTGTGTGTGTGTGTGTGTGTGTGTGTGTGTGTGTGTGTGTGTGTGTGTGTGTGTGTTAACCTTGGGGAAGCTAGGTCATAACACTGGTGCAACATGAGACTGTCACGTCTTTCCTAAAAATCACATTTCAATTATCTGTAGAGTGAACCGTTTCGGTTTTCCCCTCCATTACTTTCTCATTCACGTAGAGAAAGAAGCGTGACACACGCACACACACACACACACACACACACACACACACACACACACACACACACACACACACACACACACACACACACACACACACACACACACACACGTCTCTGTGTGTCTGCGTGCATGCATGCGTGCGTGTGTGTACGGTTGTAATGCACGTAACTCGAGAACCGTTTGCCCCTCGACTTCACATTTGACACACACGTCCCCCCATGTAGGGAGTGCAGTGTCCAGTATCAAGTCGGCCGGACCCACGATTCTCCAGAACCACCCCAAAAGGCTCTGGTCAGCTCTGCCAGTGGGCCTAATCCCCTCACCACCTGTGCAATTTCCAGTCTCTGCCTCAGCCAATTGATTGCCATGGCAATCAACCCCACACATGCAAATTGATTACTTAACCACTTAACCACTCCACTCCAAGTAATTTTGCACAGTTCACACACAGGCAGACAGACAAATACATAGATCTCCATGTGGGACACAGACAGATAGTTAAAACGGGTGCTATGACAAGTTGACTGAGGGTATTATTAGGTTTCCAAGTTGCATCGCTCTCAAGTAGGCCGGTGGCCAACGGGGCACGTACAGGTCTAGTGTGAAGAATGAAGAGGGATTTTGACATAACTCACTCCTACATGTGAAATCTTGATGGGACATGTGCCGCAGAGACTGTATAATAACACACCAAACAATATAATACAATTTTTGTAGTATTAGTATTACATTTTTTTTAAATGTAATACTACTGGATATAATAAAAAAAGAAAGAAAAAAAAGAAAGTACAGGCTTCCTGTGGTGCCCTCAGCAGAGAAGACCTCACCACCTTCTGTAGCAATCGGAGGTCCTGGCCTGGGAAGAGCTATTTCCATACCACACAGAGAGATGGCCCCTGTCAGCATGATCGGGGTTATATAGCAGAGTAGAACGATTTCAGAATGTTCTCTGAGACCATGACATTTTCTCGGCTGCCTGTGGTGGTACAGGTGTTGCCTCTTGCCTCTTCGCCACAGTCTCTGTGCATCCTCCTTCACTGCTTCCCTGTTTATCCCTGGAAATCATGGCAGTACGAGGTGAATTAATTAATTAATCCTGGCGGGTAGTGGGTTAAATGTCATGTAAAACATTTGTTTCAATAAAATATTGTTATTATTATCATCATCATCATCATCATCATCATCATCATTATGTGAGTGTGACACTCATACAGATTGTGAGCACATTCTCACGGTGAGCACGGTTCTGTAACTGAATCTCTCACACACTGTACAGTAGGCTAACAGTAACAATTGCTCCCGATGTGCTGGTTGGTACCTTGCATGGCTTCCGCCGCAATCGGTGTATGAATGTGTGTGTGAATGGGTGAATGTAATGCACAATCTATGTAAAGCGCCTTGGATAAAGGCGCTATATAAATGCACCATTTACCATTTACCATTTACCATTTACCAGTAACAAGGTGCTTACAATTGGGGTAACCGATGGGGTAATTTAGAATTAATTGGCACTGTGGTTGCATTGGTTCACTTAGAGGTATTGCCAGATAGTGTCAGAAAGGGTCCATATGTGAGGAATTCCACAGCAATATTGTCGTGGATCCATCTGTGCAGACAATGCACACATAGCAGTTCAAACGGAAACACTCATTCATTCAGCCTCTATGGGATTGTTTGAATTTCATCAACAACAAAAATATTATGAGTATATTCACCCCCTTTTTTGCCACGATTTGAACTTTCCAGTAATGTTATTGCCTCTCTAAGCTGCAGGCTAATGCTGCCCCATGGCAGGACCTGGGAAACACGACGGGAAAATCCCTCACACACTAACCCATTTATTCATTGTGCTACGGTTCAATTTCGTGACAATGTTAGGGTTTCATGAGAGATAGGCCTACCATTAATGGTCACATGCAGAAGGCTACGCAAAAGGGAGTTCATGTAAATTAAGTCATTTTCTGTCATATGAGCCACGGCAGTCAGTTTGTTACCAGCGTCTAGTCCGTCTACGCCATCATTAAACCAAACAGCAGGTAATGTTCTTAGTAGTGTTAACATGGTGAATAAACCTGATTCTGATTCTGTGTGATCAAACTGAGGGTACTAGTAGTGTCTGCAGTACCAGCTCATTTCCCTGGTGACAACCAGTCCTCCCCACACCACCCTGCAGCCAGCATACATTTCTATTATTGTACTCTATCTGCCAAAACTGCATTTCAACACCCCCCCCCCCCCCCCCTCCCCCCTTCTCACATCATATGCATTATTGAACAGTTCTCTATCGGAGGCACAAGAGGGTTTAACACCGTAAGCAAAAATGAATGTGTCCTTTTTCCATGCTGAAAAAGTCAGTGTCATCCTTGACTGCCACAAAGTGCAACGCGGCACATCATAATAACAATGCCCCTGGAATACTCACATCTTAATTCCCAGGACGTCTGGAGACGTCTTGGGTACAAATTGGGTTAAGTAACCAGTGTCTAATACTGCCTGACCTTAAATGGTTGTCTGAAGCAAGGTTTTAGGTCTGTATTGGGTAACCAGACGATCAGAGCTCTCTGCCTGTCGGTATTTCCGGTAAGGGTGATATTTCCGGTGATATTTCCAGTGAATGTAATGTTTCAATGTAAGGGCACGCACCCGTCGCCCTGTGACCCGACTACGGAAAAGCGGTTGAAGATGGACGGACGCAGGCACGCACGCACGCACGCACGCACGCACGCACGCACGCACGCAGGCAGGCAGGCAGGCACGCACGCACGCACACACACACACACACACACACACACACACACACACACACACGCACACACACACACACATCATACATTTCCACATCGGCTGATTTTTTTTTATTGTTTTATCTCTACTGACCAGATTACTTATGGAGGATGTTGATGATTGGTTGTTGGCTCCATGTCACTCCCTATCACACCTGACCTGACACCTTGTCACTCCCTGACTCCCTTGTCACGTCCTGACTCTCTATCACAGACCCTGACTCGCTGTCACTCCCTGGCCGTGTTCGTGAACCCTTCAACGGTCTGGGTGAGCCAGATTATGAAATAGGCAACATCATTGATTGTCATCTGTGCCACCACAGCGAGTAAGGTGACAGTAATGTGACTCCGTCAAGGACATCATGCCTGTGGTAAATTTATGAATGAGTTCTAATCAATGGGCCACAGATGTTGCCTAACAGACACATAATGTTGTTTTGTGAGAAACTCCCTGCCATTTTTCTAGTTATATTTGGTTCCCCTGCTGCATAACACACACATCATGCATCATGTCACCACGTCCTAACAGTGGTAAACACATCAGAATCACCATTATTCACTAAGATATTGAGCCACAGAGGAAGATGCATTTAAAATTCATATGACGCCCGGGAAAGCTGCCATGTGTCTGCTGGTTACAACATGAGGAAGTTGTCAAAAACCAGGCATCCATGAAAACATGTTCCCTATAAGTAGGCCTGTCACAATTATTACATAGTCTCCTAATCGGAATTATTTGAGACAATCGCAATTATTTTTGCATTATAGTCAATAGTTTCCATGTTGAAAAATGTCCCTGATACATGTTTTCAAACATTTTTAAAAAATAGCAGAAATAGCAGATCTACAAGCTTACAACATGTCACTTTGTGATGTCGTGTTAGCTTGTAGATCAACTATGTCCGCTATGTTGAACATTTTTTGGAAAGAAGCAATTATTAAAATGATTAAATGTGTCAGTGGTTTCTTTGTATATTTAAGTTATTTGTCATATCTGCCCTGTGCAATTGAGTACCACAGACGAAAAACAGTCCAAATTTCAGACTGACCCCTCCACGAAAAGGCCTCGTTGTCCTGAACCCTTAGGCCTCATTCACACGTACCAAACACCAATCAAGCAATGTTTGGTCGTTTTTTTGTTTTTTTGGGCCACCACAATGCTTTTCCAATGGGAGTCACATGGTTTGATCAAACATTTGTGTTTGATCGCTGATTAATGATTGCTCCCCCCTCATCAAACAAAAATGTTTGGTCAAACCATGTGACTCCCATTGAAAATGAATTGGAGCAGCAATCAAAAAGCAATCAGGCATCACACACGGACCAAACATTTGTTGTGTAGGTGTGAACTAGGCCTTATCTATCATTTATATATTATGGATCAATAGTGTGGACTTAGACTGTTATTCGTATGTGGTACTCAATTTGTGATTACAAAAGCGTGAAAGCCTAAAAAGGCAAACATAAATACAAATTGTAACGTCCCAATGTTCAATGCCAAAAACACAATTTAACCGGTAACCTCAATTATTTGTGTGACAATTAATCATCAACTTATATTTCTAATCGCCCTACATGTGTCTGCTGATTACAACACAAGGAAGTTGTGAAAAACCATGCAACCATGAAAACCTGTTCCCTATACGGCAAAGCTCCACCTATGGCGTTATGTAGTTGCTTGTTGTGTTGTGTTTACCCAAAATCAATTCTGTTGCAATTCTGACTCAGAACCTACAGTATACTGCTACCTTACTTATTCCATCCAATGTGACCTTCTGTCGTAGATGCTGAGAAAATAAATGAGATGGTCTTGTAAACAGACAATAGTGCTCAAACATACGCGCCTACAGTATAATGCTTCCATTACTTCAGTAAATAACACGTTGATAATGCCACTTCTTGACCGTGAAAATAGCCTGTACTTATTTAGATAATATGCTGTGGTGCACCATGTACTATGTATGCCGTGTCACTGTCAGCACTTTGGCTTTTGTTGTCGCTATATTTGCTTTTATTTGTATCAAACAATTCCTGCAGTGGGTTGTAAAATGGGTTGCAGGTTACAAGCGTCCCTGCTTGCATGCGTCTGCAAGTGCATATATCGCTATTTTTGAGTGGTGTAAACCACTCCTACAACTGGCTTTGTTAGTCTGTCTGTCTGTCTGTCTGTCTGAGCAGAAAAAATTAGCATGGTTGCTACGGTCACCCAGTTCACCCGGGTGTGATTTCATTACGTCAGACATTACGTCAGACCACAGCTGATCAGGCTATATAAGACCTTACACCACTCAGTTCACACAGGTGTGATTCTTTTTACACATACAACCACACAGGAAAAACACAGGTTTTACTGTGCTGTGTTTATCACATGATTCAAGAGTGTACCATGAATTTGGTGCAAAATCTGTAGTGGTAGTGTGGCAAAAACTGTGCTGTAGAAGAAAATGAAAAGTTTAACCATTTAGGCATATAGTTTACTGAGGTTTTGTTTTGGAATACCAGGTAGAGACCGTTCTACCGTTCCGCCTGATTAATGCCCGAGGCAAATGTATTTTGAAGCGAGCATTCTAGTATTCCTTTCCAGTTTCCACCTGATCTCAGCTCTCTCCAGGTTTTCGTAGTCTTCTTTGTAGTGAGGGCAGAGCGTCGGGGGGTGGGGCGGGGTGACTTAGCATGGGGTTCAGCAGATGCTTTCAGTCAGAGAGCTCTCTCTCTCTCTCTCTCTGCAAAATGGAGTTAGAGGACGAGATGGAGAGAGACAGTGAGAAGCCCCAGCAGACACAGGAAATCGAAAAGAATTACGCTATGGGAAGTACGCCTAATAGTGTGTGATATGAGCTTTAAGTCTCCATGGAGGATGAACTAACTCTACAGCAGCCACAGCCAGGGTCATCAACCTTGGGCCCATGAACCTTTCAGTGGTCCACGGACCATTCGCTGGTGGTCCTTAAAGAAAATGGGTTTTATTTATGTGATTATTCACTCCCACTATGTACTGTATCTGTTGAACAACTCCGAGCACAGTCAGATCTCACGCTGCTACGTATCTCCCAAAAGACTTTAACATCCCTTTGAAACTTTGTGTGCCACTCATCAATCCCCCTGACCAGTCTGTCCAGTGCCTCAGCCAGGTCCGCCCCTGGGACTCCTCCATACTTAGCGCGATTTCCGAACAGGCCCGGGGAACCAGGCGCACCGGCCGTCCCCGGGTGCCCACCCTTAACATGGTAAAATTGTATGTCAAATTTTAATGTAAAATTTGGCACAAGCTGTCAAAAACCCAATTTAAAAGGTTGTTTAGTTTCGATGTGCCTTTTAATTGTACTTGTACCACTCCCTCGAAATGACACGTGCACACACACACACGTGCACGCATGCACGTGCACACACGTGCACGCATGCGCGCGCGCACACACACACACACACACACACACACACACACACACACACAGACACATACACACAGACACACACACAGGCCTCGAGGCCTGTGGATCTTTGAAAGCTTTATCAGTTCTGTATGCACACTGCAGGCACACATGCACACACAGTCAATCACAGAAAGACATACACACATACACCATACTAATCAGAGTAGCTATAGATAGCTATAGCTGACATGGTTTATTATCGTCTCTGGTTTCTACGGTAACCACTGCCATCCACCCCTACCATTACTGTGGCGGTGGAGTGGATTATGGTGATAATGGTGTACGATCCTTTAGCTATCTGTCCAATAATGACATGATAGCTAATGCTTTGCGATGCACCGCGTGAGCTTGTAAATCACCTATTTCCGCTATTTTTGGAAAATCTTTCAAAAAACATTCTCGACATGAAAACCATTATGATGATTATGCACAATAATTACGATTATCTCAAATAATTGAGATCTATTTTCCCCTGTTATCTCTGGTAAAGAATTAAACAGTTCCGTCCAATAGTTATGTAGGGATGCAGAGCCAAAACGTATGCATGATGATGAGGTCTGCTGGAGAACATTGCAAACTGGAGATACATCATCATCATCATCATCAATTCTAGACAGCCGAGCTTTAGTATAGTGGGTACGGTGCACCACCTTACACTGAATAAGAGCATGTCTCATGCATATAGAAGAGCCATGAACCTGAATCTTCTCCCAAACCTCTTCCGGTGTAGCCTCACGTTTTATACTGGGGTTTGATGCTGCAGATGATGATCCCAAGGTCCGTCTTTCAATTTGCACTGCACATTTCCACTGAAATTAGACTTTTGTAGAAATGCTACTAGGAATGAATGGGTCAGCTAGCCAGTATCAAAGATGTTAGAATAAGAGAAGATGGTGCATAGGCATATCACCGATTGTTAATGGAAATAGTTTGGGCTGCATTGTTGCCATAAATGTATAAGGATTCCATCATGCACCTTGATGCTTTGCTTACGTGTAGACATGCTTTGCTTCGATCAAGTCATGATCACCAAAATAATTGTACGTATTTGAAAATATGAGGTAAGCCATGCATGATGTTCTATCTGATGAATCCCCCGCTGACATCAATATTGCAAACAAACCTTGGTCAGCTGCATGTTGTTTTTCCCAACACTCGACGGCCACATGACATCTCCCTAAAATATCTCTCTCACTTGAATTAAGGTGACTTGATTGAATAATTGATTGATAAAAAGGGCCTGTCAGATCAAACACACAATGGTGTTGCACACAAACGTCAGTAGCATTACAAAGTTATATACAAGAAATCTTGTTGAGCTGGTCATTTTGAAAGTAGCTCTCATGTCAAAAAAGTGTGGGCACCCCTGCTCTATACTGACCAGCTAGCCAGTAAATACTGTCTAAGCCAAATGTAAAAACCTGAACTCCAACTATGATCCCTTTAAGTGTTTCAGTACTCAGTACTCAAGTCTGTGGCAGTATACATTTGCCTGTTAAATGCAGGGCCAAATTAGCCATTGGGCTGGTGGGGCCGTGGCCCAGGGGCCCTTGGCTGTCAGGGGCCCTTCGGGGAAACTGGACCGGGTGGTAGGCCTACTGGGTTTGAGGCAGAGTCCTGCACGGGTCCAATTTTCAAAACCAGATCCGCACCGCCCGTCAGCAAATGGACCCGTTACCCGCCCCGTCACCCGTTCGTCTCACAGGCACCGATAGCTATCTTTGAGTTTATTTCATCCAACACCGCATGTGGTGGTGGTGGTGGTCAGCGGCGGCGCGTTGCACACGGAACGGAAGACATGTAGTTGACTGAGGCTACTGCTGCTTATTATCACAACATAAAGTTATATCATGATTTCGACCTAAATGGCGTAATATATCAACATGGATAGGATGATAAAAAAAAAGATTTGCCTGATGACCGTCTTGATCCAAGGCTATTTCTGTATCAAAATTACATTAGAACTGTAGTTAAACTTCCAGAGTGACGCATTAGGCCTACATTACCTGGGTTAGCTTACATCTTGTGTTGAATGTTGACATTATAATTGGTGTTTCATCAGCGAGCGTAACGAAAATAGGCTACAGCCTACAGGCTACTAACCTGACTCCGCCAGCTGGTGGCAGCAGTGAGTTCCTCCTCCTGCTCCCATCTGGTCCCTCTCGGGCAGAGACCATGTACACTGAGCCATTTCTGACCAGAGAGATATGCGGCCGTATGCGGCCGCTAGAGGCGGGATCAACGCGATACTGATGACGTATTGAAGCGCTGCCACAGTGCAAATGTAAACACAACCTAACAAGACTACAACTAGAAATTATTATGGAGATATCATCATTTTTGTCCCGCTGCTTCCGGTTTCTGCTTGAGAGAGCCCAGATCCAGGCAGGAGGAGGGAACTTGTGAACTCAATACTGCCGCAATCTGGCGGAGTCAGGTTAACAGGCTAAAGCCTGGTGATAAAAAATAAACACCACGTGAAATGCTACGATAAGGAAGCAAGGATTTGGCCGTGATGTCACTGCTATGCAACAAGGAAGTAGCACATTAAGCACAGCAGCAGAAACAGAACGCCATTATGAAGGAATCGGCAGTGATGTGATCATGTGACATCACTGATGATTCCTTGGGCATGTGACGGACTTAACTTGTCTCTGCTGTTGAGAAGCACCCAGCTCAGCTGCTGTTTATAACATCCAGTGCGGGTACGCTGAAAGGTCACCCACCCGCATTTCGTTGTGTTCCGCCCGTCCCCGTCAAACTCGGGTACCCACGGGGTATCCGTGGGTATCCGACCCGGTGCAGGACTCTGGTTTGAGACCCTGACAAGGGCTCCTGGGGCCCTTCATTGGCCGTTGATTTTGTTAAATTTAGGTCAAGAAGATGATAGAAAAACGAAAAAATTATGTTAGATCAGATGTCAGGTGAGTTTGGAGAGCTCTGACGAACTGTTCTGGTAGAGCACGCAGCTACCTTAAGATGCAACAATCCAAACAGAAGTTAAACCAAGCAGAGACAGCATTTGATGCCATCATGTGATATTTTATGCTCAGGTGTTTGACAATTAAATACTTTTGAAGCTCTGATGTGTAAGCACATTACTTTATATGCAGGTTCTACTTCAGAGAGACACTTAAGACTAAGTATGAGTGGTTACAGCAGCATCTTTTATAATCAGCTCACATTAGACACAGAGCAGGCAGCCAACCGCAGGAGTTTGATTACACTGTTATTATTTCTCCCCTAACCGTCACCAAGAAACATACACCTACACTACAGTGTATCAATCCGTCTTTGTTGCAGTCTTTACCTAGCTCACACACAGATCTCTATGTCTAATTCTCTTTCCCTCTCTCTCTCTCTCTCTCTCTCTCTCTCTCACACACACACACACACACACACACACACACACACACACACACACACACACACACACACACACACACACACACACACACACACACACACACACACACACACACAGTATGTCTTGTCTTGTCTTAGCCTGACAAGAGCTATGAGTCCTCTAGGATGACTGAGAGGGATTATGGTTGTCATGGAGCTATAGCTTATATGTCTGCAGATATACCCACAGAATGTCACAAAGTCGTATGGTGGCTTACACACATTCACAAACAAAAACACATGCATACCCAGGCGGCGGCGGCCATGTGTGCACATGGCCACATGCACACACAGTCTGTCTGTCAGTTTGTCTTGTCTTTCTCACACACACATACACACACGCACGCTCACACAGACAGACACACTTGCAAAATGAATCAACATAACAACCAGGCTGCTGTGACTTTCTATACAGAAAAGGAAATGTGATACTCAGGAAATCTTTACCCTTCATACTTGGCCAGTTGTTATTGTATAAGGAAATATTTATTTGAAGCAATTACGTAATTAAGTGTTTTTTTTATATATTTTTGAGTGGCGCTAGCCACTCAAAAACAGGTTTAATGTTTGTCTTTAGTTCAATGTTTGTTTTGTAAACGCCATTGTAAATGAAGGAAAATAATGATTATGATGTCATAATGTAACTCATATTGTCTATTGTCTATTTATTGTTAATGGCGTTTAATGTTTGTGTTGGCACCGTTTGTTTTACATCACCATTACATCACCTAATCAACACGAGTTAGACTTTAATATATTAGCACCCCTCACTTCACACGGGTATGATTTTTATATTATATGTAGAAGATAAAACATGCAAGGGATGGCGTCTTATTGACACACTCAGCTAGTGTGACAGCTCTATTAAAGACATATACGATGATGATGACGTGCCTCTATCCCCCTGACTGCCTGATCTGAAAAAAATGCCATTTTAACGGGCTCAATTGGGCTAGGGTTAGGGTTAGTGGGGAAAACAGAAGGTTATGAATGTTCCGTGTGCGTGATCAGGTAATCCACAATCAAAGGAATCTTTGTCAATATGGCTCTAAGCGTGGCTGCTGTTAGGGCTGTCACGAATCTCACGATTATGACATTTGACGATTAATTGTCACAAATAATTGTGATTATATACATTTTATATAGTGGAAATAGCGTAGAAGTGCACTGACATAGAAATGCACTTTATAAAGCTCCCCAGGTAGATCATTATCCCACAGTTCTTCTTTATTTATCCATACTATAGACACTATAGAGCATAGCAGTGGACTTGGTTTTCTGGACCCACTGAAAAATCATAGAGATTTACAAAAATATCAATATCAATTATTTGAATCAAGCCAACCAGGATCCTGTTGAGTAATGACCATAAAACCTTTGAGTATATGAACATTTGAAAATGAAAACCGCTAAACAAAGGGTGTTTATTAAATGTAGTATATCATTTAATTCAATATTCAATTGTTTTTCACAGAATCAAAGGTTTTATGGTCATGATTGGATGGCTTGATTCTAGGCTTAGAAGAATAATTGATATAAATATTTTTGTAAATCTCAATGGGAAAAATAAATTGGAGAGCTTTCAGTGGAAAGCCACGCCCACTGCTATGCTCTAATATATATCGTCTGTGTATATTCCTGTTGAACCACCGTCTGACTGAGAGAGCTTGTCTGAGTCAATGAATCATACAGTAATATCACTATTGTGCACTGCAAGGTGATATATAGACTGTGAAGAGGCGACAGAAACCTGTTCAGCATAGCTGCAAAGGATGTCTTTGTCAGCGGTGCATGTAAAGGAGTTAGGGCGCATTTCCACAATGTGTGTGTGTGTGTGTGTGTGTGTGTGTGTGTGTGTGTGTGTGTGTGTGTGTGTGTGTGTGTGTGTGTGTGCGTGCGTGCGTGCGTGCGTGCGTGCGTGCGTGCGTGCGTGCGTGCGTGCGTGCGTGCGTGCGTGCGTGCGTGCGTGCGTGCGTGTGCGTGTGTTGATTTCAAATCCAACTAGAAAAAGTGCCCTTCTGGGCACAGGTCTCCACCAGGAGGATAGGATTGTGTGTGATGTTTGGCTAAATGTTTAGGAGTAATATAAACGTGTGTGTGTGTGTGTGTGTGTGTGTGTGTGTGTGTGTGTGTGTGTGTGTGTGTGTGTGTGTGTGTGTGTGTGTGTGTGTGTGTGTGTGTGTGTGTGTGTGTGTGACGCGACTTGGCCTGTTGTAGCGCCACCATGAGGCTGATTTGAAAACTGTCAAGTGGCATTTCTTCCTCAGCCTAGTAGTGGGAATAGGCATGCACAGTTTCACTGTGCATGCCTGCGTTGCGGAGTTGTGGCGATTTGTACAAAACGGGCTACTCCTGAAAACTTTAGAAGCCAATCGTAGCCAATCAGGATGGATAATTATGCGAAATCAAACAAATCACATGATCACATGACTATGGAGAGCATGTGTACCGATTTGCGTGAAATTTGGTTAAAATCTGAAGGAGTAATATTAGAAAAGGTGTTTTACATATGTCGGCCTCCTGGTGGCGCTATAAAGAGCAGATGTGAAAAATGCCAGGCAAAGGTTTTTACTTGGCCTCTAGGGAGTGTGCATACATGGTTTTACACAGATCGGTGCAGTTATAGGTAAAAACACAAATCGGCCAGTTATAGCGCCACCATGAGGCTGAGTTGAAAATATTCAAGTGGCATTTCTTCCTCGACCTAGTGGGAATGTGCGTGCAAAATTTCACGGAAATCACACCATGTGTTCATGATTTGCAGCATTTTGAAAAATGTGAAAGACCCGTTTCGTTGAATGGCTCTAGAGAGACTGTGTACCAATTTGCGTAATGTTTGGACAAAATCTGTAGGTGTACTGTCAAAACATTTGTTTTGCACAAAGCGGCCTCCTGGTGGCGCTATAACAGGCCAATGTGAAAACTTTGGGGCAGAGGTTCAGCTCTGGCATTCAGGGAGTGTGTGTGCAGAGTATGGCTGCGATCAAGCCAACGGTGCCAGAGATTAGCTGTTCACAGACGGACGGACGGACGGACGGACACACGGACACACGGACACACGGACGGACGGACGGAGTGCAAAACATACTCTCTCCCCATGCCTTCGGCCTGGTGGAGACAATGACATCTGACTATAACCACTAAAGGATGTTTGCTCATTTGAACATTTCCTATGTTTTTTCTATTTCAAACATTAATTTGAAATTCTCCAATTGCGTATCCCGTGAAAGGTTGCCATGTCCTCCATCCATTACAGCTCATCATCACTTTTGCTTTCCTGCTTTTACAGCCCTGGAAAGGTAAACAGAGGGCAGATGTTCCTGCTCTTTAAATAGACTTTAAAGAGGTCTTAACAAGCGTCCTGCTCAGCTCCAATTAAAGTCATGACTGCCCCTCACTCTGGCCTGCCTTGTGTACAGTGTGGAAGCATACTTTAGGTCTCTTCCAGAAGACCTAAGTCTGCATGAAGGAAACTGCTGATAACTGGCATTGTGACAATGACATGCTGCAATTCCACTTCATCTGCATCTGTCAGTTGGAAAATTTGATCAGTGGTGTACAATACAAATTCGTTCAGACAGTGTTGCAGAAAAATACTGACTTTACTGTGATTTAAAACAGTATTGGGGCAATCATTTATGCAAAAGTGTGGCTGCTACTTCAGAATTACCACACTGCTATATGCTGTTGTCTAGAACCGTAATGAGATTGTAGCTGTATAGTGTTGTTGTTGAAAAGCTAAATAGTAATGTCACCTCTGGGTGATATTACCTTTGCTGAAGCCAGCTCTCCTCCATTTTAAGGCCCTGTGTCTTTGTCTGTGTAATGTGAAGTGATGCTTGAGGGGGTGATCAGTGTCATTTGCTATTGTTTGTGCTACTGTACAAGCAGGATGTCAATATAGTGTGACAGATCTCTGTTTGCTGCCTCTCGGGCAATGTGAGAACCAATAAAAAAAGTTGACTACTGGAGAATGATGTCATCACATGGTGGCAGCACGTTCACGTGACAGGAACATCGCTCTGTTCCAGATCATTGTCAGGACATTATGTGACAGATATTGTAATAGGATCAGGAGGACACAAGGGACAAGTTTCCATTTACAGTGTGGATTGTATGTGAAACCACTGTACAACACATACTGATTGATTTAGTGCTGCCAACGTTGGCACAACCTCCTACAGGGAGGATATACAGTTGTGATCTGTTTCTATATTCTATACTCGTCCGCCGTTACTCTACATCAGTGGTTTTCAACCAGTGGCCCGGGGACCATCAGTAGTCCTTAGGTTCCTGTTCAACCAGTGGCCCGGGGACCATCAGTAGTCCTTAGGTTCCTGTTGGTGGCCCGGGGACCATCAGTAGTCCTTAGGTTCCTGTTGGTGGCCCGGGGACCATCAGTAGTCCTTAGGTTCCTGTTGGTGGCCCGGGGACCATCAGTAGTCCTTAGGTTCCTGTTCAACCAGTGGCCCGGGGACCATCAGTAGTCCTTAGGTTCCTGTTGGTGGCCCGGGGACCATCAGTAGTCCTTAGGTTCCTCCCGGGGACCATCAGTAGTCCTTAGGTTCCTGTTGATCCCCAGCTAAATGATGGAGAGTTGGTAACCAGTGGTTTTCAACCAGTGGCCCGGGGACCATCAGTAGTCCTTAGGTTCCTGTTGGTGGCCCGGGACCATCAGTAGTCCTTAGGTTCCTGTTGGTGGCCCGGGGACCATCAGTAGTCCTTAGGTTCCTGTTGGTGGCCCGGGGACCATCAGTAGTCCTTAGGTTCCTGTTGGTGGCCCGGGGACCATCAGTAGTCCTTAGGTTCCTGTTGGTGGCCCGGGGACCATCAGTAGTCCTTAGGTTCCTGTTGGTGGCCCGGGGACCATCAGTAGTCCTTAGGTTCCTGTTGATCCCCAGCTAAATGATGGAGAGTTGGTAACCAAATGGTCCGTTATAGATCTTTAACTCTTGAGAGCAAATGGACCAAAACCAAATGGACCCGTAGTTACATTTTTGTTAAACATCTACATTACTGTTAATTCACAAGAAGTCTACACAATTAGATGATATCCATTGATAACAAAATATTCTTTAGTTTTGGGTCTGAGAGGCTAAATGTCATCAAATGGTGGTCCGTGGCTCAAATGCCGAATAAATAATGGGTCATCAGTGGGTCCCAAACCTTTTTAGCACGTCACCCAAAAGAGACGTATGATGTCTCCCTGGGACCCAAACTAGTGAAAATAGCAGATCTACAAGCTCACAAGCTTGTAGATTGGCTATTCTCACTACTTCTTAAAGGTATATTCAGTGATTTGACTTAATTCAAATATCACTTATTTATTTATTTTTCTGGATAATTCTCCCTATTATAGAGTGTGCTGACCATATAAGGAGTTCCTCCCTGTCCCCAGTGAGCCCCTGGGGTAAAAAAACCCTAGTTTCAGTTTTGGTGGCGGGTGGCAAAGCCTTCATCCAATCAGGATGAGAGGGGCCTTCCTCCAATCATGATCGAGTGGGGGCGGGCCTTGGTGCACATGCTGTTGGCCTGTTGCACTTCCCCCCACTGTAGTGCACATTTTGTTACCGGGGCGGACCGGGTGGTTTTCCAAATCACCCAAATCACTGAATGCTCATTTAAACATTTGTTTTCTAACCTATGGAATTTCTTAGATTTTTCTTTTATTTCTTCAAGAAATCCCTGAAAAAAAATCACTGAATTTTGTTTTTAAATCATGAAAATCTTTGCTTATTTGGTCTCCCCAATGGAGATCAAATTGGTCCAGTGTCAACTATCAAGACCTTGGCTTGTTTGACGGTCATTATTGTCACATGACTCACAAGACGTTGGTGTCTGTGAGACAGAGCGGTTTGCACACACCTATGTGAAAAAGATAGTTGAGTCAAAAGGGTGAGATGGAAAGTTTTTATTTCAGTCAATGAGATTCAACGTCACAAACGTGAAACCATCTAATTCCATGTCATACCATACAGCGTCGTCAAGGAGAATGTATGCTATAATGGAGTATATAGTAGGCTAGTAGTAATCCGACAATACAATATATGCATGCATGCAAGTGAGTGAGTGAGTGAGTGAGTGAGTGAGTGACTGACTGACTGACTGACTGACTGACTGACTGACTGACTGACTGACTGACTGACTGACTGACTGACTGACTGACAGCCCATAGCGGCTCTATCCCCCTAGATACAATGTGATGGGAAAAATCAGTACAAAGTAAAACAAATGTGTGGCTGGAGACACTATGTAGTACTGTAATGGCCAAAGTAGATGTTTTGAAACTCCTGGGCCTGCTCTCTCTCTCTCTCTCTCTCTCTCTCTCTGTCTGTGAGGAAGGAATGCTTGGCTTGGTAATTAATAAGAAATGCTTTTCTCTGTCTGTTTCTCCAAACACTCTCCCCCTCAAAACTTCCTTCCCATTCGGACCCCTAACCATTTCATCATATACAAACACACTCTTGCTTAAACACACACTCGCTCACACGTACACTAACGCATCTCTTCCTGATCCATTTGTGTCCTCTCTCCCTCCGTCTCTCTCTCTCTCTCTCTCTCTCTCTCTCTCTCTCTCTCTCTCTCTCTCTCTCTCTCTCTCTCTCTCTCTCTCTCACTCTCTCTTTCTCTCTCTCTCTCACTCTCTCTCACTCTCTCTTCACCTCCCATTCTCTGGCAAGGACTCAACAATCCAGATATTTTGGAAAAAGCAAATCGGTCGACCTACAAATAAAGAGGAGAGAGGGGGTTTAATGCTGAGCTGATTTAGCCAAAATAGGGCTTTGACGTCAGCAGGGGATGAAATTGAACAGTGGAGCATATTTCTGAGAGGCGTATTAGAGGGCCATTTCTACGAAAGAGATGTTGACCTTTTCAAACTTAAATTAAAGAAAAAGTCACACACATACAATGTTGTTATCAGGCAGGTAGTGAAGACTACTTTCCTGGTTAAGAAAGACTTTTAGACTTATGATTACACTTACAAAAATATTAAGGTTAGGGCATTAGGAGTTGAGTTTAGGGTTTGGATGAGCATATTAGCATAGGCTGTGTTACATACTGTACACACAGGCACATGCATTCCGACGCACTGTGAGCTTGTAGATCTGTTATTTTCAAATAGCCACTGTAATTGTTGGAATAAATCGCTAAGAAAGAAATGGGCACTTGAAGCCCTAAACTCATCCCTTCCTCACAGCCCTCCCCCTCTGCTAGCTCTCCAGCCACTCTCAACCCCTCCATATCAGTGAGTATTGAGTAAAAACAACATGCTGCTAATGTGGAACTCTGGGGACGTGCATGTACATGGCCAACCATGCATGCACACGTGTGGGGGGAGACGAACATGTGGCCAGGCACGCCGAAAACTGATCATAGAGTTAAACAGTTTCCAAAAAACGCTAATAAACAGAGTACAATTTGGGAAAGTGAAAAAGGGCTTTGCAGTTTGCAGTACCCTGCATAAGCTAATGCCGTGTGCAAATTCAGATCAGGCACGGAGGAGATGTGGGAAGAGGACAGAAAATTGGCTGACAGAAAACTCAGATGACAGAAATTCGGATGACAGAAGTTGTAGTACTGATATTGTGATATAACTAAGACTAGATATTGTCTGAGATTGTGGATATTATGATATGGCATAAGTCTTGTCTTCTTGTTTTTCCCTGGTTTTAAATGCTTTTTTACAGTAATTACATTTTCTGAACTTATCTATCTGATTATAGCTGTCCAGTGTCCTCTTATTGAGTTATTGAGTAATGCTTTTTAAAGCACTAGCAGTCATACCCACAATATCATCACTATGGCAATCTATGTAAAGCACCTTGGATAAAGGCGCTATATAAATGCACCATTTACCATTTATTGACAATTTGCGCGCGCATGCATGCACGCACGCACGCACGCACGCACGCACGCACGCACGCACGCACGCACGCACGCACGCACACGCACACGCACACGCACACGCACACGCACACACACACACAACGTGTACGCTTCTCGTTAGGTAGCCAGTCCCCACACTCATGAGTGCACACTCTGTGCGAGTGACCCTGTGTGTGAAAAGCACATTTGGCACACAGAGCATGTTTGCAGTGGGGATGACGCAGGCAGCCGGTCAGTGAAGTGGGAACGCGTCCAGTGAGCTGAAGCGTATGCCGCATGCTGGACGTCACCATTTGTTTACTCCCCCACCTCGCCCCCCATCCCCCCACCACAGCTTTACTGCCCCATGAGAGCTTGCTTGGGAGGGACGTTGAGAGGAGGAAGGAAGCATTGCCTTCGATCATTCCTTTCTCAGCTGTGAGAATGGAGTTTGGGGAAATCTGGGGTCAGAATACTTTATCTTGAGAAAGGGCTGAGGGCCGAAACGTTCATCACACTGATTTCTGGGATAGACTTAGTGGTATTCTTTTCAATATTCTTACCTGAATGTGGCCACTTACTTACTTACAGGTATGCCAAAATGATACTGTATGTGCCAAAATCAAATTACCATTTTGTGGTTACCTAACCAACAAGTTTCCTCTTTTTCCATACCTTTTCCATACCTTTTCCATACCTTTTCCATACCTTTTCCATACTTTTTCCACACCTTTTCCATACTTTTTCCACACCTTTTCCATACCTTTTCCATACCTTTTCCATACCTTTTCCACAAACTGTGGAAAAAAAGCCTTGTCCTCTGTCTGACATACAGTAGTTTTGTCATAATAGATTAATAACACTTTTTTCTTAAAAGAGCATTCAGTGATTTGGGTGATTTGGAAAACCCTCCGGTCCGCCCCGGTAGCAAGATGTGCTCATGCACGCACTACAGTGGGGGGACACGCGACAGGCCAACAGCACACACACACACCAAGGCCCGCCCCCGCTCGATCATGATTGGCGGAAGGCCCCTCTCTATCCTGATTGGATGAAGGACCTCATCCCCAATATTTGAATTACATTTTGCGGGGCTCTAACATTATTTCCCCCCAGCGTGTTCCTTGGGTCCCGACAGGGGCAACCTGAACATACTGTATGCTGATTCATCACTACTCTTTACTTTGAATATAAAGTCTAGGCATCTGATCAGTTGACTCATTTCAATCTGTATCAAACCTGTGTCATTTAACTTAAATGCACCACTTTTTGATGAATAATCTCCTGAGGCGACACAGCACAGACCAAGGGGCAAACCCACGTTGCTGGAATTGATTGATTTTATTGATCAAATTAATTTATTTTATTACCTTAGTAAACCTTTTCATTAACACTTTATGTTTTCAATTGCTAGTTTAAAGTCTTTTTTAAGCATCATGATGTGCGTTTAGTACATTTTGGTCCTATTAATTTGAACAAACAAAGAGGTAGGAGCGCAGACCTTGCTTGGGGAGGTGCTGACCACGGGAGACAAAAAAAACAAAGGAGACGTCGCACAGCTCGTAGTCACGATGCAAAAATACTTTTATTATGACCAACGTTTCGGCAACAAAATGCCTTCTTCAGGGTATTACAGGGATGGTAGGATTGCTCACATTTATAGAGTTTGGGACAAAGGTTCACTCAGGAGTGTCCTCAATCTAGTCCTATTAATTAAAAAATGTATGATAAAGTAGGGTATGTTCTAGGGTTTGTGCTGGTTCTACCAATTGAAGCTGTGGTTGCAGCCAATAGCATTCATTTCTGTTTGCATTTCAGTAAAAACCAATGGCATCAATTAGTCGATATTATTTTAGGGTCTATAGCATGTGTACAACCTGGCTTGTTTACCTTCCACAAATATCCAGGGGAAATGGGGGAAACTGTGTGTTTGTGATAAACAGTCCCCTCACACCAGACGTCCCCCATTGTTTTCAGCCGAGGCAGAGACGACGGGCTCTGTGCCTGCAGCTCCGCGGTCCTGAGCTATGTTTGTGGAAGTAGCTGTAAACATTTAGACAGGGACACAAACCATGAGCTGTGTGTGTGTGTGTGTGTGTGTGTGTGTGTGTGTGTGTGTGTGTGTGTGTGTGTGTGTGCGTGCGTGCGTGCGTGCGTGCGTGCGTGCGTGCGTGCGTGCGTGCGTGCGTGCGTGCGTGCGTGCGTGCGTGCGTGCGTGCGTGTGAGAGAAGCTTGTTTGGCTGGTGGTTTATGCATTGGCCTGGCAAGTTTTATGGTTGTTGTTTTTTGTGGGGTGGGGGGATAGAGTTAGGGGGGGGGGGTGTAAGAATGGGAAGGTAATCACGCTCAGTGGCGTCTGTGTGCACTCTCGGATGCGAACACTTATGCTCATGGAACGGTTCCCCCTCGACAGTCCTAATAGCATTTATTTTGACTACACATACACATACCTTAATACCTTCCTGTTTGTCTGGCCTTGACAAGACTGGGTCTCTGTGTTATGGAAACACAGCTTCTTCTCATTGCCATTTTGTGACATAGAGACACAAACACACTTGCAGACAGAGGGACAGAAAAAGCCATCTTAGCATCTGGTTGCTTGACATTTAGAATGGTAAAAAAAAAAGTGATTCACCTACTCTGTGCTTGCAGCGTAAACAGTAAACACACAGATCATCAAAATACCACAACAATGGTTTATAGATATAATTTGTTATCAGTGTCTTAAGCCTTTTTAAGCCTTTTCTTTTATCTAGAGATGGAGCGGCAGTTGAACCGTTAGCATAGTGAAGCATGGAAAATGTGTGACTTACTGATGGTACAATTTCAGTATAAGAAGTACACACAAACTTCAGTATAAAAAGAAGAACGTGGTTTAGTACATTGTAAAGCGAAGCGATGTCAATATTCCCACAGATATTCAAAATGTACGGTATCAAGCTCTCACCTGGTAAACCACAATCTATACTCATAGATCAAGTGCAAATGATCAGGTGGATCTATGGCATTGTTGTCTCCACCAGCCGAAGGCATGGGGAGAGTATGTTTTGCACTCCGTCCGTGTGTGTGCCAAACTCTGCGCACACACTCCCAGGATGCCAACGACGAACCTCTGCCCCAATGTTTCCACAGTGGCCTGTTATAGTGCCACCATGAGGCCAATTTTTGCTAAACACATTTAATTACTCGTACTCGATTTTATCCATACATCACGCAAATCGGTATACACCATCTCTATAGTCATGTGATCAACACGGACCTGTCCGCTTCCCCATATTCCATCCCCATTGGCTAAGATTGCAGATTCCAAAGTTTGCACGTCGGTTTTGAACAAAATGCCTCAAATCAGGAACGCAGATGAAATGCCACTTGACATTTTTCCAAATTGCGCTCGTATCCTGGTGGAGACTTGTTTTCCTTTTGTTGTTGTTTACCCTTCTTGCAACGTATAGTAATATATTTGGCTCTGTGTATCTGTTTTCATGAAACTTAGTGGGTATGATTAGTTGGCTATTCTTTATACAAGGTATTATATAAGGTCAAGGTAAAAACTGGTGGGACGGATTTTCATGAAACCTGGCGTGGATTACTAGTAGCCTGCCCGAAGAGATAAAAAGCATGAAAGTCAGAATCAACGTCAAGTTTTGAAATTACACAATTGGTCATATCCAAAGAATTAAGGGAAGTCAAGTCACCTTTATTAACCCATTTTGGGCGGGAACCCCTTTTGGTGTTAGCATTATGTTACAATTACAATTTACAATTTAGGCATTTAGCAGACGCTCTTAATCCAGAGCGACTTACATTAAGCAATAACAAAAAGCATGGCATACATCACATGTATAAAAGTAGTTATCATGAATCATGCGTAAACTAAGAACGTAACAGTGGAGTATCTATGTTATGCTTTAGCTATTGAAAAATAGCAGATCTACAAGCTCATAGCGCGCCACCGAGTGGCGCGCTATGAGCTTGTAGGTCTGCTATTTTTGAAAAATAGAATCTGATCTCAGGTCAAAATGAAGTATAGCACACAGAAGTTGACCCAAAGTGCTTTGCAATTAAAATAACAATTTGGAAACCACAAAAACCAACCATAATAACAACACATTTCTAAAAACCTAAAATCAATTAAACATAGAAATTACTGTCATTGATTCAAATAAAGGCAACAGAGAAGACATTCATTAAAAGACGTGGAATAGGAAATATTGGTGCGGACAGGGTTTACAGCCTCCCAGGTGCATTTCTTTTTCCTTTAATGAAATCCCTGAAGCAAGGCCACCCTTTGCTTTTTTAGCATTGGCAAGGCAATCACAGACCTGGACTAAACGTAACTGGTCATTCAGTAATAAATATCTCTAAAGTGAGTTATAGGGACTTTAATGTGTTGTCTTGGCAGTATCTCTGGCAAGTGGCTATTCTCTCACTCTGTCACAGCCCCTCCCATCTCTCTTTAGTCTCTCTCTCTCTCTCTCTCTCTCTCTCTCTCTCTCTCCCTCTCGCTCGCTCCCTCATTATGTGTTCCTCTCTTTTAACCCATTTGGGCCTGAGGCCGATTCTAAAATCCTTTTCTGAAAAACGTACAAATATTTATATAGCAGCATCACATTTTTGTAAATTTTGACTACTGTACATACATCTGCAAATACATGTGAGAAGTACCAGTAGTCAGTTGGATTTTAAACTGTCGTTGTTGTGTCCATTTTAAGCCATTCATTCCGGTAGCTTTCAGCTCAGTGGTAATGCCACCCCCCCCCCCCCCCCCAACTCTCTTTTTCCATATATGGGCCTCTCTCTCTCTCTCTCTCTCTCTCTCTCTCTCTCTCTCTCTCTCTCTCTCTCTTTGTTCAGTAGTTTTCCAGTAATTTGTTTTGTAGTTCAAACGGAAGTGGTTTTGTAATAATGATCGAAATCTACAAAGTAACTAGTAACTAAGGTTTTCACATAAATTAAAAGTACAATATTTCAATCTGATATGTAGTGGAATAGAAGTAAAAGTATTGGAAATTGGAAATACTCGAGTAAAGTACAAATACCTAAAAATGGTACTTCTTACAGTACTTAAGTAAATGTTACTTAAGTACTTAGTTACTTTCCACCACTGGTAATGTCATAGCAGGGGTCACTGTTAGTCTCCCAACCTGGCAACCATCAACAGGAACAGGAAATGAATGAAATGCAGTATTGCCGTGCGACAGCAGAACCCCCGCCCGGTGAGAGTGTGTGAGAAAGCACTGTAAAAGTCCTTGTGTTCCGTTTGAACATGTGTTGAGTAAAAGGAGTTGCAACTGGTGCGGTTTTGGCTTAACACTTATGATGCTAAAAAGTTTATGCACTTTATTAAACTAATACTTGTTGACTGGGATCTGCTCTGTGCTCTGTGCTTTTGTTTCCCTACACACCACATTTATTTGCCGAAAATAACCGATACAAGCTCACAACGTGTCCAGAATGGGAATGCTAGGGTTCAAGTGGTTTACACACCATTTTGAAATCCCTTGTGTTGGTGATTGCCCAGTAATGCACTATACTGCAAAAGAATGCATGCTCGCACACATTTCATTGAAACTAGGACTTTAGCTGCGCATTACACTGCCCATGGATACCCCAAAAGCCTGTAACGAGGGACAACATTCCAGAGACATTCAAATGATGGCTCCACCAGAGCTGAACCTCTACCACACAGAGCCACTACCATACCGTAGACAGGTTCATTTCTACTCTGGTTTTGGAACCAGAGTGGAATCTTGCACACATGGATTATGTGATATGGATTTCAGTCAGGACAACTCAAGAATGGATGGAATATATATTTATTGAATATACAGTATATAATGAGCAATATATTTATTATGGTTTGGCGATGAATTGGATCTGCTTTTTAGGTACTCCGATCAAGCGCATCAGTCCCAACCATAGGGTCTCCGAATCCCCCGTACCTAAACAGCAGATTCAAAACGCATAATATGCATGTAATTGATGTATTATACTATGTAGTAGTATGTACATATGTGGATGTACAGTATATGTCGCTATACCTGTACACGACACCCTACTAGCTGTCTACTATATGTACTTGTACATACTATCATACATGTACAGTATGTGTATGTAGCTATACTACTATCTATTATACAAGTGAAAACATGTGCGCAACACAATACCCAAAGTCACCAGCTACTACGTCACTGACACGCTGGGTGCCGACACGCTGGGAGCCGAAGCAGGAGCAACACACACTGCAACAACACACTAACACGTCACACACTTACCCTCCGCGTCGATCCACGGCTATCTCCTCATGTCGCGCCGCACGCCCACACTCAACACCACCCGCGTAAAAATTGTCATTGCACTGCCACTAAAGCCGCCTCCCGTCCACACTCGCAAACAATATCAATATCAATAATAAACACAAACACGCCACAAGCACCGACACCCCCGCCTAATTTGTTGCCACGTCTATGAAAACAAGCACAGAAAAAATGCCATTCAACACGCTACTTACACACACTACCACTCGCTTACAATACGCGGACCTGGCAACACTACATTCCCTCTCCCATTTGCTCAAAGCCCACCACGTGACCCACACACACACATACCCATCCAAAAGAATGTGTCACTCTCTCGGTTCTGCACCGCTGCTGGAGAAGTATAGCACTGTCGAAGGCAGCGCAACTAAACCCCCCCCCCCCCCCCCCCCACACACACCCCAGAGAGGGAGGAGAGAGAAGAGAGCGAGAGAGAGAGAGCGCGCACACGTCTTCACCCCAGCGAGGGAGGGAGGGACAGAGAAAGGGAGAGAGATAGAGAAAGACACAGCTTTCCAGTCCTTACATTTTTTCTCACATTTACCAGCAGAAAAGTGAGCAAAGTAGTGTGCCCTGAAACTTTCTTGGAAAGAAATGTGCATGTTGCCTGCACTGGCAGCCAGCAGCGATGTAAGATGAGCCTGTGCATTTCACGGTTTTCACCCTATATAACTTGAACGCATAGGCAATCAAGTCAAGACCATTAATTAATGACAGCTGTGTAGGGGTGACGATTGCGTGATGCTTCTATGTACAGGATTCTATAGGTCACCACTTTTGGTGTGACACACGGCTTCTGTTTCTGTTTACAATGCGTTGTCAACACCTGCTGAGTTGACAAAGACTGACAGATTTTGGAGAAGACTGATAGTTTATCCTTTAGTAATTAGCCTGTGGAAGTATTCACACTAGGCTACTTTTGCATTTATTGGGATTGGCCATTTGGGGAAAGGAGGAGCTCCACAACACCACATTGGTAGGCTCAAGGGGCTGCATTTTCTTCCCTCTCGAGGGTGGGATGATGTGAGCCCCTGCAGCAGGCTAGGGTCCGGGAGCCCCGCTCAGGTTAGCGGGAAATGACCGCGGGGTGCGGCTTGCCAGGTTTTTTTATAAGTAAAGTATTAAAACAAAACAAAAATTAAAATATATATATATATATAATAATAAATTAAAATTTACGTCATATTTAGGGGAATTTCCACCTAATTTCTCCGTTCATTGTCAATGGCAAATATTGAGACGTGTGGGGATTAAAGCTGTATATAGGATAGGAGGGCCCTCAAACACATTATTTGATAACTTTTCATCGTGCTCCTAAAATACATTCTGTGCTACTAGATTTTCCCATTTACTCGCACACGTGCTACTTGGACAAATGCTAAGCGTCGAGCCATGCGCGCGCACGCGCTGCAACACAAAACGGCTGCATACAACGCGTGTCACTGTGGACTTCTGTATCTGTGGACTTCTGTATCGCAACGCGGGGCAACGCAACTCTGGGATGAGCGGGCCGAAGGCCCGCGAAATTCTAGTCTATTATACAAGTGAAAACATGTGCGCAACACAATACCCAAAGTCACCAGCTACTACGTCACTGACACGCTGGGTGCCGACACGCTGGGAGCCGAAGCAGGAGCAACACACACTGCAACAACACACTAACACGTCACACACTTACCCTCCGCGTCGATCCACGGCTATCTCCTCATGTCGCGCCGCACGCCCACACTCAACACCACCCGCGTAAAAATTGTCATTGCACTGCCACTAAAGCCGCCTCCCGTCCACACTCGCAAACAATATCAATATCAATAATAAACACAAACACGCCACAAGCACCGACACCCCCGCCTAATTTGTTGCCACGTCTATGAAAACAAGCACAGAAAAAATGCCATTCAACACGCTACTTACACACACTACCACTCGCTTACAATACGCGGACCTGGCAACACTACATTCCCTCTCCCATTTGCTCAAAGCCCACCACGTGACCCACACACACACATACCCATCCAAAAGAATGTGTCACTCTCTCGGTTCTGCACCGCTGCTGGAGAAGTATAGCACTGTCGAAGGCAGCGCAACTAAACCCCCCCCCCCCCCCCACACACACCCCAGAGAGGGAGGAGAGAGAAGAGAGCGAGAGAGAGAGAGCGCGCACACGTCTTCACCCCAGCGAGGGAGGGAGGGACAGAGAAAGGGAGAGAGATAGAGAAAGACACAGCTTTCCAGTCCTTACATTTTTTCTCACATTTACCAGCAGAAAAGTGAGCAAAGTAGTGTGCCCTGAAACTTTCTTGGAAAGAAATGTGCATGTTGCCTGCACTGGCAGCCAGCAGCGATGTAAGATGAGCCTGTGCATTTCACGGTTTTCACCCTATATAACTTGAACGCATAGGCAATCAAGTCAAGACCATTAATTAATGACAGCTGTGTAGGGGTGACGATTGCGTGATGCTTCTATGTACAGGATTCTATAGGTCACCACTTTTGGTGTGACACACGGCTTCTGTTTCTGTTTACAATGCGTTGTCAACACCTGCTGAGTTGACAAAGACTGACAGATTTTGGAGAAGACTGATAGTTTATCCTTTAGTAATTAGCCTGTGGAAGTATTCACACTAGGCTACTTTTGCATTTATTGGGATTGGCCATTTGGGGAAAGGAGGAGCTCCACAACACCACATTGGTAGGCTCAAGGGGCTGCATTTTCTTCCCTCTCGAGGGTGGGATGATGTGAGCCCCTGCAGCAGGCTAGGGTCCGGGAGCCCCGCTCAGGTTAGCGGGAAATGACCGCGGGGTGCGGCTTGCCAGGTTTTTTTATAAGTAAAGTATTAAAACAAAACAAAAATTAAAATATATATATATATATAATAATACATTTAAATTTACGTCATATTTAGGGGAATTTCCACCTAATTTCTCCGTTCATTGTCAATGGCAAATATTGAGACGTGTGGGGACTAAAGCTGTATATAGGATAGGAGGGCCCTCAAACACATTATTTGATAACTTTTCATCGTGCTCCTAAAATACATTCTGTGCTACTAGATTTTCCCATTTACTCGCACACGTGCTACTTGGACAAATGCTAAGCGTCGAGCCATGCGCGCGCACGCGCTGCAACACAAAACGGCTGCATACGACGCGTGTCACTGTGGACTTCTGTATCTGTGGACTTCTGTATCGCAACGCGGGGCAACGCAACTCTGGGATGAGCGGGCCGAAGGCCCGCGAAATTCTAGTCTATTATACAAGTGAAAACATGTGCGCAACACAATACCCAAAGTCACCAGCTACTACGTCACTGACACGCTGGGTGCCGACACGCTGGGAGCCGAAGCAGGAGCAACACACACTGCAACAACACACTAACACGTCACACACTTACCCTCCGCGTCGATCCACGGCTATCTCCTCATGTCGCGCCGCACGCCCACACTCAACACCACCCGCGTAAAAATTGTCATTGCACTGCCACTAAAGCCGGCTCCCGTCCACACTCGCAAACAATATCAATATCAATAATAAACACAAACACGCCACAAGCACCGACACCCCCGCCTAATTTGTTGCCACGTCTATGAAAACAAGCACAGAAAAAATGCCATTCAACACGCTACTTACACACACTACCACTCGCTTACAATACGCGGACCTGGCAACACTACATTCCCTCTCCCATTTGCTCAAAGCCCACCACGTGACCCACACACACACATACCCATCCAAAAGAATGTGTCACTCTCTCGGTTCTGCACCGCTGCTGGAGAAGTATAGCACTGTCGAAGGCAGCGCAACTAAACCCCCCCCCCCCCCCCACACACACCCCAGAGAGGGAGGAGAGAGAAGAGAGCGAGAGAGAGAGAGCGCGCACACGTCTTCACCCCAGCGAGGGAGGGAGGGACAGAGAAAGGGAGAGAGATAGAGAAAGACACAGCTTTCCAGTCCTTACATTTTTTCTCACATTTACCAGCAGAAAAGTGAGCAAAGTAGTGTGCCCTGAAACTTTCTTGGAAATAAATGTGCATGTTGCCTGCACTGGCAGCCAGCAGCGATGTAAGATGAGCCTGTGCATTTCACGGTTTTCACCCTATATAACTTGAACGCATAGGCAATCAAGTCAAGACCATTAATTAATGACAGCTGTGTAGGGGTGACGATTGCGTGATGCTTCTATGTACAGGATTCTATAGGTCACCACTTTTGGTGTGACACACGGCTTCTGTTTCTGTTTACAATGCGTTGTCAACACCTGCTGAGTTGACAAAGACTGACAGATTTTGGAGAAGACTGATAGTTTATCCTTTAGTAATTAGCCTGTGGAAGTATTCACACTAGGCTACTTTTGCATTTATTGGGATTGGCCATTTGGGGAAAGGAGGAGCTCCACAACACCACATTGGTAGGCTCAAGGGGCTGCATTTTCTTCCCTCTCGAGGGTGGGATGATGTGAGCCCCTGCAGCAGGCTAGGGTCCGGGAGCCCCGCTCAGGTTAGCGGGAAATGACCGCGGGGTGCGGCTTGCCAGGTTTTTTTATAAGTAAAGTATTAAAACAAAAAACAAATTAAAATATATATATATATATAATAATAAATTTAAATTTACGTCATATTTAGGGGAATTTCCACCTAATTTCTCCGTTCATTGTCAATGGCAAATATTGAGACGTGTGGGGACTAAAGCTGTATATAGGATAGGAGGGCCCTCAAACACATTATTTGATAACTTTTCATCGTGCTCCTAAAATACATTCTGTGCTACTAGATTTTCCCATTTAGTCGCACACGTGCTACTTGGACAAATGCTAAGCGTTGAGCCGTGCGCGCGCACGCGCTGCAACACAAAACGGCTGCATACAACGCGTGTCACTGTGGACTTCTGTATCTGTGGACTTCTGTATCGCAACGCGGGGCAACGCAACTCTGGGATGAGCGGGCCGAAGGCCCGCGAAATTCTAGTGTACATACATGTACCGGGACAGGAGTACAGTATGTAGGCCTATGTTATGTATTCAGCTCTCCATATGTCAGCCAGGGTGTTAATCCATGTAAGTATACAAAGATACACTCACCACACATGCATGCACAGCATACACACACACACAACACAGACACACACACACACACACACACACACACACACACACACACACACACACACACACACACACACACACACACACACACACACACACACACACACACACACACACACACACACAGACACATGCACACACAACCACGCTGTTCTTCTAACAGGGCTATAGCATGCTGTCACGTTGCGTCAGTCTCAACAGTCTCCGCTCTGCCAAAAACCAATGAGTCACAGCACTCGGACACAGGGAGCAGATCAGCAGAGCAAACACACGCACGCTCATATTTACTATTTACACACCCATACTGCACACGTATGCACAAACCGTAAATGCACACTCACACTCAGACACGCTGAAATGAACTCCTGTGACCAGGAATGGAACGTTCTGCTGTACTGTATGTGTACTGCTGTTGTGGGACAACTGTGACTATTGCTGTAATAACCCACTTTCTATGCACAGGTTCATTTTAATTTTGATCTCTCATCACACACACACGTGTACGCGCGTACACAAAAGTGTATAGGTACTTTATACAAAGAATCATATGACCTTCTGTCAATCTCTGTCACTCATACTCTCTTAATCTTAATCTATTGACTGTTCATCTCTCTTCATTCTCACTGACGCACGCACGCACGCACGCACGCACGCACGCACGCACGCACGCACGCACGCCACACACACACACACACACACACACACACCGTCTCTCAGGGGAGTCACTGCAATGGTCTCCCATGGAAAGACTTATCGATGTGCACAAACTGAGCAAATGGAGCCCCCATTAGTGATATAATAACCCCCTCTCTCTCTCTCTCTCTTTCCTCTTTCTCTTTCTATCTCTCTCTTTATCTCTCTCTCTCACACACACATATTCACGCACGCACGCACGCACGCACGCACGCACGCACGCACGCACGCACGCACGCACGCACGCACGCACGCACGCACGCACGTACGCACGCACGCACGCACACACGCACTGCGTGCCTGTGTGCGTGTACAGGCAGACATTGGTAGAATGCATGGAACAGAACGATTGGGGAATAAGTAAAGCAAAGCAAGAGGTGTGTACCTAAATCTCCTGGTTTCTCGCTACTCAATCAATCAATCAATCAGAGTTAGAGAGAAGGAGAGAAAAGGTGATGGATGAGAACCACAACGGAATGGTCCTCCCTGACATTCTTGGCATAATTCTGCTGACTGACACTGAAGCTGCTTGCGGAGAGCAGTGTAGGGGGTTCTTTAGTCTTGGTGTGTGTTGTGTGACATCTGATGACTATAACATACGAGGTAATGGGCCCAGAAATGGAGTGTATGTCTACTGTGCATCTTGTAACACACACACACACACACACACACACACACACACACACACACACACACACACACACACACACACACACACACACACACACACACACACACACACACACAGTATGTTCCACACACTCAACTGTATACCAGACCTCACCTGACCTACCCAGCTGTGTTGTTACCTTGACGATGGTCCGTACAGCCCTCCATTCTCCCTGGCTCCCGGGAAAGAAACCAAAGCCTGTTTCGCTGCAGTGCTCAGTCAGAAAGAAGCAAAGGGATGATTTAGCACTGAAACTCCTCTAAAAAGCACACATTCAAAAGCGGGGGCCCCATCCTCCTAAGTGTTGTTCCGGTGCCAGCTGAGCTCATTCGTCTGCCTCCACAGGCACCATTTGTCAGCCATTTTATTCCTTACACTTGACTTGATTTGTTTTGTGTCGTGTCTGCTGGCCGAGCGTTGCAGCTCACCAGGGATGACAACAACAGACCTGAAGTCATTGCCATGAGAAGGGGAAAAAACGAGCACTCTCAATACAAAAATGCAGATTACCGGGTGCACAGCTCATGAAGAGGAAGGCTTTACGACGAAACGCGTCCGTGTTTTGATTTTGGTTTCTGCACAATATGCAATAAATGTACCGTTAATGGACTTTGGAGTGCTGGCTATCTCTCTCTTTAACAGTCATTGCCATGTGCCGTGTGAGGTTGGTAAATGGATGTTGGCCTGAGGGAAAATGAAAGATGATGTGTTGCAGTTTTGGTTCAGGGCACATGACAAATTGATTCACTCAGGCCTGCCTCCTCTGTTTTGGCTCCATTTATACATTGTTTAGACACTGAGGCACAGCATGTTCTGTTCGCTTCAATTCTGTTCCCCTTCCGCTGTCAAATCTGTGTTCATTAATGGGTAATGTTTCGCATTAGTTAAATTAAGTGCTCACTCTCCGCCTCGCATTTCTTTTTTGCACTTTAGTTCACTCCCAATGTTTCTAATGTATCTCGTTCTTCTTTTCTTTCTGTCGCACTTTTGCATGAAACACATGTTTTCTAGTTTCATATGAATGTAATGGGGCGACCCGGGGCTTTGATAAATCAATAGTTTGTATTTGGAAAACTATAGATCTTCTAGCCTGGAAACCAAACAAATCTGCCACAGTGAAAAGAAAATTGGCCAGATTGGTCAGTTTCAAACTCCTCAGTTTGAATTACATTTTGCTCACCCCAGAGTGGGTGACCAATCAGAGCACACTATTCAAAGTGCTTAAATGTTTTCTGTGACATTTTACTCTGTTTGTAACCTTGGAAATGAATCTTCCACACTGAAGTTCCCTAGACAAATATCTACACAGTGATATTAGTTGGCCATTCCAGTAGCATCCTTAAGCTGTTGAATGTCATTTGTCATCAGTCAAGTCATTTGGGAGACTTTTCCCCCCATCTTTGAATGAATGCCTGCCTGTCATCACCAGAGATTATTGTAATACCCTGATGACTTCCCATTAGCCTCATTGATGCTCTGTATTGATTATTAGGCCGTGCTCATGGATGATTGGACAAGAAGCTGTGTGTCTCCGAACAGTTAATAGAATTTAGGTGGCATGGTAACAAGAGAGACATTGTGTTCTCAGAACAGCTACTGTAGTCATTAGACTAAGTGTTATAATTAGGCTTCGGTTTTCGGTAGAGCTGGGTTGGATAAAGGTGAAGTGGTGTATAGCAGTTCCGATGTCCCGTTAGTCCAACATACGTGGCGGTTAACACTCACCTGTGGCTTCTTCACTATTTTTAACCCTATACACACGTATTGTGTGGATATGTACACATGCACATGTGCGCATGTATTCACAACGATTGACAACGGCATGCATGGGCGGAGTTAATGGGGGTGCAGGGGGGGCACCGCACCCACAAAATATTTTTTGTTTTTGTTTTTTTGTGACCCCCATGGGGGGTCGCGACCCACGTGTTGAGAACCCCTGCTTTAAGAGACCGGCATCACTATGGTTACAAATCTGCCGTAAAGCAGGTCGTCTCTGGGTGACTAACGTGAGTACATGAGTCTTATGTACTGCTGTGTTGTTATCCTGCCGAAGCTTTTCAGTAAACTTTACTATTTTGATTATAATCAGTGGACATTCAAGACATATGTGTGTGTATGTTCGTGTGTGTTGTGTGTGTGTGTGTGTGTGTGTGTGTGTGTGTGTGTGTGTGTGTGTGTGTGTGTGTGTGTGTGTGTGTGTGTGTGTAAACACACTAAATAACACATTTGTAGGGGTTAGGGCATTGCATAAAAACGGCAAAATAATTAATAAAAGGTAAAAAAAAAAAATCGTGCGTGCGGCGGGATTCCCCCCAGACATTCGCACCCACTGGGGTCAAGTTCAAGCTACGCCCATGACGGCATGTACATCTTCTACCTCCTCCAAACAGGTTTTGACAGTTTTGTGCCACAGCCTGGGGAAACACAGGCAGGCACAGTGGAGAGTACAGAAAAACATCAGTCCCTCAATCCCTCAGTCCAGCATCATTACTGTACCAGGTCCAAATGTGTACAAGCAAAAGCTTTCAATGTGCTATGTTCTATTCCCATAGTCGTGATATAACTTCAGTTACTATAACAATTGTTTTCTTTTTTTTAATCTAGATTATTATTTGTTTATGTTTGGATTAGAGTAGAATGTACACCAGCCATTTTGACATCTGATGAAATATAGAGTAGCCAGTAGGAGTGCTTGTAGTGACAAATATCACCATCCCCTCCTCGGCATCCCTCTCACGAACACTGTAAGTAGGACTAGTAGCATGCCAAAGTTTGTGCTATTGCCATTGAGAATGCATTGGGCGTTTAAATTAAATAACTTTTTACTTTGAAAAATCATTTCAAAGTAAAAAGTTCCAGCATGTGTCTCCACAGTAAGCTGATTTATAAAATGTGTTGTGAATTTCTCAAATTTGAAAGCACTATATTTTTAAAACTATGAAACATTTCTTTTCAGGCAATGCCATGAACCTAAATAGGTTTGAATGGGGTTTCTAGGTGTAAGTATGTAGGACTAGTAGCATGCCAAAGTTTGTGCTATTGCCATTGAGAATGCATTGGACGTTTAAGTTAAATACTGGGGGGTCATATTTTGACAGCAGAAACTGCCTGTCATAATTTCACCCCCCTCCCTATTCCAAAGCCCCCCCAGGTACATTATATATTTAAACTATTTTCAGCAATGGTACAATTCTTTTTTCAGTGGGTATATCTTGTTGAGCTCGTCATTTTGAAATCCCCCGTACCTAAACAGAGATCCAAAACGACAGGTGGTAGTTGGGGTGGAGGATTGAGCAGTTCAAACCTCCAGTTTAAATAGCCGTTATGAAGATGGAATGAGTGTGTGATTGGATGAAGTGAATCAGGTGAATGATAACGTGATGCTGATGAACGGCCGGCAGCAACTGCACTGAGTTTCCTGACTGAACTTGCTCTGCGCATGTCTGTGACAGACACGATGCTCATTTGTCATCGTGGCATTAACGACTTGTGATTTTTGCAAGTCGACTTGCTGTCAGTAAAAGTTGAAGTCGAGTCGACTCCTCGTTTGATGATGTCATCACATTGACGGGGGGGCACTGTGACTTCTCTGACACAGTGCAGTTCAGCCAGTCATCCAGCACATCAAAAGCAGATAGCACATAGGTTATTAATTAATGGAGGAATGGCTGAGACTGAAATATATATTATTATTATTATATAATTATTATTTCTTTCAACTTCTCCTCGTGGGAGTTGACTTGTGTTAATTAAGTTGAATTTTTGGTTAATGCCCTAGTTCATGTGTAGACACTCGACAAATCTGGATGCAGCACGGTGGATTTGAACCCCCATACTCCGTGGTGGTGGGCACTGGGCAGGTATACTTTACCACTGCGCCACCCACCCAGCAAAATTGTGGCTTTGGACCGGGTAAGATGGTTCAACATTCAGATGCCTAAAGCCTGGCATCATACTGTACATCGACATTGCCTCGCTGTGGTAGAAAAAGCAGTGTGTATCCCATATTAATTTGGAACCAAGCACTTCTAAAACTACTATAATTAATGTGTAGCCAGTCTGAGAACTGCAGACGTTTGCTTTGAAGAACAATTGCACATGTTTAAAGGCGCTACATATTTATGCACTGCTGATGAAAATACAGGTAGGGAGAGTATCAAGTCTCGACTGAGCCAAGTGGAGAAGAAGAAAAGGATACTGCTTTCAACCACAACGAATATTGATCAAAGGTTAAGAATACACACAAGAGATATAAAAAAGAAAGCTAATTCATGGAACTGGAATGGTCTAGATTTGTGTTATACTATGGTCCTTTAAGCGGGTTAGTGAGCAATGACAGGTGGCTCTCATCTCCAGCTGCGACTGATCGTAGTGATTAGAGAAGACCCATGAGATGTAACTGACACTGTCCACAGTGCTGAAGTCTCTTCACATCATGCGGAAGGACTCAGCAACCTTGGCACTCCATAATACGCACACACACGCACACACACACACACACACAAACACACACACACACACACACACACACACACACACACACACACACACACACACACACACACACACACACACACACACACACACACACACGCACACACACACACACACACACACACTCCCAGTGGGAAATGCTGACATTTGTGTTTCACTGAGGCTCCATTTAACCCTCTATGTCATGTGAACAGCAGCATTTATGTTTTTCTTTTTTTTTCCATATAGATATTTTTTGTGCCTCTCTGGGCATACTGCGGTCTGAGGTTTGTGTGTGTGTGTGTGTGTGTGTGTGTGTGTGTGTGTGTGTGTGTGTGTGTGTGTGTGTGTGTGTGTGTGTGTGTGTGTGTGTGTGTGTGTGTGTGTGTGTGTGTGTGTGTGTGTGTGTGTGTGTGTGTGTGTGTGTGTGTGTGTGTGTGTGTATGCGTGCGCGCACATTGACTTTTACTCTCTCCAGTCTCCACTTTCTCCCCTCATTTTCCACTTACTGTAACAGCATGATTCCATTGCTCAACGCTACAAGTATTAATTGGTAGGGGTCTATGTACGTCATGTGTGTGTCATGTACGTGTGTGTGTGTGTGTGTGTGTGTGTGTGTGTGTGTGTGTGTGTGTGTGTGTGTGTGTGTGTGTGTGTGTGTGTGTGTGTGTGTGTGTGTGTGTGTGTGTGTGTGCGTGCGTGTGCGTGTGCGTGTGCGTGCGCGTGTTCATTTATGCAATTCTGTAAAGCATGCATTACACATCGGATCCCATGTTGTATGTCACTCCCTGCACACAAATAAATCTCTTTCATTTGGCTTCAAGGATCCAAGGCTTCAAGAGCGTTGCATTAAATCTTTTTGTTATTGTTTTTTTACGATGCATAAAGCTTACCTTGCCCTAGTTCTAACAGACAATTTTTATTTTAGTTGTCCGGAATGCATTGACAAAGTGGTATCACAGAGGTCGGTTGATGTTTAAAGCAGCTAATCCCAAGTGAGTTTATACAAGATTGTGCAGCACCTTGATTGTTGAACTTGGAAGGAGTTCTCACTCACTCTCAATAGACTTTAGACTTGTACATTATTGTCAGCTCTCAAATAGTTATACCACCCAGCTCCCAGAAATGATGTGGTCATGTCACATACCAAATCAATTTGCGTTCATCAAGGTCGCTGCTGTCTTATCTGAAATGAGCACCAATCATTAATGCAATCCCATTGCTTTCCTCGTGAACTCGAGGTCATAAAATAGCACCAAATCATTAAATGGAGATTGGAGGGAGAGAAAGAGAGCGAGAGAGGCAGGACTGCAAGACTTTTTTTTTGCTTGGCCTTCATCCATGAGACATCTATACAGTAGATCAGCCCTGCAGCTAGGACCATAAAAGTTAGGGTACTACTTATTATGGTACTCCATAAAATGACTGCCAGTTTTAGGTGTTTGCCGAATTTGGCCCTTTTTGAGGCCTATTACCTATATACAGGTTTAATGTTTGTCTTGTCTAGAGACAAACATTAAAAATCACACCTTAATCCATCGATTGCGCATTGCCATGGTTTAATCGCGCGTAACACTTACTTTGAAGAGCCAAATATCCGTAACTGTTACAATGACAAACTGCTGTGTGTGGTTTCTTGACCCGTTGTTGTTCTCTCGCTCGGCGGTGGAAAACCTGACCGCGAGTGTCAGCCCGCCTGCTACAGCCCGTTGAAAACCCTTGTTTTCACCAGAAACGGCCCCCTCAATGTCCTTTCTGAGATACAGGCCTTTGAATGCAGGGCTTAGAATTGAAGTGGATGCGCGCGCATCTTCAAAATATTATAATTCTGCTCCCTACATTATTGTGGTATATAACCTAATATATTATGAAATGCATTGTGTTTTATACACACACATGTAACGAAAATAGATTTAGGAGATATCCTGTCAACAGACGGACAATTGAACGCTCTAAAAGTATACAGACACCATAGACTAGAAAGATACCTTATCCTAATTGATAAACTATGATTTTTTTGTCTGGAAGGATTTGCTCTCCCCTCATCCCCGTTCTGCTTTGATTGTGCCAGTCATCTCTAGGGCCAGTCTCTTATTCCTGCTGGTCCTGTACATTCACAAGAGTGTGAGGTGTTACATGAATCAGTTCATTACAGTTATATGCATCATTATGAGAAGTCACACCCGCCTTTGGCCAGCTGGTGTGAAGTGAATGCTTTCCCCGTGAGCCAACATTGTTTCATTTCAAATCCAATCATAGTCGCTTCTGGGATAAGAGCATCTGCTGAATGCCTAAATTATAAATTGTATAACCTATCCTGATAAATGGACACACACACACACACACGCACGGATGGGGTGGCAGTGGCTCAGGGGTAGAATGGCCGGATGGGAACCAGTTTGATCCCGGGTGCCCCCAGAGTCAGTCTCGAAGTGTCCTTGAGCAACACTCTGAACTCCTAATTGCTCCCAATGTGCAGTTTGGTGCCTTGCATGGTCTCCTCCGCCATTGGTGCATGAATGTGTGTGTGAATGGGTGAATGTAATGCACAATCTATGTAAAGCGCCTTGGATAAAGGCGCTATATAAATGCACCATTTACCACACACACACACACAGCAGCATGCTGCAGATTCAGCAGGTGATGTCATTCTTGACTAACCCAATAATAAGAAATTCTCTAGGAGATAGCGTGTGCGTGCGTGGTGCATGTGCACATGTGCGCTCGCACGTGTCTGTGTGTGTGTGTGTGTGTGTCTTGTGCATTCATGTGTGTACAGTTAGCCAGCGTCTATAGGGCTTGTCATCTGCATTGCTGCTGATTTGTAACACATGGTATTTCTGAGGTCAGCTTGGGCCACTTATTTCGAATCACCACAGAGACACAGAATGAACAACATAAGCAATAGCTGGTCAAGATCATAACATGAAATTGTGTCAGTATAAATGAATGGCTTAACAACATTAACCCCATGGCATCCCTGTTTTGGAAAAATCTTTTCAGTTTCCAATTTATTTTCAAATTGTCTTCTTTTTAAATGGCAAAACTAGCAGATCTATCAGCTGTAGAACCATTTTCCATTTTTGCATATCTTTGAATATATTCTATATTTTTAAAGAATGTTTTTTTAACTCAAATCTTAGCTTCTGGGGGTCCCTGGAACAATTTGAGATGGTCGTTGGTTTGACCACCACTGATATAGCAACATAATTAAGTTTATCAGAAAACTGTTTAGTTTTTAGAAGACATTTGTAAACATTTTGTAGAATTGGCCTAATGGCTTAAGTAAGTCATTACGTTATGTCACTTTCATGAGTGATAACGTATACATTTAGTTTGGAAGTAACATTACATTTTTAAAGTAACTTTCCCGACACTGGTCGTGTCGCGCTGACTTTCATTTGCACCTGCATTAAACTATTTAAACAAACTATCCTTTGGTCCGCTGAGAAGTCCATTAGTAGTACTGTACATGAAGGGTGGGACAGATGCTGAGAGAGAGAGAGAGAGAGAGAGAGAGAGAGAGAGAGAGGAGCAAATAAGGTCGGTGTATCATCGGAGCAGGCATCAGGGGGACATGGGAAAGAGGTGGATTTGGGAAAAAGAGAGAGAGAGAGAAAGAGGGAGATGGGAGGAGAGAACAACAAAGGTCAGTTGATTTAATGGATTTATAAATCAGCCTCAGAGAGAGAAACTGTGGCACGCGCGGAAAGGAAAGATCAAAGATGGACTGAAGGACAAGGAGATGGATGGAGGTAGAGTATGTGCTAATGGCAAGACTCTCCTCAGTGTCCTAGACCCCCCGATGATGAGACCCGAGTTAAACGTCGACCAGGGAGCCTAAAAATAGCCACCGTCCCCTGACGTCACTTCGATTGATGGTCCCCCTACTGTACACATACACATGCACTTGCGCAGGCACACACACAAACACTATCCCTGTGGGGATTCCCATCAAAGCAGCCTTCGCAAGCCATGACCTTTCAATTTAGTTATCCTCTCCCTGTGTCTCTCTCCCTTTCTCTCTCTCTCTCTCTCTCTCTCTCTCTCTCTCACTCATACATTGAAAGTCATGTTCATGTCAGTATACTGTATGTGCTATGTACGGTATCAATGTGACCTGCCAACGTCACCTTCAAAGACAATTACACCCCTTAAAAAGGACCCCTCTAACGTGCACGCATGCATGCACGCGCACGCACCAAAGGATAAATGAGCCTTTTAACACATGCACGTGCACGAGTGTCAGTGGTTTATTTGTATATTTAAGTTATTTGTCATATCTGCCCTGTGCAATTTGTGATTACAAAAGCGTGAAAGCCTAAAAAGGCAAACAGAAATACAAATTGTAACGTTCCAATGTTCAATGCCAAAAACACAATTTAACCGTTAACCTGAATTATTTGTGTGACAATTAATCATCAACTTATATTTGTAATCACCCTACATATTGTCTCTGCTGATTACAACACGAGGAAGTTGTGAAAAACCATGCAACCATGAAAACCTGTTCCCTATAAGGCCCTTGTAGGTAACAGCAAAGCTCCATCTACTGTGTTGCGTTGCGTTGACGGGCCGCCCGATGGCTGCAGTGGAAGTTGCTGTTGTGTTGTGTTTACCCAAAATCAATTCTGTTGCAATTCTGACTCAGAACCTATACTGCCTCGGTGCTACCCTTCCTATTCCATCCAATGTGACCTTCTGTGGTAGATGCTGAGAAAATAAATTAGATGGTCTTGTAAACAGACAATAGTACTCAAACATACGCGCCTACAGCTGTATAATGCTTCCATTACTTCAGTAAATAACACGTTGATAATGCCACTTCTTGACCGTGAAATAGCCTGTACTTATTTAGATAATATGCTGTGGTGTTATCTACCATACTGTGGTGTTATCTACCATACTGTGCCGTGTCACTGTCAGCACTTTGGCTTTTGTTGTAAAGTAAAAGTATCAATACAGCAATGTAGAAATACTCTCTGTTATACGAGTAAAAGTCCGGAATTCGAAATTGAGTAAAAGTACAAAAGTGTTGGCATCAAAAATGTATTTGAAGTACCAAAAGTAAAAGCACTCATTATGATGATGATGACGGCGGCGGTGACGATAGTCTTGATAGTCTTGTTACATTCTAATCAGGAGGATCACAGACCTATTAACTTTTACTTTGCTGCAGACCTGAGGTTATATAAGGTCCATTTGATTGGACCCATCAATTTGTTCAGTGCTTTTTGACATTGGGGCTTTTCAGTGAAACGGCAGATGAGTATTATGATACTGCTCCGTCCCATATTGAGTGGGGAGATACACGGTGTGTGTGCGAGTGTGTGTGTGTGTGTGTGTGTGTGTGTGTGTGTGTGTGTGTGTGTGTGTGTGTGTGTGTGTGTGTGTGTGTGTGTGTGTGTGTGTGTGTGTGTGTGTGTGTGTGTGCACGCGCAGTGCGTTTGTTTATTTGTTTGAATGCACTTTCAAACCATAAATCAAGCGCTGTGTATGCTCTATAAATACTTGCTGACATGCGATGCATTTTCCATGAGCATTTAACCTTGATCTCACAGTGAAGTGTGATAAAACGTGAGGACACAACCTCACTGAACGCTCACGACTTCCTCACATACTGTTCATGCACACTCATGTGCTCACACACACACACACACACACACACACACACACACACACACACACACACACACACACACACACACACACACACACACACACATACACACATACACACACACACACACACACACACACACACACACACACACACACACACACACACACACACACACACACACACACACACACACACACACACACCTGCCAGTGAGAGAGAGAGAGTGTCTTGTTTTTAAAAAAAAAAGAAAAAGATGATATATGATAATAATATATGTGCTTTGTCAATAAATACATCTTTATAAAGAGAGAGTGAAAAAGAAAGCTTGCAAATAGGCTAAGTGAAAGAAAAGGAGATAGGGCATAGCTATTTATTTAATAGAGTATACAAAATAATATAATAGATTATAGATAATAATATGTGCAAGTGGTTGCCCCTGTTTAAAATTGTCTTTTCAGACAATCTTTGTCTGAACTAGAACTTAAAACTCACATTAGTTTGGCCTTTATGTACAGTGTGTTGTAATGGTGTGTTTAGTTTATTTGTAGGCAAGTACAACATGTTATGCCTGCTATCGGCCCATCACACTAGGCTAGGGATAAAATAAATGTAAATAAAGACTGGAGGAGCATATCTCTTTGAAATGTGGCAGAAACATGGGGGCATGCAGTGATTCATGTTACAGGTGCCATCATGGTGTTGAAAATGATAACATTTTGGCCACGATTTTCAGCGTTTGTTTCAGTCAGAAACAAGTCCCATGTCCTTGTCTCGTCCTTAGGCCACTGTCTGAGTGCATTATAATAAATATTTTACGAAAGACATGAAGGGCCCTATTATATGTGTCTTAAATTCAGGCGTTATGCCCTAATTAGGTCATAACGCCACCATCTTATGCGTTATCCATATTATGCAAGTCGTGCTCCATTTTAGTGGATGAGATCGAAAATCTTAAAATGTGAATAACTCTTTATCAATCCGTCCAATTCTAACCAAAGGTTATGTTTTGACGGCCCATCGCGGTCCCGTCGCTAGTCGCGTTAGAAGTAATTATACCCCCCGTTGTTGTCGATCGCCTCGGGGGTGTTTTGGCTACATCTAGCTACTTCAGCTACATCCAAGATGGCACTTTGAGCACCTTGAAATGCGCTCCGTAGCTGCAAATCGCTGGGTGCCCTGTCCTAAATACCCCCAGGGCCCGGGAGTTCAGGGTGTTAATTAAGGGCACTTTGCGCTATCTGCTATTATGCCCCTTGACCTAATAAGACTACCGCTTAGACGTGGGTCAGACCACCTGAACTGTCTTAACATTTGAGATATCTTAAGTTGTTAGGATTGTTTTCCTTCACCCTGCAGTCTGAGCCATGGTGCAGTACCCATGTAAACTCATATGTTTGGGAAGTATACGATGATATATAGGTTGTATAATCAGATGTACTGTATGTGAGTGAGAGAGGGGGTGGGGGATGGGGGACACACGCAGCTTAAAACAGAGATATAAGCCAGTGTGCTAAAGGAGGAGGTGCTTTCTTTGACCACAATGATGATACAATGATGATACAATGCAGCACAACAGGATGTGAGATGCACTGCTGTGGGTTTCCTTGTTCATGCAACAATCTCACAAGACAAAATAGAAACAAGCCCGTAGTCCGTACAGGCACAATCACATGCATCATACACCATGCAATATAGAAACAAGCCCGTACAGGCACAATCACATGCATCATACACCATGCAATATACTGTGTGTACAGTACACAAATATACTCTCATTTAGACCCACCTAATCACCCACATAAAATAAACTCTTAAATGTGCAAAGGAGACATACACATAAGTAAATAATGAAAGGCCATACATGTATAGTAGATACATTGACAAGATAAAAATAAGCAAATTAATAATTAATAAGATTAGTTTTGATGAATATTCAGTTGTTTTGGTGAATGTTGTTTGACTATGGTCAAGAATCAAGGTGGTATATCTGTCACTCATACAGGTGTAGTAACGAGTCTAACGACAGCAGTACAATATGTACACAAGATGATGTTGTGAATTTGAATGAAACTAGGCTGATGCCCATTGTGAACGATGCCTGCTGGGAACGCATGCCCCTCCAGTTATGCAATTCCCATTGCTTCGGTTATCAGTGTACACACGTTGTACCTATTGTCAGAGTACTTAGTGCAGTACTCATCGATGTACTTGGAAGTCTATCATGTCTATCATGCCATATTGATGACATCAATACATGGGCATAAAAGACAGACAGACAGACAGACAGACAGACAGACAGACAGACAGACAGACAGACAGACAGACAGACAGACAGACAGACAGAAAATTATATCTTCATATATGTGCATGAAAGAGACTGCTGTGTAGTCAAAACAGGCACGTTTGACTCAGAAGCACAACACAAACCCTAGTCCCAATTCTGGCCATGTCATATGTCTCAGTCAAAAGAATATACATGTAGGGTTTAAGTGGCTAAAGAGTTCATTTCCTCCTTTGAACTTCCTTGTGTATAATTTTGTTGTTGTTTCACGGCATAAGGAGACATATAGCTATGCAGGTAACACTTGCAGATACGGTTCATGAACTAATGATTAACTAATGATTAACTAATACATTAGTTAAGCATTAGTTAATCATTAGTTCATCACAATTCATGATGAATTCATCATGATTCATGATGATGATGATTCTGATGATTCATCATGAATCGTCATTAGTTAACCACGATTTGTAGATGATTTATAGATCTAATTTTTCCGCCCAAATCTATGCCCAGGATGAGTGCTCATAGGCGGGTAGGTCTCTCAGTCTCTCTGGAGGTCATTCCTGGTTGTACCCATGGGTCATTTTACTCAATTCTTTGCCCACGATGGGTGCTCAAAGGTTGGTAGGGGTCTGTCCGGAGCTCTCCCTGGTGCTTTATGGATCATTTTTGGACCCCCCCATTTTGCCCAAATCTATACCCAGGATGAGTGCTCATAGACGGGTAGGGTTAGTGAGCAGACTCGGTCTCTCTGGAGGTAATTTTTCTCAATTCTATGCCCACGATGAGTGCTCAAAGGTGGGTAGGGGTCCCTGGTGTTTTATGGATAATTTTTGGACTCACCCATTTTGCCCAAATCTATACCCAGGATGAGTGCTCATAGACGGGTAGGGTTAGTGAGCAGACTCGGTCTCTCTGGAGGTAATTTTTCTCAATTCTATGCCCACGATGAGTGCTCAAAGGTGGGTAGGGGTCCCTGGTTTTTTATGGATAATTTTTGGACTCACCCATTTTGCCCAAATCTATACCCAGGATGAGTGCTCATAGACGGGTAGGGTTAGTGAGCAGACTCGGTCTCTCTGGAGGTAATTTTTCTCAATTCTATGCCCACGATGAGTGCTCAAAGGTGGGTAGGGGTCCCTGGTGTTTCATGGATCATTTTTGGACTCACCCATTTTGCCCAAATCTATACCCAGGATGAGTGCTCATAGACGGGTAGGGTTAGTGAGCAGACTCGGTCTCTCTGGAGGTAATTTTTCTCAATTCTATGCCCACGATGAGTGCTCAAAGGTGGGTAGGGGTCCCTGGTGTTTCATGGATCATTTTTGGACTCACCCATTTTGCCCAAATCTATACCCAGGATGAGTGCTCATAGACGGGTAGGGTTAGTGAGCAGACACGGTCTCTCTGGAGGTAGTTTTTCCTCAATTCTATGCCCACGATGAGTGCTCAAAGGTGGGTAGGTCTCCCTTGTAGAGGTCTCCCTTGTAGTTTATGCGTAACTTCTGGACATTATCATCATGAACTACCATTACATTTTACTTACTTACTAGAGAGTTGGACTCTATTAATGATTAACTATCATTAGTTAATAGTTAATTGATATTTGCACCCCAAAGTAAAGTGGCAACATTATCATCATGAACTACCATTACATTGTACTTACTTACTAGAGAGTTGGACTCTATTAATGATTAACTATCATTAGTTAATAGTTAGTTAATTGATATTTGCACCCCAAAGTAAAGTGGCAACATTTTCATCATGAACTACCATTACATTGTACTTACTTACTAGAGAGTTGGACTCTATTAATGATTAACTATCATTAGTTAATAGTTAGTTAATTGATATTTGCACCCCAAAGTAAAGTGGCAACATTTTCATCATGAACTAGCTGTAGTTAACAGTTAGTTAATGGTTATTTGCACCCCAAAGTAAAGTGACAACATTTTCATCATGAACTAATCATGAACTCATGATTAACTAATCATGAATTCATCATGAACTGGATATATGGACACAAAGTCACATCAATATAAATAATAGTGAATGCAAAACAATACAATACTAACAATACATTACAATCTGAATCCAAATGTACAATTACAAGCCACCTTCAATATTGCCAATTTTTGCCATTTTTTTTTATTTACAGCAACCCCCCCCCCCCCCCCCCCCCCCCCCACACACACACACACACACACACACACACACACACACACTCTCTCCCCCCACACAGAAACTAAAAAATAAAATAAAAACACTTAACACAAACAAAAATATACCACAAAATAAATAAAGTATTATACAAAATACAAATGTAAAATACAAAAGAACAAAACAAAAGCAAGGAAGTAGGCAGAGGACACAGGCCGAGGGGCAGGCCGACACCAGCCACCCGGGCCAACAGCGGGTGAGCTAGATACAGCCCTGGCGCAGACGCCAATGGACTGGCATCCACACATCTGGCCCACCTGCTGCCCGCCAAGGCAAGGCCTTTAACAAAGCCAACAACAGTGCTTATCCAAATCAGCAGCACAATTTTTCCTCTCAACTATAAAACTAAAGTACTTGTTAAGATCATTGCTTATCCAATATGGTTTGACACAACTATGAAACAAAATGACCTGGCTCTTATAAATATAACACAGTCAACAATGAATAGTAATTGTTACATGGCCACTTATTATTACCAAATAGACATAGAAAAATGACTACAACAGTAATATGAAAAATAACAAACAAAAAGAAAAGCCGGAAAAAATATGAAATCCCAGTTCCCAAAGTTTGTTTTTGTTCTCGTTGGGGCTCTTTTATCTGAACTGTGACAGTGTTCGATTGGTCTTTGTCCTACCACACAAACCATGGATCTCGCCACCCAGTATGCACTGGGAATCTATCTGGGGAAACGTTGGGTATGGAGACAGTGGAGCCTCACATGCACCTTGGCTCCTCGATGGATGGGAAGGGAACCGCTGTCCTCTTCTCCACGTGAGATGCTCCAAGGGATGAGGATGGGATCTAAAAAACCTGACCTATGATAGATCAGACAAGATCCAAAACCCCACGAATTAGCATAAATGTAACACCTTTTTAACTTGCATTAATTAGCTTAATCATGTTCTTTTTATAGTAATCATGTATTTAAAATACATTGAAAACCATTCAAAATAATTCAAAACACTTATTTTCTTTTACAATGTTTAATATTCAATGAACTGTTCCTTTTCCATAAAAATAGTATGAAATGCTCCTTTAAGTATCACAATGTAATGAGTTAAATTGCATAAAGTGCACATTCAAAAGGTTTACAGGGTGTTTTGTGCAGTAACTAGGAGGTATTTATGACGCAAATGTGCTTAGTATGTACCCTTAAAATGTACCTTCAGTCACTATAACCCACAATTCTCATGTACATGCATATTGTATTCCTTCAGTAACAAACAGTCTTTCAAAATGTAACATGAACTTAAATACTTAAATGTAACAATAAATCATTGGCAGGATGTATTGTGGCTAAACACTATTTAAGATAACCATCTTTGTTCTACATTGTCTCACTCACCACTTCATGAATGCTGAGACTGCAATGTCACCTGGCTGCTCAGTGATTTGTAACTCTCACACTGCTCTGCAAAGTTCAAAATGACACAATACACAAATCAGGAGTTGCCTAACAACATTAAGAATGTGAATGATTTGAATTGGAAGATTATGTTTTAGTCTTACCAGGCAGATTGCAAAAGATTGTCTCTCTGTGTTTGTTTACAACAGCACATGAAGAACCAGCCATGTGTTCAATTGAACAGGAAAAGGACGTTTTCCTGCTTAAATACTAACAGGAAGTAGAATCACTGGTAGGCTGGACACAAATGCTTACAGGCTCACTGATTGGCCACTGGCAATCACAGAGCCAGGTAATTTTAATCCTTTAAAACCTGTTAGACACCCTGTTTGTTTTGCATTTTTTCTCTTTCATGTAAATAGCTTGTTTTGTATTTTAAACAGACTTGTGGAGCAACATTTTAGAACTTAAATGTGTGTTATTTCAAAAGCATTTTAGATCGTTTTTAACACTTGTAAATTGGCTGCCTGCTTTCAAACCTGGGTAGGCTGAATACAAAAATAGTTAATAGGATACATACGTTCATTTCAGTGATTTTTTTTACAGTGAATTAATGCATTTAAGTTATATACAATATATCTAAAATGTTGCTCTACAAGTCTGATTAAAATGCCAAGAAGCTATATACATGAAAGGGAAAACAAACAAACAAACAAACAGGATGTCTAACACGTTTTTGCAAAGGGTTAAAATTACCTGGCTCTGTGATTGCTAACCTAAGTGGCCAATCAGTGAGCCTGTAAGCGTTTATGTCCAGCCTACCAGTGATTCCACTTCCTGTCAGTATTTAAGCAGGAAAACTCCCCTTTCCTGTTCAATTGAACACATGGCTGGTTCTTCATGTGTTGTTGTAAACACACACAGAGGAACAATCTTTGCAATCCACTTGGTAAGACTAAAAAATAATCTTCCAATTCAAATCATCCACATTCTTAATGTTGTTAGACAACTCCTGATTTGTATATTGTGTCATTTTGAACTTTGCAGAGCAGTGTGAGAGCGAGTATTGCAAATCACTGAGCAGCCAGTAGTACAGGTGACATTGCACTCTGAGCCCATTCATTCATTGATCAGTGGTGAGTGAGACAATGTAGAACAAAGATGGTTATCTTAAATGGTGTTTTACATTTTGAAACACTTATTCCTGTACATGAGTATTTTGGGTTATGGTGATTGAATGTACATTTTTAGTGCATCTCTCACCTGATGCTAGCCAGGGAGAGATATACTAAGCACATTTGAGTCATGAATACCTCAGTTACTGCACAAAACACCCTGTAAAGCGATTGAATGTGCACTTTATGCAATTTAACTCATTGCATTGTGATACGTAAAGGAGCATTTCATAGTATTTTGTGGAAAAGGAACAGTTCATTGAATATAGTGAATATTTGAAACATTGTAAAAGAAAATAAGTACTTTGAATTATTTTGAATGGTTTTCAATGTATTTGAAATGATTACTATAAAAAGAAAATGATTAAGCTAATTAATGCAAGTTAAAAAGGTGTTAATTTTTACTAATTCATGGGGATTTAAAAACATTTTACACAGAGTGTGTGAATAACATGCTATTGGATCTTGTCCGATCTACCATAGGTCAGTTTTTTTTAAGATTGGGTGATCCCCATCTTCATCCCCTGGAGCACATGGAGAAGAGGACAGCGCTTCCCTTCCCATCCACTGAGGAGCCCAGGTCCATGTGAGGCTCCACATTCTCCATACCCAATAATTCCCCAGATAAATTCCCAGTGCATATTGGATGGCAAGCTAACGGATCCAAGTCTGGACACTGATGGTGCAACATTGATTCCCCTCCCTCACGGTTTGTGTGGTAGGAAAAAGACCAATCGAACAATGTCACAATTCAGATGAAAGAGCCCCAATGACAACGGAACTAAGGGTTTTCATATTTTTGCTGGCTTTTCTTTTTGTTTGTTATTTTTCATATTACTGCTGTCTATTTGGTAATAAGTGGCCATTTAACACTTTGTTATTGATATACATCACATTTTGTTTTTAGTTTTCTGTGTGGGGGGAGGGTGTGGCTGTAAATAAAAAATGGCAATATTGAAGGTGGCTTGTAATTGTAATTTTGGATTCAGATTGTATTGTATTGTTAGTATTGCATTTCACTATTATTTATATTGATGTGACTTTGTGTCCAAATTTCCAGTTCATGATTACTTCATGATTAGTTAATCAAGAGTTCATGATTAGTTCATGATGAAAATGTTGTCACTTTACTTTGGGGTACAAATATCCATTAACTAACTATTAACTACAGCTAGTTCTTGATGAAAATGTTGTCACTTTACTTTGGGGTACAAATATCCATTAACTAACTATTAACTACGCTAGTTCATGATGAAAATGTTGTCACTTTACTTTGGGGTGCAAATATCCATTAACTACAGCTAGTTCATGATTAGTTCATGATGAAAATGTTGTCACTTTACTTTGGGGTACAAATAACCTTAACTACAGCTAGTTCATGATTAGTTAATGATGAAAATGTTGTCACTTTACTTTGGGGTACAAATATCCATTAACTAACTATTAACTACAGCTAGTTCATGATGAAAATGTTGTCACTTTACTTTGGGGTGCAAAATCCATTAACTAACTATTAACTACAGCTAGTTCATGATGAAAATGTTGTCACTTTACTTTGGGGTGCAAATATCCATTAACTACAGCTAGTTCATGATTAGTTCATGATGAAAATGTTGTCACTTTACTTTGGGGTACAAATAACCTTAACTACAGCTAGTTCATGATTAGTTAATGATGAAAATGTTGTCACTTTACTTTGGGGTACAAATATCCATTAACTAACTAACTACAGCTAGTTCATGATGAAAATGTTGTCACTTTACTTTGGGGTGCAAATATCCATTAACTACAGCTAGTTCATGATTAGTTCATGATGAAAATGTTGTCACTTTACTTTGGGGTGCAAATATCCATTAACTACAGCTAGTTCATGATTAGTTCATGATGAAAATGTTGTCACTTTACTTTGGGGTACAAATAACCATTAACTAACTATTAACTACAGCTAGTTCATGATGATGATAATGTCCAGAAATGACCCATAAACTACCAGGGGAGTCCAGAATTATCCATAAAGCACCAGGGAGAGCTCCGGAGAGACCCCTACCCACATTTGAGCACTCATCGTGGGCATAGAATTGAGAAAAAATACCTCCAGAGAGACAGAGTCTGCTCACTAACCGCTACCCACCTATGAGCACTCATCCTGGGTATAGATTTGGGCAAAATGGGGGAGTCCAAAAATGATCCATAAAGCACCAGGGAGAGCTCCGGACAGACCCCTACCCACCTTTGAGCACTCATCGTGGGCATAGAATTGAGAAAAATTACCTCCAGAGAGACCGAGTCTGCTCACTAACCCTACCCGTCTATGAGCACTCATCCTGGGTATAGATTTGGGCAAAATGGGGGAGTCCAAAAATGATGCATAAAACACCAGGTGGTTTAGGTGGGTAGGGGTACCCACCTTTGAGCACTCATCCTGGGTATAGATTTGGGCAAAATGGGGGAGTCCAAAAATGATCCATAAAGCACCATGCAGGGAGAGCTTCGGACAGACCCCTACCCACTTTTGAGCACTCATCGTGGGCATAGAATTGAGAAAAATTACCTCCAGAGAGGCCGAGTCTGCTCACTAACCCTACCCGTCTATGAGCACTCATCCTGGGTATAGATTTGGGCAAAATGGGTGAGTCAAAAAATGATCCATAAAACACCAGGGACCCCTACCCACCTTTGAGCACTCATCGTGGGCATAGAATTGAGAAAAAATACCCTTGGGGACAACCAGGAAGGACCTCCAGAGAGACCGTCTGCTGACTAAACCTACCCGCCTTTGAGCACTCATCGTGGGCATAGATTTGGGCGAAAAAATCTGATCTATAAATGAAATCATGAATGCCATGAATCATGATTAACTAACTACAGTTAATTCATGATGAAGTCATCATTAATTCATGATGAAATAATGATTAACTAATGCTTAACTAATGTATTAGTTAATCATGAGTTAATCATTATTTCATGACCCTTATCTGCAAGTGTTACCGCTATGCATAGATCTATGCTGGTGATGGGGATCATAAACACAGCTGCAACAATGCACAGAGATGTTTTACTTGATGTTGTCCAATAATAATTTTGAATCTCAACCACAGACAACTGGTGAATAAAAAATGTATTGACAGAAAATAGTGCTGATAAAAAAAAGTTAAATCTGCTGGGGAGTGTAGGCAGGGCACCAAGGCCTTATATTTTTTTCGATGGGCACACGGCCAAACAGAGGGGCAGCGAGGTCCGTGGCTGTCGTAAAATTCCTGCCCTGGTGTGCGGTCGGTGACCGAGAAAGGTAAAACTCACACCCTGTGTGAAGTGAGCGGTGCCTTACCTAATCGTTATGTCACTGAAATATACTAATAGACACACACACACACACACACACACACACACATACACACACACACACACACACGCACACGCACACGCACACACACACACACACACACACACACCCTTTAAAACCTATACTGATGACAATTTGTTCTGTGGGTCGTTTCACTTTCAAGTCTTCAATCAATAGTGAGATTGAAGACGTAATGTCAAAATATATAAACTGTGTTCTCTGTTTTGCATTTGACCCGAAGCATGCTCTGGACTGGTCAAGATCTTCAATGGATACATTGGAGAAGTGTTTTGACCAAGTCCAGGCCAGCATATTCTGCTATGGAGCTGGAATTAGGGATAATTTTGATGCTTGATGTTATAGCATTCCAATTTACTCCATTTCAAAATGCTTTACCGCAATTTAGACAACACATACTTCCAAAAGGCCTGCATAGCCTTTTCAGCATTCAATTGAATTATTAACCAGTCTCTATTTAGATATAAAATACATTTCTCACGTCCATTACAGCAGTTCATATAGACAGCAGCATGTAGTGAGTTGGTGAGGGACAAATACAGTATGATGTTAGGATGAATGTATGGCTCATTTCCAGCATAGAAATTGCTCTCATTCTGTGTGTGCACATTTCATACTGTATGTGTGAACATTACATAATAATACACTTACTGTATGCGTGTGTTAAGATTAAGGTATACTTTATTATCCTTGTGGGGAAATGTGTGCTTCTGCTAATCTGCTCTGCATATGACCTGTCTGACTGTAAATGCTTAGGAGTAATGAGCAGCCACAGTGTAGTGCCTGGGGAGCAACTCCAGTTGTAAGGCCAGCAGTAGGTCAAGGGCAATGGCAGGAATACAGCAGTATCATGTATTTGGTGTGTGAGAAAAGTACCCGGAGGAAACCCACCTAAACATTCTGAAAACATGCATACTCCAAACAGAAAGTAGGCTACTTGTGTGTGCATGTGCGTGGGTGGAATAATAGATGGCTCAAGTCATCCCATGGCAGAGCAGTGCTAACAGTTTGTTTCGGACAGGGATTTACAGTCTCTGTCCCTGTTACAGGATAGTGAGGACAAGAGAGGATTAGAAAGGGGACTACTTAGTGTTCACCAATCGTCCACTCTCTCCTCTTTCATCTCTCTTTAGTCTTTAATCTAATCCCCACTCCCCCCACCAACACCACCTTTGTCCATTGTTTTTTCATTCTCTTTTAAGATTTATTTTTGGCATCGTATGCTTTATTTCAGATAGTTCTGTTCAGTGTGTAGAGACAGGAAACCAAGGGAACAGAGAGGAGGAACATTGGCTGAGCCACAAGGCACACTCCATTCTCTCTTGCTTGATTGATTCCCCCTTGGTTTAAGACCTAAGTACTGAACAATTACTGTAACAGTGTCTTTTCACATCTCTTGTCCACAGTGCATCCCAAATTGTGTGGGACTTTATGGGCGGTAGAAGAGTGTCTCCCTTGGCCTACTGGCTGCCTGCACAAACGGTTTGACGCAGATCAGTGCAGATTTATGACATTAGCTCATCTCTTTTTTTGTATTATATTTTTTATCCCACAATTTTGCAACTAATTTTGTTCACCCAGTGTCAATTATCTAATGTAATCCTGGGCACTAGACTTCCTCTGCCAACCTGGGGGGGCAGCGGACTGACCTCATGCTTCCTTCTATGCATGAGGAGTCCAAGCTGCTTCTTTTCACCTGACAGGGGAGAGTTTCCCCGGTGAGACGTAGCATGTGGAAGGAACACGTTATTCCGACCAGTTCCTTTCCCCTACATCAGGCACCCCGGCTGGCCAGGGGGAGGTAGTTTAGAGACCAGGATTACTGCATGTTTTTTGTGAGGGTACCTACCTACCCTAGGGGACATGAGGAGAACATGCAAACTCCACACAGAAATGCCCTTTCGCCAACCCCGCCTCGGGTATGGGCACTGATGACGCGGAGAAGAGTCCCCAGCAGGAATCGAACCAAGGACCTTGGTAAATGGTAAATGCCGCATTTATATAGCACCTTCATCCAAGGCGCTTTACATAGATTGTGCATTACATTCACACACCAATGACAAACCATGGAAAGGAAACCATGCAAGGCACCAAGCTGCACATTAGGAGAAATTAGGGGTTCAGTGTCTTGCTCAGGGACACTTCGACACTAACTCTGGGGGAGCCTGGGTTCGAACTGGGAACCTTGCGGTTCCCATCCAGCCACTCTACCCCTGAGCCACCGCCACCCTTCTAGCTGTGAGGCGACAGCACTACCGACTATGCCACCATGCCCCTTTACATTAGTTCATCTCTATGTCACTCACACATTCACACACTCACTCACAGCAACAGGGGCAAAAATGTAATCCCTGCATCCTGGCCTGGCAAAGTTATTATTATTCTTTTTTTAAGCATTGCTGCAGGGATTTATTAGCGTTTGAGGTCTTCAGAGTATAATAGAAAGGCACATAAATAATTGATGCAAGATATAGTTTACTAGGAGGACTGTAGAAATCTTCTCTGAAATCCTTCAGTTGTCTGGAAGAAGAAGGTCATTAGATTATGCCTTTTAGCTTTTATTGAGTGCAGCTGCTCTTGCTCTTAAACCTGTGCACATCACTGAATCTGCAGACACAAAGGGCCCGATTAATCTAATTACATATCATATTACAGTTTTTAAGACGTGGAGGCGTGGGCAATGTCATATTAGAATTATGGGCCTGGTAAGAAGCGCTTTCGACACCCCGTGGTGTGAGCAAAACGGACTTGAATTAGTCATGGGAGTGTTTAAGGGAGTTTTGAGGCTTACCCAATGAACATGTCCGTACTATTCTCTTTACGAGTCAGCTGATGTCCTCATACGGAATGCGCCCTTTTCGGCAAGTGGTATTACATTTCTGCAGACTGGCACCATACAGACTGGCACATGACATGACTTTGTCACATTTGGGTTAATTATTCCTATTGCACTGCATGCTGTCACCTTTATGCCTCAAAAGAACAGATCCACAAGCTGTCACAGCCATGATGTGCATAGCTTGTAGGCCTATGTCTCTATTTTGTTAAGTAACTTGCCGTGTTAATTGGAAAGTAATTACAGCGGCGCAGCCATATGCTAAGGGAGGGACCGAGGGAGATATACGCATATCATCACTTCATTTGTTTCTGTTCTAAGCATGAAAAACAGCTGTAAAAATCTTTATTCTAGTTCATTTGATTCATAAATGAATAACTAAGCCTTTGAAATGGCACCTACCTATACCTTTCAGATCGGAATGGAACTGCGAGTAGATACGCAGCATTGGCTGGCAAATTGGCAATCCATGAGTAATGTTCCCAGAATCGTCTAACCCCCGAACATACAAGTTCGTTTGATATTGTTTAATTCGATAAAAATAGAACCATACAGCGAATGAAAGCAAGATTCCTAAGGAATATGGGGATTTTTACATTTTAAAAAACGGTTGAGAAATGAGAGAACCATGAGAGTTTATAATATCAAATATTATAAGAATAATATGAAAGACAAACGGGCTGTGAAGAGCTCACCATCCCGACAAGGAGGAAATATAGCCTATAGTGCATGCACGTATATGCACTGTTGCACACACGCTCTTTATTTGTTTCTATTGAAAAACACCAGTAAAATAACGTTTATTTTATTTTATTTCATTCGAGTCACGACGAAGGAATGAGTTGAAATGCCATACGTGCGCCATGCGTATTGCTGCGGCCCCAATGTTATGGTCTTCGCTCGTAGCATTTTATTGAAGAAGAATTGAGTCGGGACTCGGGTGTGATACAGCGTATGAAAGCAAATTTCCCAATGATTATGGAGATGTTTTAATTTTTAAAAAAGGTTGAGAAATGAGTGATATATGACCCTTTACAATCTCAACGTTTGAACAGAAAGCCAGAAAGCCAGAAAGCTCGTCTCCTGCTGTTGCCATGTCTCATAGAAACAAGTAAATAGGTCTATAAACATACTCCCTAAAGAATCGCATATAACAGGGGTCTGCAACCTATTTTAAATGAAGTGCCATGTTTTTATTTTCTAGATAGTGAGTCTGCCATATCAAGATTCATTTCAATGACACCACATTAACATTTCCAGCATATTTTGATTGTCCACAAATATAAAGTTCTTCTTTTTACATATTTTCTTGCACACTGTTATAATGATCATTATAAATATATATCCCTCTGCAGTCAGAGTTCATAGTTTTAATGAATGAATGTGATGCATTGTGAGCTGGTAGATCTGCTATTTTCAAAAGTAATCTTTGAAAAAAGTGACAATAAAGTGACAATAAAAGTGGAATATTTTTGAAAAATGTTATTGAAACATTTAAAAACACAAATCTGTCATGGGGGTCACTGGCTTAGTTGGGCAAATGCATTCATCTGGGGGTCCTTGACGTGGGAATGTCGCTGTGTGAGGATCACTGGTTTAAACAACATTAGGAGAAAAGCCCAAATAAGCACTTTAGAAACAAGAAAAGCAACCACAACTATCAATATTTACAAGCAACTTTACAGAAAAAGAAGCCGCTTATAATAAACAGCAAACAGACATGGCAACACTCAAGTGTAAAATCAAACAGTGCGTTTTGCATTTAAGAGGTGGTCAGACCCAGGTGGAATCGGTATGCGCTGAGTGTTTTTAGGTCAAGGGGCTTAATAGCAAATAGCGCAAAGCGAAAATAATTAACATATGGACACTCCCCCAATGCTAAAATATTCAGGAACGTGTTATTCCATATGAGTGAGCGTTCACCACGGCTTCCATAATACGAAAAGGCGCAGAGCGAGGCCAAAATCTGTATTACCGCATGGGTTTTTCGACTTGCTTAATCGGGCTCAAATTGGAGTAGGCCTACTGTAATCACAACCACGTTGTGTCAGCTGTCCGTGGAACATATCGTCCAATGAGGACGTGGCAAGTATAATCAGATCTTAACTCTCCCACAGCAGTATAGTATAGGTCATTTTTACTTAAAGGCGTAGTGAAATGAAAAATACGTTTTTCACACTTATAGACCACATCCGTGGTCATCATATGGGCATACGTAACAATGGATGCCAAAAAAATTGGTACATTTTAATTTTTGTGTATTTTTATATCAAAAGTCCATAAAAATCGAATTTTAATTACTTCCTGAAAACAAAAACGTACTGCGTGATGACGTATCGAGGCCAACATCAATAAAAGCCAATAAAAATTAAGCTCACCCATTTGATTCCCATATCTGCGCGTCCGGCAGTAACACAGCTGCTACTGATTACAGAAATCCTCCGTTTTTAATCCCATTCAAGATAACATCCAGACAGTGTATTACTCGGTTTAAACGTAAGCATCAGAGCTAAAATATGTGTCTGAAAACATTATAGAGTAGAAATAAGCCACATAGCAGTAAACTGGTACAGCTGGCCGACTATCTGACTTGTAAACAAACACACTCCATGTGTCCTGCGTCACCGTGCAGGTAGCATAGCTACTGTCCCTAGCTACCGTCCCATCGCCTGAAGGGATGCGTTTAGAAACTTCAGAGCCAGTGTTTCAAGATGAAACTTCAAAATAAAATGCCCACCGTTTCCATTTCACTACACCTTTAAGTAGAAAAAAGAGAATCCCGCACACTGTCTTCACTTAGGTTGGTTTTTATTGCAACGTTTCGGTCGTCAGACCTTCATCAGGCATAAAGCAGTACTGACAAACAGTCAGCATAAATACATCTGAGATCAGCGGGGGCCAATCAAATGACACACACCAATCCGTTACCATGGAGAGGGACTGCCCACAGGTGAGTACAGGTGGTATATTTTTTCCATGATAAAAGGAACATTTATAAATATACACAAAATAGAATAAGATAGCTACAATAGAATAGATCAATCAGTATAGTAAAGGCAATATACAATAAAAATTGAAAACCTTTTTAAATGTACTGACTGCGGAATGAATATTGGACAATTATATTTAAATAAAAACTTGTCCCTGGAGGGCATAATGTCCAATACATGTGATGGATTTATAATTAAGATAAAACCCATTTGTTGCATCTAAAATGCAAAAGGGACCAAAGATATAAAGGACTGTATTATATTGAATTACTGAGCCACACAGGGCTAAACTATAAAAAATACTCTTAAGGAAGTACTCAAAAGTACTGAGAAATACTCAGCACCACAACTAGGCAGAGAGCCTATGACCAAGTTAACAATTAGCAGGATTACTTTAAGCAGAAAGGACAACTTCCAAAAGTTGATCTGAGCAGGAAATACTCTTTTAGAAAAATACCTTCAAGTCAATAAAAAGATGAGTCCACCAGGAAGAAGGATTGTCCAGTCAGCAGATTATGGTTTAGTTAATTCATTTTCAGATCAGAGAGACAGAACAGATCCGCATACAGCCAAATTACTCTCCCCTGTACCACCAAAAGGGCACAGGGTAGTCTCTCTGCCGGACACAATCATGTGCCAGGCATTCATACTGTAGAATACAATTGTTGATACACATTTCATTGGCTGAACACACAGTTAATTTCCACAATGCCACGCTGGCACATAGGTGTCGAGCGCTGATTGGACCAGCACATAGATGAGGGGACTGGTATTGGGACAGCTTCCTTAATTCCGTCCTTGATGGCCATAGACCGGGAAAGCGTGGACGCTGGCGTTGCCAGGCAACCTGTTGATAACATTCTTTCCCTGCTAGCAGAGACAGAGAGAAATACTCCTATCTACTTTCTCACTGGGCACCAAGGTCAAATGCATGTAGTGTTTATCCAAATAGACCTCTCAATATGCCAGCTAACTTTTGACTACAGGCAGACAGTATGGAGCCTAATTAAGATATAAAATCTGAGCTTGGCGTCAGGCAATCCATAATATAATATGATATAATAATATAGGTCTGAGATGATTAGGCCTGTGGAGGGTGATAAAACTGATGGTCAAAGGGCAAGATGACAAAATATGAACACTTGACACATGTCCACAAAAAATACCAAAGTAGCAGATCTACAGATCCATCAACTCCATCACGTTTTGTGGATGAAGTGTCAAATGTGATCAATAATCAATAATCAATCTTCAGGGAATTAAATTAAAATAATATAAGGGTCAATTGGGAGATGAGAAATAAAAATTAACTCTATACTAAGGCAGTGGAAACAGGAACAATGAAAAATAAAAAAATAGTTTTGACTTAAGACTAGGCAAACAATCACTCCTTATTTAGATGGTACTGTGGGAGAGAGACAGAATGACTTTTCTCTCTCGATCTTCTATCTTCGGGGTTCTCAAAGAACTCAGCAATGTTGCAGCGTTCCTACGCCGTCGAAAGTGTCATTTGACAACAAAGTTCTTTGTAGCTCATCAGAGCAGACACTGGATGGTCTGGCTCGTTGTCGGAGCCGAATCTTCGCCCTGTCCCCCAGGATGGGTGACATAACAGGTGACCCATAGGTGACAATCTCAGCCTATACTTTCTCAGTGACAGATACTGGATCTCTGTGATTCAAACGGGAGAAAACGGCCGGAGATGCCCCTAACAGTTCTTATACCAAGCAAAGCTTGGAAAGGGGGGGGGACAGGGTAATTGATGATGTCGTGTCGCTTCCTGGCGAGTCCATTAGTACCATGAAGGCCAAATATAGAATCAAGTCTATTCAGGGGAGGATATATATGCCAAATCAAGTCAAACTCAAGGTGATAAACAAAATAATAAAATGAAATGGAAAGGTGATATTCCAAATTCAGAGGTAAAATATGAATCAAATTTAAAATAATAAAAATATAATGAGGTGGGATAATGAATCCTAATGGAAGGAAATTTAGATTGTCCAAAGATGGGATAATTCAGTTTACATAATCTATATAATGGGGCAGATCTGGGATCTGGAAAATGAATAGTCAAAATACCATATATTAATTAATTGAGGGGAGAAGGAATGATCAAATGAATCCTAATACTAGGTAGGGAAGGGTAACAGCGTTTTAGCAAAATACAGTGTCTTAAAAAAGAAAAACATAAAACAATTATGTGCATGGTGAAACATGAGTGGAATTCTAATTTGTTCCCGATGGGAAATCTATGAGCAGATGGCATAAGGCCTATACTGTTCTAGGGGGGTCGGGCCTAATACTGTTTCTTAAACGGTTCTGAGTGGGTCGGGGCTAATACTGTTTTTTAAACGGTTCTGAGTGGGTCGGGGTCTAAGGGCAAACCCTAAACTTAAGGGAAAAGGGATCTCGAGGTCGACAACACATTCCTTCACTATTCTCCATCACTTCTTGTTGACCTCTAGATTACTCTGTCCCGGGTTTGTTCCTGACCACGAAACCACCAGAAATCCGTATCTGTGAAATAAAAACAGAAAGACAAAAAACAACTGGTGAATGAAATGAAACAATAATACTTATAAACAATTCATTAACAGGGTAAAGTTTAAAAAAATGAAAATGACTGATCTACCAACCGCGCATGTTCCACAGCAATGGTGAAAGTAGGGCGTGTAGGTAGACAGGGTATGGTTTAAAAAATTAAAATTAAAATAATAATAAAAAATAATATTAATATTTGTACTTCTCCTGACCGTTCTCACAGTACGTATTTACACATTTATGGAGGGAGGATACGCAGAGAGACAGACGTTCTCAAACGCATGCATTTCACAGTTATATGGAGGGAGAGTACTTAGAGAGACAGGTCAAGGAGAGAGAGATAGAGAGAGAGAGACCCAGCGTTCTACGTACGCATTTACACAGAGATAAACAACTGGAGGGAGGTTACGTAGAGACAGGGAGAGAGAGAAAGATATCTCAAGAAGAAAACCAGCATTCTACGTATGTATGTGCACCTTTAAAGATAAAGGGCAGGGAGAATACAATAAAACGATATCTTGTTTTCTATAATAACGTTGCAGTGATAAATCCGTTAACACAGGAAACACAGCTTGATGATGACAGAATAAACGCACAAGTCTATTTTGCCCTGTATTTGCACTGGACTTTAAGACTATCATGCATAATATGGCATGGCATTGCAAACACGGACAGAAATAAACAAAATGTAGGTCATCACTCCTAAAAAACACATGTATGCTAATGTACTTATCAAATACGCTATTAATGACGTAGCTAATGTCACGTAAAAGACGCCAAAAAAGAAATTGTGAGATCACAAGTTCTACCTGTAGGAGCCTATAGTTACTCGTTCCAGGCAGAGAAAAAGAGAGAGTAGAGTACAAATAAAAATAAAATAATAAGTATTATAATAATAGGGAATTTAAAATGTCTTGGGAATGAATGGTTGACACCACTCAAGAATAAATGAAATTAAATAATACAAAATAATAAATGAATTTAAATCAATAAGGGGATTGGTTGAAATCAATAATAAATTGTCATGATAATGGGCCTTTAAATGTTCATGGGGTCCTATCTAAAAATGAAAAACCATGGCACGGCCACTAGGCAATTATAAAGTGTATGAAATGATGATAAATGGCGGGACAACGGAGCCTGACAGATAAATAAATCAATAGTAAATAGTCGTCGCGCATCCCTAATATCATCACTAATCATTAGAATGGAGGCTATACGCCAGTACCCGTACTGTCACACTCTAAAAAAAACAAAAACAATCAAATGGTGTTTCACCCACACACACACGCATGAACATGGACAAACACATATGCACGCACACACGCACCCTGTGCGTAATTGTCTCAGCTACTGACACACGCACGAACGCATGCACACACACACATAGACGAGGGCAACATATCCGCCCACAAGACCATCGTACTCACTCAGTCACTCTAAATACAAATAAAATTATATACAATATACTAGGTGACATTGAACGAATGGCACGCTACACACACACCCACATCATTCAACTATTAGGCCTTAAAGAAGAATAACTGTTCTACGGGACAAACACACACATCCATTCCAACACAAGACAGTGATATACACACCTACGCACGAATACGCACGCAGACAGACAGAGAGGCCCACAGGCAGATAGAGAAAAAGGAGAGAAGGAGAGAGAGAGTTGGAGGCATGCGTTATCACACGCACGCACACGCACGCACTCAGTCCCAGAGAGGGAGTGAGAGACTAAATTCCTTAGATAAGAAGCCTACACACTCTAAAAACAATGTAAAAAGGGGTGATAAAAAATAATCATGTGTAATGCAATGGTGAAAGGGCTCACAGACCTTTTTTACGGTATAAAAGAACCTTTCTACTCTCGCACCCTGGCCGAGGTTTGAGAGAAAGAAGACTATAAAAGTAACATCTATGGATTCTTACAGCGATATATCAACAAGGGTGTCCTACGAATGATAACCGTATGCTGAAAGACATAAATACTATAAATAGATAAGAAATCGAAGCAGATAGATAAAATGAAAGGATTAGGACGTAGCGCACGCGTAGCGGCACATCCTGAAAATGTAAAGAGGAGGAAGAGTAATGTGACTGAGACATGTTCAGGGATTAAGTCCCAGACATGAATGTACGGCAATAAATTATAATAACAGTATAATCTTTGAAAGATATCAGAAAGGTAAATTACTTAACTTCAGAAAAGCAAGCAGCTGAGAATCAGGCAGGCAGGAGGTGGTCCCGGACAGGGTCCACCGAAGCGGAGAGGAACCGTCGTACGGACAGACGATCCAGATGGGGGGGGGGGAATCTGTGGAGGACTGGTTCAAGCCGTCGTGCTTCGTCCGTTCGTCCACAGATCCGCGGCTTGTATGTTCCCAAAAATGGGGAGGATCGGTTCCAGAACTGAACATGGATCGACCAAACCACTGCTCCAAAAATATGACCATGGACTTTGTTCTTCCGGCAGGAAAAAAAAATAAAAATGAAAATGGGGGTGGTTCCTTTTTGTCGGAGGTGCTAATTAAATAAATTAGACTTATACTCGGAAAAAAGACGGTTCGAAATGGACCAATTTGATGGATTTATAATTAAGATAAAACCCATTTGTTGCATCTAAAATGCAAAAGGGACCAAAGATATAAAGGACTGTATTATATTGAATTACTGAGCCACACAGGGCTAAACTATAAAAAATACTCTTAAGGAAGTACTCAAAAGTACTGAGAAATACTCAGCACCACAACTAGGCAGAGAGCCTATGACCAAGTTAACAATTAGCAGGATTACTTTAAGCAGAAAGGACAACTTCCAAAAGTTGATCTGAGCAGGAAATACTCTTTTAGAAAAATACCTTCAAGTCAATAAAAAGATGAGTCCACCAGGAAGAAGGATTGTCCAGTCAGCAGATTATGGTTTAGTTAATTCATTTTCAGATCAGAGAGACAGAACAGATCCGCATACAGCCAAATTACTCTCCCCTGTACCACCAAAAGGGCACAGGGTAGTCTCTCTGCCGGACACAATCATGTGCCAGGCATTCATACTGTAGAATACAATTGTTGATACACATTTCATTGGCTGAACACACAGTTAATTTCCACAATGCCACGCTGGCACATAGGTGTCGAGCGCTGATTGGACCAGCACATAGATGAGGGGACTGGTATTGGGACAGCTTCCTTAATTCCGTCCTTGATGGCCATAGACCGGGAAAGCGTGGACGCTGGCGTTGCCAGGCAACCTGTTGATAACATTCTTTCCCTGCTAGCAGAGACAGAGAGAAATACTCCTATCTACTTTCTCACTGGGCACCAAGGTCAAATGCATGTAGTGTTTATCCAAATAGACCTCTCAATATGCCAGCTAACTTTTGACTACAGGCAGACAGTATGGAGCCTAATTAAGATATAAAATCTGAGCTTGGCGTCAGGCAATCCATAATATAATATGATATAATAATATAGGTCTGAGATGATTAGGCCTGTGGAGGGTGATAAAACTGATGGTCAAAGGGCAAGATGACAAAATATGAACACTTGACACATGTCCACAAAAAATACCAAAGTAGCAGATCTACAGATCCATCAACATGTACTGGGGGTCAGACCTAATAAATTACAGGTATAAGGGTCTGTACTCCAAAATACACTACATAGACATCACACACAATGACAGCGGGAAATCAAACAGACTAGAACCAAGATATCAAAAAATCAAGAAATAAATAAAAATATCAGAAAACCCCAGAGGTGAGAAAACCTCAAAATTCACAACATCACATTTAGTAAGAATTCATCATTTAAACCTTTTGGGGCTAAGGTGTCGCAAGTGAAAATCCAATATGCCTCACGTCTCTTAAGGAGAAGGTCATGGGGTCACCTCTGGGGTTTTCTGATATTTTTATTTATTTCTTGATTTTTTGATATCTTGGTTCTAGTCTGTTTGATTTCCCGCTGTCATTGTGTGTGATGTCTATGTAGTGTATTTTGGAGTACAGACCCTTATACCTGTAATTTATTAGGTCTGACCCCCAGTACATGTATTGGACATTATGCCCTCCAGGGACAAGTTTTTATTTAAATATAATTGTCCAATATTCATTCCGCAGTCAGTACATTTAAAAAGGTTTTCAATTTTTATTGTATATTGCCTTTACTATACTGATTGATCTATTCTATTGTAGCTATCTTATTCTATTTGTGTATATTTATAAATGTTCCTTTTATCATGGAAAAAATATACCACCTGTACTCACCTGTGGGCAGTCCCTCTCCATGGTAACGGATTGGTGTGTGTCATTTGATTGGCCCCCGCTGATCTCAGATGTATTTATGCTGACTGTTTGTCAGTACTGCTTTATGCCTGATGAAGGTCTGACGACCGAAACGTTGCAATAAAAACCAACCTAAGTGAAGACAGTGTGCGGGATTCTCTTTTTTCTACCTATCAGTTTCCTGTTATCCGACGCACCTGTCCTTTGTAGGTGTGCAGAAGGACTTTTTCGTATAGACTACACCTTTAAGTAAAAAATGTTGAGTACTTTTTCCACTGCTCTGTTTCATGAGAGCTCTACAGCAACTCTTGGGGAGAGATAGTGTGGCCACTTCAGCCTCCTGCCGTCCATGTAGGCTACATATCCTCACCTCTAGGCCTTTTTAATATGTTCTTTCTCTGATGCTCGTCATCCCTTCCTCGGTGGTCGTGCCGGTTCATTTCACATGCCTTAATGTTATTAGTTAGTACTTTCAGATGCTGTTTTTCTTCCAGTGTGGAGGAAGAATACTTAGGATTTGTATTGTGATCTCTCGCCCTTGAAATATATAATCCTTGGTTTCTGTTGTGTGTAAACAATAATAGCAATTCAAAGCAGTTGTACACCTACAGTCACTGTCATAAGACCGGAGGGAGTGCTCTATGATCACGGTACCAGAGCTGCTCGTGCTTTTGCAGCTGCAGCCCATCAATCCTAATTCTATGCTCCATCTCGACGGTCCCGCGAAGGTGTCGTGCTTGCAGAGAACGGCCGAGAATAGCAGACCTCTAACTCACAACGGCCCCTCACTTCACACAGGTGTGATTTTTATCTTTCCATTACGATTGTCAACGATTGACATTTTGCAAATGCCCCAAATTCTGAACTGATCCGATCTGCCCCAAATTATAATCCCGCATTGAGAGCACTTTCATCCATAGTGGGCAACACAAGTGCAACTAATGTCACTGCTTGTTGCTAAAATCACTCGGTGAATCACTTGATTAGGACTTTTAACACGATAACAACAATCCTTCTCCTTAGTGGACCTTCGACATGCAGTCGTGCACCAACAAAATATTGTTGAGAAATCCTGCTAACTTTGGATAGAGAACGATGGATAGAGAGATGGATCATTGTCTTCACCAGGCCGAAGGCATGGGGAGAGAGTATGTTTTGCACTCCGTCCGTGTGTGTGTGTGTGTGTCCGTGTGTGTGTGTGTGTGTCCTTCCGTCCGTCTGTTACCAGCTAATCTCCGGCACCGCTGGCCCGATCCATGCCAAACTTTGCACACACACTCCCTGGATGCCAACGATGAACCTCTGCCCCACATTTTCCAGAACGGCCTGTTATAGCGCCACCAGGAGGCCGACTTTTGTAAAACACATTTTTGGATATTACTCCTCCATATTTTGTCCAAAAATCCCGCAAATCGTTACACAGTATCTCTATAGTCATGTGATCAAGTCGGATCAATCCGATATTGCATATTCCATCCTGATTGGCTAACAGTGACTTTCAAAATTTGCAGGATTGGCCCGATTTGAACAAAAAGCCTCAAATCATGAACGCAGCGTGCAATTTACGTGAAATCTTTCACAGACGTTTCTACTAGGCTGAGGAATATATCCCACCTTTTCACATTGGCCTGTTATAGCGCCACCAACAGGTGGATTTTTGCAAAACAATTTTTTGGAACAAAATGCCTCAAATCATCCAATTGCCATCCAAGTCGTAAAAAGAAATTGTACCCTTTTCACATTGGCCTATTATAGCGCCACCAGGAGGCCACAACCTGACCTGCCCTGGTGGAGACCTGTGCCCCGAGGGGCACTTTTTCTAGTTTCAAGCTCTTTTGCATTTCCTCTATTTTTAACTTCTCTCTCTCTCTCTCTCTCTCTCTCTCTCTCTCTCTCTCTCACACACACATACACACACCCGCCACCTGCACGCACGTGCGCGCGCACACACGCACGCACGCACGCACGCACGCACGCACGCACGCACGCACACACACACACACACACACACACACACACACACACACACACACACACACACACACACACACACACACACACACCCAGGGCCGGTCCTGAGCAATCTGGCGCCCCAAGCAGGATTTTTCG
>NC_136809.1:24416806-24664306 GCF_951216825.1 Electrona antarctica
ATGGCATAGGCAGCTCCCGGCAGGATCCGCCGGGAGAAACTATGCGCAGCTGCGCGACATGATATGAATTACTTAGAGCGACAGAGAGAGAGGAGTGTGTGTGTGTGTGTGTACATGTGTGCGTGTGTGTGTCAATTTAACAAAGGTGCAGACGATCAGAAATCAGCAGAGAGTGAGAGATGTTTGCGCTACTCTATGCCGAATTGAAGTGGACTCGGACCCAGACTTTTTTTTTCTCCCTGGAAAAAAAAAACGTCTGGGTTTCCGAGGCTAGTAAGCCTGTGACATGTTCAAAATATAGACATGTATGTACAAAGTCAGTCGGGATTGGGATGTATTCTTGAGAATTCCACTCTTCAAAGTCGACGCTTGTAGCCTCGTAAAGGCAGTGACGCGCTGCCGTCTCCCCCCTGTTCCGTTAACATTATGGGTAACTCATTCAAGTGGTAAATTAAATGTGAAATACATCCTCTATTGAACAATATATGTTGACAAAGACACTTCATACAGTTGGAAACATATTTTTATTCAAATCAATATAGTCTTCTCTTCAGTTCATTTCGTTACATTCTAAAAGTAGGCTACAGTTGAATTTCAATGGACTTCTATGGGCTGGCCTGCAGTACACCAGAAGTGGGGCCACTGCAAGGGGGCAGTGAGGCTATTCAACGTTGAAGCTCTGGGTCCTAGTGGTAGGAGGAGGGACTACAGGCGGACCCGTGGATTCATGACCGGGAAACCCCGTGCAGCTGGGCTTTAACGTTGAGCGCTCGGTTGCCCTACGTCACTCAGGACCTCAAAGTTGAGGTCCGGGGAGGGACTTCCGGCAGTCTTCCGGGTGCTTCAAAACGCCACTGAGCAACTTCCACTGACATGAATAGCTGGGGGGGGCGGAGCTTCGCGCCAGTTCAGTCTCTATTATATATATACTCTATGGGCCACTGTCTCATTTGTGTGAAATTTGTAGTCCCTGTGTGTCTCAATGTCAGCTTGGCAAGGGGAGGCGCTTATGAGCTTGCTGTTTTAGGCCAGTGTTGCCAGATTCATTTGCCAGATTTTGCGAGAGAAATAAGCAATCAGGTTTATGAAAACAAGCCCAAAATAACTGAATTTAGGCCGCGTGAGCACTTTAAACCTATAGGCCTATGCATAGATTTTGAATTTATAACACTAATACACAAACCTGGTAAAGCGCGTCCCTGACACAAAATATTTGCAGATGGGGGGTCCATGGACAAATACTTATTGATTTGGGGGGTCCTTGTCATGAAAATGTTTGAAAACCATTGGTTTAAACAACATTAGGAATCAAGCCCAAATAAGCAATACACTTAACAAGCCCCAAAAACTAGCTTGAAATGAACTCAGAGGATTTTACAGTGATCCGTAACTTTCTAAAATGTGTGTTAAAAACATCCCACACCATTCTAGCCCCACCCCCCACATGGAAGTTGGGGGAAGGTTTTAGGCGGTAATCCACAAATGCTGCGTGCCCGGCTAGCTCAGTCGGTAGAGCATGAGACTCTTAATCTCAGGGTCGTGGGTTCGAGCCCCACGTTGGGCGCAGTTGTTTTCAAAAACAATGGCATGAGAAAACATGCATAATTTACATTGCTGAAGCCAAGATGAAATGAACCAATCAAATACCATAGTCCGACAGCCAACATGTTTCTTTTGTTTAAAGTGGGAAATTTGGTATATAGTTTTTTTTATTGCCCTAAAATACATAATACAAATACATACATTAATGAATCCACTTGCTGACCGGCTGTCGGTATTGAGCTTTTTTTCTTCTAGGGGGATATAGGCTACTGTACAGTATGTGACCTTACCATTAACATCTATCTATCTATAAATGCACCACGTCTCTGTATGTCTGTCTGTACGTGTGTACGTCTGTAATGCACGTAACTCGAGAACCGTTTACCCCACCGACTTCAAATTTGACACACACGTTCCACACCCCCACAGGGAGTGCATTGCCCAGTGTCGAGTCGGTCATGGTTGTCCAGAACCACCACAAAAGGCCTACAGCCGGGCACCGATCTAGAATTGTAGATTTTCATTATGCTTGTCATGATTCTGAATCCATTCCAAGCATTAGTTTTGCACAAAAAACACTCCTTGGGCTAAAAGCGGCCATAGCCGTCATCACAAATGTGATGAGATCAGCACATTTTGGGCACATTTGGGCAAGTGGGCTAAAAACGGCCATAGCCGTCATCACAAATGTGATGAGATCAGCACATTTTGGGCACATGTGGGCAAGGAGTGTTTTTTGTGCAAAACAAATGCTTGGAATAGATTCAGAATCATGAAAAACCCCTATAGTTTGACATGTCTCATGCTACTTGCTCATGCTTACCTTATACAGGTATGGTATAAAACAAATTGCTCAATGCTGACAGCTTGACAGCTGGTCAGCAAGTGGATTCATGAATGTATGTATAGACAATATTTTAGGCCAATATAAATATTCCAAATTTCCCACTCCACACCCCCCCGCTGCTGGACTACCAAGACTAAAAGGGAATAGAGACTTATTTTCTCCACTTTACATACCCTAACCCTCAGAGCAAATATTGTACTTGTACATTGAAATTATTTGAAAACTTGAGTTACTACTTACTATACAGATTAATATTGTTATTACAAAACATACATTAACCACTTAAGCCCAATCACTTTGCATATTCAAATCTGCCATAAAAACGGTGTGTGAAATGGGCCATTCATAATAAGTAAATTTACTTTGCTACTCTAAGCATAATATGTTTTGAGTACAAAATAAAATGTATTTATTATTTTAATGCCAATATACGTTTGATCTTTTACTCAAGTAAACTTCAGTACAAGACTTTTATCTGTAATATTATTTCTCTCTCTAGAGTCTCTTGATGACAGTGCTGTGGTCCTATCGACCACAGATGAATGTCAGGGGAGTTTATAGGCCACCCTATTGATTCTTGTGGTTCAGCGCTGCTGTAGTTGTTTACTCATATAATCTTTTACACACACATCTTTTACACACACACACACACACACACACACACACACACACACACACACACACACACACACACACACACACACACACACACACACACACACACACACACACACACACACACACACACACATACACACTGTCTGAAAAGCGGTTAGTTCGTCTGGGCTGCAGGCATGCAGAAGAAGCATAATGGAGATAACCTGACTCCGACAGATGGGGGCGGTATTAAGTTCCGTGGAATCAACACTTTTTCTCTGCAGATTCCTGTGGGGATAGATAGATAGATAGATAGATAGATAGATAGATAGATAGATAGATAGATAGATAGATAGATAGACAGACAGACAGACAGACAGACAGACAGACAGACAGACAGACAGACAGACAGACAGACAGACAGACAGACAGACAGACAGACAGACAGACAGACAGACAGACAGACAGACAGACAGACAGACAGACAGATAGATAGATAGATAGATAGATAGATAGATAGATAGATAGCCTATATCCTTTTTGTTTTTTCCCCCCAAAAGAGCAAAAATAGCAGATCTACAAACTTAGATCAGCTATTTTTGAGTATATATTGGTTTAGTGATTTAAAATATTTGCATCTTTCTAAGAGATGTCATTGCACACAATGCACAGTATGACAGTGGCGCTGACGGATGGACCCAACACACTGTCATTAGGACAAATGGAATAAACAGGAGGCAAGTTCTGGCATCATTCTCCTCACGCAATCAACACAGATGAATCAGAGTGATTAATATCTGGGCTCTTCAGGAGAGACTACCCAAATCAAATATACTGGAGCACGACTGCACGTGTTTAGTATTTTGCAGGGGTGACTCATGTTTTCAACAAGCGTCTTCCTCAGAGTCAAACCGATGAATGTTTGATCATGCTGCGTGTCAGTCAGACGACAAAACAGAGCAATTTGTATATACTGCACTCTGTAAGTTATTAATTTTGGGGCTTTTCTGCCTTTATTGATAGTACAATAGACTGACGGAACTTGCTGTCCAGCTGCATCAGAGCCTGTACAAGCCAATGCAATCTCCAGTCTCTTTTGTTCTGTTTCGCATGAAAAGGTCAGTTTTCCCATGGATGGATCAAATTATCATTGGGTCCTTCAACTGATCTGAATGGACAATGGCCTTTATATCAGACTGAGATAATGCATGCGCGTCCTCAATATCTTTAGAAGGTGACTACTACAGCTCATTGATGATGATGATGATGATGATGATGATGATGATGATGATGATGATGAGGATGATGAGGATGCCCGCTGCCCGCTGCCCGCACAGAATACAAAACTCTGATGTTGGCATTTAAAGCAACCAAAGGTATGGCTCCCCCATATCTTGCCAGCATGATTGAACCCTACAAACCCTCCCGCGCACTCAGATCAGCCAACGCAGGGAAGCTGGAAGTACCCTCACTAAAAACGCCGGGACAACGCTCCACACGTCCCAAACTCTTCTCCCTTCTGGCCCCAAAACTGTGGAATGCACTTCCCGTTGCAATCAGAACTGCAGCATCACTCCCGATCTTCCGCCGTAGTCTGAAAACCCACCTTTTCAGACTCCATCATGGCCCATAGCACTTACCCTACCCCCCTTAGACAGCACTTCTTAGACTTATATAGCATTTGAAACAGACTTATAGCATGTCATGTAGACAGCACAATAAGTGCATTGTATGTAGTCATAGCACTTCATAGTATATATGTACAGCATAGTATAGCATATATGTGTAGTTTATATGTATAGTGTCATTATATAGATATGTTCTAGTTATAGTTTATATGTATAGTGTCATTATATAGATATGTTCTAGTCACGTTCTTAGCTTACGCATGTTTCGCGATAAATGCATTTTTACATATGTGATGTATTCCCATGCTTTTTGTTCTTGCCTATTGTAAGTCGCTCTGGATTAAGAGCGTCTGCTAAATGCCTAAATTGTAAATTGTAAATTGTAAATTGTAAATTGTAATGATGATGATTGATAGATAGATAGATAGATAGATAGATAGATAGATAGATAGATAGATAGATAGATAGATAGATAGATAGATAGATAGATAGATAGATAGATAGATAGATAGATAGATAGAATCCTCAGTTGTTCTAGGAACAGATGTACAGAATCTTCACTCCTCTTTCTAATTCCCCTCTTGGAGCCTGTCCCTCCTTCACTCCTCTCTTCTCCTGATACAAAGGAAAGAGGCAGAGAATGAGCTGCTTTAGTTATAGTTGCTCTTAACCAGAGAGGGTAACATGTCGTCGTAACCCATGGTCATTTTTAGAAACACCATCCTTGACTGTGATGAAAGGTAAACATTTAATAGCAGACGGGCCTTGTGGCTGGACAGGAAACAGCTGAAATTAACACAATATTTGCCACACACACGAAATCTCGGGATTTGTGCTCGCAACCGCCTTTGCCAGCACGAGAAATCTCGGGTTTAGTTAATGTGATTTAATCCAGAATTAATAGTATTTTACTTACCATCTGTTAGCTGTTTTAAGCATCCGTCACTAGCCTCCGGTAGCTCCCATAGTGTGACGTCATCGAATATCCAAAATCTCCACGTGCACGCACGTGGAGAGCTTAATAATACGTTAATCCGAGCTCACCAGTAGAAAACCATTGTTTACACTGAGAGAAGACTTCATCAAGTGAATGACTCACACAACTACTTCCGGTTCAACGAAAGAGTTAACAGCTGTCCAAGTGTTGTAGTTCAGAGCTGGCATCTGGCACCACTGCCGCATTTGGCCACCAGATGGTGGCATGTAATTGGTTAAAATCTAAAATTTACACCTTAAATATTTTATTTATTTAATAAAATAGGTCATCTTTCACTCAATAGGAACAACTCCCGTCGCAAGTTGATGATGTAATTTGTCCATGTGTGGTCCAGCCCAGTGGAATGTATGGAATGCATGTGCTAATAAGTATTTAACATATTGAAGTATTAAGTTGTTTTTATTAGCATCCATATTATATGCATTCCATACATTCCATAGAGCTAGACCACACATGGGCATTTGACATTATCAACCTGCGACGGAAGCAGTCCCTATGGAGTGAAAGATTATCTATTTATAAAATAAATACAATATTTAAGGTGTTTTTATTTTTTTATTTTAGTTATAGAGGGCAATAATAATGTATTAAGGAATATTTGTCTAATTAGCCAAGGATCCTTTTACGTTTTGGCTGTCGTGTTGTCCTGGGCCTAACAGAGGTGATGTAATTACTATGGCTCATTAGCATTCGTCCTAGTTTATACCTTGCACATATTGTGTTGCACACACAGTTCAGTCCATAGAATTGTATAAGACTACAGAGCGATTACCCTGCAGTGTCTATATAATCTTCCAAGAGTCCAGTCAGGAATAAATTAAAACATTACAGAATACATTACATTACATTACAAAATACATTGCATTTTAACCCATTTTGGGCAGGAACCCCTTTTGGTGTTAGCATTATGTTATGCTTTAGCTATTGAAAAATAGCAGATCTACAAGCTCATAGCGCGCCACTCGGTGGCGCGCTATGAGCTTGTAGATCTGCTATTTTTGAAAAATCGAAGAACGACTGACATAGAAACATAGCTTTTTCAGAAAACTGTCAGGATGTAGAAGACATTTTTAGAATCCGATCTCAGGTCAAAATGGGTTAAAACTACATTACAAAATACACTGATGCTAAAAGACAACAGTCAAGTATCACAGCGTAGTAGTCCTCTACACACTCATCCGCACACACTCACAGATGCAGTACAATCACCTATCTATAGTGGACTATGCATGGCAGGGTCGTTCTCTTCCCCGAGCCAGCTGAAAACCTGACCGCATATCAACATGTGTTCCGGGGAGGGATTATCTTTGTTGCTGCACGTATTCCTACGGGCTGGGCGGGGCCTGTCAGTGCGGAATATTGTACGGGAGGAGTAGGATGGAGGCGTTACATCCTCCTAGTGGGGACAACTCAGTGGCAGATGAGCCAGTATAGGGTACAACAGCAGTGGCAGGCAGTGTGAGGTATTCATTTGGGAGAAAAAGTGGTAATAATTGTCTACTCTAAAAAATAATTCAAGTACAGTACAAAACTGCACTTTTAAATGAACTCAAATATACAAAAATATCCTCTCTCTACAAGCAGTTGTGGAAAGTTTGGTGAGGACTACATCTCGTCGTGAGGGTAAGGTATTTATGTTAAAGGTATTCGCTGCTGTAGAGGTTAGATCTGGTCTGAAGATCTGTTGTCCAACTTGTCCTGCGTTTTCTCAAACCCCATCATTATAGATGACACTTAGGTCAACGGGATGGGGTGGGCTTGGCCGGGATGGGCTACTTGTTATTTTTTGAGTGCACTCCTACAACTGGCTTTGTTAGTCTGTGCAGAAAAAATGAGCATGGTTGCTATGTTCACCCTGTTCACCCGGGTGAACAGGGTTTTTTTTCTGTGCAGAAAAAATGAGCATGGTTGCTATGTTCACCCTGTTTACCCGGGTGTGATTTCATTACGTCAGACATGATTTCATTACGTCAGACAGGCTATATAAGACCTTACACCACTCAGTTCACACGGGTGTGATTTTTTTTTAGTAAGTAAGTAATAAAAACTGAATAAAGCTATGATTGACTGATTATGACAAGTGTAGTACAGGTAGTTGATACATGACATGACAATTTCGTATAATAATAGACAAAATAAATACATGAATAAGTAGCAAATAAGTATTTTATTTAGGGAATTGTTTAAGTATGTATTCTCACCTTGTTTGTGTGTTTGTGTGTGTGTGTGTGTGTGTGTGTGTGTGTGTGTGTGTGTGTGTGTGTGTGTGTGTGTGTGTGTGTGTGTGTGTGTGCGTGTGCGTGCGCCTGTGTGCGTGTGACGTGCGTGTGACGTGCGTGTGTGCGTGCGCGCAAGCATGTCCTTCTCCCTGCTCACAAGGTCTGTTATTATTATTCTGTTATGAGCAGCTGCACCACAGTGAGACAGTAGGATAAAAGTCCTTATTTTTGCAGCCAGTCAGCCATTCTTTGAGGTCACAGTACAGAGCATCAGTTTTACCTTCAACAAGCATTACTGTGATGTACATGTCAGTTACAGTACTAAAGAAATGCACTCTGTCGAGCTGCCAACTTGCGCCTTGCACACATGTAGGCCATGTATGGCCTACTTGTGCGCAAGCAGAGCGCATGAGGTGAGCCAGTGGTGAGCGCATGAGGTGCTCTCACCACTGGCATCACCGCTTCCAAAAACAAACTGATATATTATGATATATTGTAATGACAACATAATGACGTTGCCAGAGATGCTTGTCCCTGATTGGGCTATACTGGGCTGATGTAGGCTATGTGCACACCGCAAATATGTCCGGGCGGAAACGAACGACTTATAACACAATAGTTCCGCCTTAGATATTTTGGTTCCTACCTAAACTATACCTAAACTACTGAGTTGAAACTGCATGACACAGAAGCAGTTATAGCGGACCCCCGCAGATAATAATAATGCAGCTGGTAAATAATTGATTTCATCAATTTGGGCTTGTTTTTCTCCTTCTACACCAAATCTCTTCTCTAGTCTTGTGACACAGAGCAGATATGCTACTTAAACTTTCGCCAAACGTTTGCCTGACATAACATGGACAGAATAGAGAACACAATTTAGATGGTAGAATAATAAGATGCACTATAGTCAAATGTCCATTAGTGAGTCTGCCTAATGCAAATGCCTATGTCTAATAATGCTTCAGCTCTCATATGTTTGCTATCAACCACAGCACCCATCAGAAGTGCAGCCTTCAATAAATGAAGCCACATTTCAGGGCAAGCGTCACGGGAGTGTGGAAGATGAATGTGCTGTGAGGCATACCTCTGGACTGAAAATGTATACACTATGCTTAGTTCAAAGAAATGAGGACTTTGAAAACTCAGTACTTTGAAAAACCGAGCCTTTGAAAACGTAGTATTTTTAAAAAAATCTTGTATTTGCGGTGACCTATGAAGCCAAAAGTATATGATGCCAAAAGTATAGGCCTACACTCACACAAAAAACAGCCCAGCGGTCTTGGCTCTTCTTTGGTCTGTGAAGCACGCTTGTAGCAGACGTTACTTCATCGTATCCTTCACATAGAATAAACCCTCTTTGAATAAGAATGAGTTTTGAGTCATAGGACTCTTCCCTCAAATCTTCCCTCTTCAAATGAAAATATACCATGATGAAAGAACTTTTCATTGAGAATTGTCACGTAAAAGACCAGGCTGGAAATTGGGGTTTTATGAGGTGGGTGACACAACTCTGAGTGGTTTATGGCTCAGTGGCGTGGAAGTAATCACTGAATGGTAACTGGTAAGTGGTCTGAATACCTCCCTTTTCCAAAGTGCTTTGCAATTTATGCATAACAGTACATTCATTCACCCACACTGACAGCAGAGGCAGAACCATGCGCGGCAACTGCCTGCTCTGATCTGAATTAGTTTTAGGTGTTTATTGCTATCCCCAGGACACTTTGAAATGATGATCGAACTGGAGACCTTCTGATTCCCAAGAAACCGCTCTACCTCCTCCTAAGCCACTGATATCCCATACATTGACTATTTCAGTATGTACTGCACGATACTGTGTCTGTGTTTGACCCTGTCCTGTCATGTCTGTGTTATCTTTTCCAACAGTACCGGGTCGGCCAGCTGTACATGATCAGTAAACACAGCCATGAGCAGAGTGATCGAGGGGAGGGCGTGGAGGTGGTCCAGAACGAACCGTTTGAGGACCCCACACATGGCCAGGGACAATTCACAGAGAAACGAGTCTACCTCAATAGGTCAGTGGGATATTGCTATCTGCCCTTTTCTCTTTCTTTGGGTCTGTCCATCTCAACAGCACTAGAGTAGCCGGACAACAGAATGACCTTACAGCGGCAATTTACCGGATTTTGCTCTATACATCTCCTTACAACAGTGAATTACCGATTTTGCCGTTTTGTTAAATAACATCATAATACTACCGCCATTACAATTTTTATGTCACGCACCCCCGGGAGTTCCTTTGCGTACCACTAGGGGTGTGCGCACCACAGTTTGGGAAAGCCTGGGCTAGACTGATGGGAAAAATCACACTTATGTGAAGTGATGGGCGCCTGACTTTTAGAAGTCTGCACATAATGGCAGGGTCACTTTCAATCATTGCAGATTTACTGCCATTACATTACGAGACATGAACGCAATGTAAAACAACCCCAGTCACAAGATATATTGACCCACATGACGTCGCGTGACGTTTACTGCTGTAAACATTAAAAGTCTATTATAGACTTGGCCACCATATGACATAATTTCAATATCCAGACATTGGAGGGGATAGCGCCCCTCAAAAAGAATAATAATATTGGTTCCCACTCCTTGGAGTGTTTTTTTTTCACTGTTTATTTGCACGTGAAATTTGTCCTCTGCATTTACCCATCCTATAATCACTAGGAGCAGTGAGCAGCCGTTCACATTTAATTTTCTCAGTTGCCCAACAGTATGTTAATTCAGGCCCTTCCATTTCATGTCCATAATGTTGCTTTGAGTCCTTAGTATTCCCATTTGGACAGACAAGTCTGACACGGGCAGCATCCTTCATTATTCTGTGGAGAGGTGATGGAGTCACACTGAAAACGGTTGTTTTTTCAGTGTGTCAAGTATTGTAGTCCACAAGAAGTGCAAATCCAAGTAATGGTCGCAGACCTGCTCACAGTAGAGGTCAAATGTGAATCAGCAAACCTGGAAGGTAATTTCCTGCTACAAGCACCTGCAACATCCCAGGTCTGCACATCATTATTTTGACTTCATGACGTCATCAGTAAGGCTGATTCTCTCAAATTCCCCATCTGAGCTATTCCTAAATATAGCAATGATTTCTATGAGGCCCTCAATCATGGCGATGCAGTCAGTCAGCTAAACAAAATGGGTAATTGTAGGCCTTTGTTACAAAATAAGTTGCACTTAACAGCTTAGAAATGCAAATTAATTCATCTCTTGGTACATGGCAAGATCGTTGCCATGATGCAAACTCATTCAGTGTTTCTAATATGAATATGGAATGCACAAGCTCAAGACAGGATCTGACATGGTGACATGGGCCCGAGCCCTTTATCTGCCTGTAAAAAGTGCCCTCTCCAGAGTCCAGACCATGAATTCAGCATTTACTATGGTGAAAACAAACAGCATTCAAGATAAGACGACGTGAATTCGACGTGAATGAGCTGATACTGTAAGTGGGAGTGCAAACTAATGAAAGGAGAATGACCGTTTATTCTGTGCCTCGTGTAATCATTATATTATGTTTTAAATCATTATGAATTTACCATATGTAAAAATACATTCTGCACCAAATCTTTTGGTGTGCCAGTCCAGTTTCCTCTTTGGGTGGCACAGGCACACCGTCATCGCTTGACAGCTGTTTATTTTTGTCTCTGTGTTTAGTATAGATATATCTCCACGCACGCACGCACGCACGCACGCACGCACGCACGCACGCACGCACGCACGCACGCACGCACGCACGCACGCACGCACGCACGCACGCACGCACACACCCATGCACGCACGCACGCACGCGCACGCGCACGCGCACAGCCACACACACACCCACACACTGATGGATACACAAGTATCCAGGTATTCCCTGGGTTACATAAAGAATGCAGTGTAAAGTACCACCCTAGAGGCGCATTGTGTGTGTGTGTGTGTGTGTGTGTGTGTGTGTGTGTGTGTGTGTGTGTGTGTGTGTGTGTGTGTGTCTGTGTGTGTGTGTGTGCGTGCGTGCGTGCGTGCGTGCGTGCGTGCGTGCGTGCGTGCGTGCGTGCGTGCGTGCGTGCGTGCGTGCGTGCGTGCGTGCTCGTGTGCGTGCGTGTGTGGCACAGAAATTCCGCAGGTCGGCAAAATTAAAGACCAACGACAGAGAGCTGTGTAGCATTTTTTCAGCTTAGATACCTGTGTCAGCAACTACTGGAGGAGAGCTGTTATGTTGAGTCAGCACATCTCAGAGAGAGAGAGAGAGAGAGAGAGAGAGAGAGAGAGAGAGAGAGAGAGAGAGAGAGAGAGAGAGAGAGAGAGAGAGAGATAAGAATGAAAGTCAAACTATGACAGAACAAGGATGGTGAAACCTAGCATATGGCAGGACCGTTTATGGGCATTGTGCAAAATGATGGTAATTTCACAGGGATATTCAGTGGTAGTGTCTATAATGAGAATCATGTTTATTGGAGATAAAGTCATGGCGGAGGAGATATCTCCTCCGCCATGAGATATCTCCTCCGCCATGAGATATCTCCTCCTCTGTTTGTGGACAGAGGATTCTAGAACAGTTCTAGAATCAAAGTTATTTTAGTGGAAAAGGGGCCAGTGTCAGTGGCCTCTATTCAAAACTGTATGTGAGACAAGCCACACCCCCTTTGGATCAATGTGAAAAGTTGAACTCTTTTTCCTTGACCCACAGCCAACCTTTCCATTAGTTTTGTACCAAAACCTAAACTGCTTGAGAACATGTAGCCTCAATTCAAACCGTGACATGATCTGTGAGATTGAATTAAGTATTCTTTTCGCGGACAGTTTTCCCTGGATGCAGTTTATTTTTCGTCTTCTCCTTTCCTGTTTTCCGTTCCAAAATGTGGCATTGAAACTTTGAAAGCGAGCTTGGTGTGAAAGCTGTATGTGGGCTGTCTGTCAGAGAGGCCTTCTACTAACCAGCCACCCACTATTGGCAATTTGGCACTGAAGAATGAAGAACTGAACAGATGGTGGTGGTGGAGGAGGAGGAAGAGGAGGAGTGTAAGGGGAGAGAGAGATAAGAGAGTGGGTGCCACTTGGACTCCTGCTGAAAGAAGCTGCAAATTAAAGAAAGAGAAAACAAAAGCAGGGTGCTTGAAAGTGGGCACAGCTCTACATTTCTGTTCTGACACTTCCTACTATAGTCTCCAATTATAGTATCTGAAAGTTCAGAGTGCACACACACACACACACACACACACACACACACACACACACACACACACACACACACACACACACACACACACACACACACACACACACACACACACGCGCATGCTTGCACACAGTTACACACAAATAAACACACACACACACACACACACACACACACACACACACACACACACACACACACACACACACACACGTATACATACTGTAACTGCACACATACATAGTGTATAGTATAAGAGGGGGTCATACTGTATGTCATTACAGGTAAATACACATAGGCCTACATCGTTATGGGCTGCCTCTGTGGACATATCGGGGCTGATGGAGAAGTGCATGTTCTTTGATGACAGAAATAGTCATTTGCGGATGTCGTATCTTATGACACGAGACCCTACAAACTTAACCAAAATACTGGGAGAGCATTGAGATAATTGTGAGACGGCAGCAGACAGAGTAAGATGTTCCTTGATGTTTATTTCGAAGTACACAGCATAGCAAAGCATGGCATAGGCTCCTCCAGCCTCACGGCCTCGGATCGACTGACAATTTGACATAGAAATCTAACGGTTTAAGTACATTTCCACAGACAAGAGGTGAGAATAGAGGCGTGTTCACTGTTCCCCTGAAGTCAACCCCAGCTTACGCATTGATCAACCATTTGTTGAGTGGCCACTTTGAACCCATGTTTAGCATTTGATGGCCCTAGGTGTGAACCAGGATCTCAGGACTCAAACAAAAGGCACAGTAAAAACAACCCCTGTCCCCAGGTGGTCCTTGAATATCAAAGACAGACCCCAATTAAGCCAGCCAGCTAGTCTGACCAACTAAACAGATCACCATATGCTATGAGCACAGTAGCACACATTATGGATAGAATTATGATTTCCAGATTCCACATAACCCCCCTTATGACATATATGTCATATAAAAAAATATGGAACCATAATTCTTACCAGTTACCACCCCCCTTGACCCTCAGCTTAACAATACATTTAAGACACCAGAATAACAGCATTACAGTACAGAACTTCCCAAATGGTTTTCAAACACAGACATTCAAGATTACACAACTCGACATAAATGATTTTCATTACAGTAGGTACAATCGGTTGCCCTGTAATTTAATCACTATCCTGGCAAGTAATCTTAAACAATGAATAATGGAAAATGATTAGTAAGTTACAATTAGCTGACGTTTAAACAAGACATTGCCGCTTTCAGGAAATTTAGGACGTGCCATAACATATCTATACGTTTATAATGCTTTAAATAAAACTCTGCTCCACTAAGGTATATAGAACATACACCCCAAATCACATGAAACTCTCTCTTTGGAGTTTCACAGGACCAAAATCAAAATAAGTCTCCAGACCTATCCTGACCATAAACAAATACATTAACAGGCCAGAGTTTAAGCAATATTTAACTAATTAATACTCTCTTCACGTCTCTAGGAAAACACCTATTTGATTCACAATTAGGCTACTTATGAACCAACTTACCTAATTATACGACAAAACATACCAACATGAGGCCTATTTTTTCATGTTGAAACAAACATGACGCACAATTTTGAAAACAGAGAGAAGGAAAGTCCATCTTTTCTCTGTACGGACAAAGGAAATTCTTCTGTATTCTGCATTCCGTTACCTCAAAGTTCGCTCAGCTGCATGGACCAAGTTGAGAAAATGTTCACCGCTGTTCTCGCTGAAAGCTCTCATAATCATCTCATCATCATCTCCCCCCCTCCCAGCTCTGAAACAACAGAGATGGGAAAACGAGAAAGAAAAGGCAACATCTTCATCACAGACCCCAGCTCAGGTCCGTGAAGGCCCTCAGCTTGTGTCGTCAGTCGGCCATGGAAAGCCAAGCCACCGCCGCCACGGAGATGTGTCCTTCTTCGGCCCGTGTCGTGCGTGCAATGTGTGATCAGTACACCGCATACTACACGGCCGCTGTTTGACACTGTCCTCCTGTCCTTTCCGAAACGAATTCCCGAAAGTGGAAACCGCCGCGCCAAGCGTCGAGTGGTCGCCTCACCCCGTCGTGGACCTCCGCTGGCGTCCCCGTGCCGTGCTGCGCTGCATCGCTCCCCTGCCCGCCGTCCCCCGCGTAGAGTTGACGATCGAAGGCCCCCGTGTGGCTGTTGCTTCCCCGCCGACCGCTCCCCCTGCCCGCTAGCTGGAAAGAGACGCAGGCCGCCGCTGCGCAACACTCCTCATCGCGGTGGTCCGTCGTCATCCTCGTCCTCGTTCCGCTGGAACCCGTCGTCGCCGTCTCTCACAAAAACTCGCTGATTAGACTGAATAAAAAAGCCGCCGATTCTTCTCCTAACTGGTGTAAACACCATGAAGGTCGGGATCGCGCACCATCTGTCGTATCTTATGACACGAGACCCTACAAACTTAACCAAAATACTGGGAGAGCATTGAGATAATTGTGAGACGGCAGCAGACAGAGTAAGATGTTCCTTGATGTTTATTTCGAAGTACACAGCATAGCAAAGCATGGCATAGGCTCCTCCAGCCTCACGGCCTCGGATCGACTGACAATTTGACATAGAAATCTAACGGTTTAAGTACATTTCCACAGACAAGAGGTGAGAATAGAGGCGTGTTCACTGTTCCCCTGAAGTCAACCCCAGCTTACGCATTGATCAACCATTTGTTGAGTGGCCACTTTGAACCCATGTTTAGCATTTGATGGCCCTAGGTGTGAACCAGGATCTCAGGACTCAAACAAAAGGCACAGTAAAAACAACCCCTGTCCCCAGGTGGTCCTTGAATATCAAAGACAGACCCCAATTAAGCCAGCCAGCTAGTCTGACCAACTAAACAGATCACCATATGCTATGAGCACAGTAGCACACATTATGGATAGAATTATGATTTCCAGATTCCACACGGACTGTGCTAAATCCTCCTTGATAGTATGACGGTGGATCAGTTAATCCACATTCAGTTATTCCACCTCTGTACTCTTTCAACTGAATCTGACAACCACTGTCTCCAGGATATATATAGTATCTTAAATGCACACACGTGTTACCAGTCTTCCCACAGTACCCGTGGAAGCCTGTGGAGAACCAGATGGCTACTGGCTAGCAAAGTGCGTTACCCAGAAGGAAATGAATAAATAACTATAATAATTGGATGTCCGATATTCGGATCTCTTTTAATTGAGATCTGAATGTCAATATAATGACTCAGACCATCCCAACATTTGGGGCCAGCCCTGATGTTCAAGGAACAAAGTGAATTATGGAGGGTGAGGCCTTTCATGCTGTCTTGAGGTCAGTGGGAAAGAATAAAGAGATCATAACATCTTAACTGGATTAATGTGATGCTGATTCCTTTTGTGATTTGATGATGGCAAATTCAGTTTGTGGACTCTATATTGTGGGAAGATTCAGAAGATCAGAATAATTGATTTTCAGGGAGGAATACCACAATAATGGAACCAAATAATTCACGTTACCCTCTCTCTTCTATCTCTCCCTATCTATCTCTTTCTGTCACTGTCTGTATGTCTGTTTTTCTGTCTGCAGTAAATTGCCCAGCTGGGCTCGGGCAGTGGTTCCTAAGATCTTCTATGTGACAGAGAAAGCATGGAACTATTACCCTTATACCATAACAGGTACAGTTAATTAAAGGAAGCAGACATACTATCTTTCTCAGAATAAAGATACACCAATATGCATACGTTTGGTATCCATCTCTACGCACGCACGCACGCACGCACTGTGTCTGTTTGGTTGTCCCTAAATCTCGCCTCATCACCTGGGGTGATTGAGCTTTTGCGACCCTGGCACCTTGTCTTTGTAATGCCCTGCCTGGTGATCTAAAGCTAGTAAAGTCAATGTCAACTTTTAAATCACTTCTGAAAACCTATTTCTACTTTTTTTAATGTGCATTGCCTCCTTATACCTTCTTATGTGTAGGCTATTTTAACTTCTTTCATTAATGTTATTTCATTATTGTTTTAATTTCTGATGTCCATAAAAGTTTTGATGACATGTTTATTTTCAAATGGTAAATGGGGTTCTTGTTGACAAGGGACAGACAAACTATTAGTTTAGACGCCACCATCGATATTGTATAGATGAGATTCCTGTACAAGGTATATACCCAATGATGTATTCCCTGCTGTTTCTTTTCACTGAAGCAATATAACAGTTATGCTTTGTCACCATATCCCACCCATCGTAAAACTATAGTCCTCATCATTGAAGAGCAGCCTGTATTAACAGTGTGTTTGTCTTTGCTTTCTCTCCCGGTCCTATGACCTCCACTCCTCCATGTCCCTACATCACGTCCTGTAGAGTACACTGTAAGTATTTGTTTGTTACAATTTGTATTGCGCAGGGTTACAAAGTGCTTTAGATATATAGACCTCGACCTGATCATAGGCGAGTGTTGCCTCTGCTAGCAGGGGAATCTCTAGAGATTCTAGAGTCTAGCAGAGCATGTTTCTCAGTGATAAAACCTGCTCCTTCGCCTCCACTCGCTGCAAGTGAGGAATGTTGTGTCCCTTGAATCTATAAGGGATTTAACAGCTTGACATTTACACAGCCAAATTACTTTAGGCATACATCTGCACTCTTAAATTCACATAATTACAATGTGAGACCTGTGGCCAGAAGGGCACTTTTTCTAGTTATATATATAGGGCTGTGCGATATGGACAAAAATATTTTGACCAAATACCTATGATATTACAATATCCAAAATCCCAGACAATTATTGCCCAGCCCTAATTATATGCATAAATGTGAAAATTGTTAGTCATGGCCATTTCTGAGTGTATTGGAAGGATGGAGAAGAGAAGACATGCCTGTGACAGTGACAGAATAACACAATGTGTGGGGAGTTTGTTTGTCTCAATCACTTCATACTTAAATATTGTGTGTTGAAGGAGAGTGGGCAGTTAAGAATACCCAACAATCTGATGAACTGTCAGCTGACAGCATGCACATTCTTTGTTGAGCAAGTGTGCGTGCCCCTGATTCATGTACACTTTTGATTTTATTTTATTACTGTATTGTATTGGGTTTTATTACTGCTTTGCCTAATTGTACAGCACTTTGGTCAATTTTGTTGTTTTAAATGTGCTCTATAAATAAAGTTGGATTGGATTGGAGAATTGCAGCTGCCACTTTAGTAATAATAATCTTTACCATATATATATATATATATATATATATATATATATATATATATATATATATATATATATATATATATATTGGTTATAATTGGTTATATATATATATTGGTTATATATATATATATATATATATATATATATATATATATATATATATATATATATATATATATATAACCAATTATAACCAATCATACCTTTCAACCTGCCATCCCTACTGAAAATGTAACTGTTATTTATTTTGGGTTTACTTAAAAATACATAAAAATAGAAATAGCGAAAATAAGCAGATGTACAAACTCACAACACGTTGAACTTGTGAGCACAAAAAGTTGGAACAACACAGCAGTAGACTGTTTTACCTGGCCAGCCAGGCCAGGAGGCATGAATGTGTGTTACTGTGTCCATGTGAAGCTGATCGTTGCATAATCAGCCAACAGTCCCTGCATAAACGAGGGCTTTGTTTTCACCTGTTCTCTGTTTGCATTCACAGTGTTCATTTCTACCCAAGTTCTCCATCCATATAGAGACGAAATACGAGGACAACAAAGGATCCAACGACAACGTGAGTGTCCCTTTGTGTGTTTTGTTGTTGTTGTTGTTTGTCCAATTACTAGAGTTTTGGCAGACTTCGTCATACAATGGCGTCATGCAAAAATAGGGCAAATATCCAGTCTGCAAGCTCAGTAGTACGCTTTACATCGTGACGCGTTGTGAGCTTGTAGATTGGCTATTTTCACTATTTTAAAAACATTGTGAATTGTTTTGAAACATTTCGCCTATATAATGACATGCCCATAGAATAGAATAGGATTGATTTATTAATTGATTATTTTATTGTATGTGTTGTACCGCTAACTTTAACCTATTCAGGACGGGAACCTCTTTTGGTGTTTTAAGGATTATGTTATACTTTAGCTATTGAATAATAGCAAATCTACAAGCTCATAGAGCGGCACAGAGTGCCGCCCTACGAGCTTGTACATTTTTTACAAATCGTGAAAACGCGTGCAAATCTTTGAATAGATATTATTTCACAGTGAACGATTTTAACTCATAGCTTTGCTTCTGGGAGGTCCCTGGAACCACATATTTTCGCATGGGCCAAATACAGATCATTCTGGGCGTCCTTGACATGAAAAAGGTTGAGCATCACTGACATAGAAACATAGGTTTTTCAGAAAACTGTTAGGATTTAGCAGGGCTGGACTGGGACAAAAATTCGGCCCGGTCATTTTCGCACGAATTTGGCCCAGACCAGCCCACCACAACCAGCGCGCATATATCAGAAACTATACCGCCCGCTCCGTCGAGGCACACACAAATAAACAAGCCCTAATACCACCACTTTTACAGAACAACAGACAACTACACAACCCTTTGTTGCTCTCACAAGAATGCTGGCAAAAGGATTCAAGATAGAAGATGGTTTATTTGTCACTCACTGCTACAAATACAGTGAAATTATCATGATGGCACTGGCAGAATGGCAGCATGCCCGGACCTTTCCTGATGGCCTGCCGCCTATAGAGCGTCGCAGTCCCGCCTCCTACCCTGGACCAGGAAATGATTCTCCGTTCATTTTCCTCATAGACATTTCAGAAAGTATTTATTTAAAGACGTTTACGCCGTGGACAAAGCCAACTCGAGTCGTGACAAATCATGACAACAAACAAAACAATTTGGGCCGAACAAATAATTAGAAAGAAGAAAAAAACGGCAGGTTACAACACTTTTTTTGTTGTTTTTCTTCTTTGTAATTATTTGTTTGGTCCAAAATATTGTTTGTGTTGTCATGAGTTGTCACGACTCGAGTTGGCTTTGTCTGCGGCGTAACCGTCTTTAAATAAATACTTTAAGAAATGTCTATGGGAAAAATGCATTGGGTTTCATTTCCTGGTCCATGGTAGGAGGCGGGACTGCGACGCTCTATTGGCCTGCCTGCTCTATTGGGCGGCCCCCTAGGGGCGCGGCCCACCGGGAATATGCCCGGTACGTCCTATGGCCAGTCCAGCCCTGGGATTTAGAAGCCATCTTTTTTAGAATTGGCCTCAGGTCTAAATGGGTTAATAACATGTTAATGACTATGGAGAACATTTAAACAGCACCAAACCAAAAAGTGAAGCCTGCAAAACAGGGATTTCTCACACGATGGTGCAGTTCATATAAGCCCACTTAGTTACAGATCGGCTTTGGATTGAGTCCCGACCATACTTGTGCCTCTCCACTCTCTCGTGGAGCATAATTCCCAAATGGATCTTCTTCTGCAGTATGTACGGCGTACGTGCGTTATAGGATCCAAGTGGTTCTGGCAGCTTCTGGACCGTCTGTGTAATCAGTTAATGCTTTAATGCTCTGAGAGACTGCCAAATAATGCCTCCACCTGTTGGAGTGAACATTTCAATCTGTCCGCTGTCTGCCTCACTTTTCTCTCACCTTCTCCCTCTTCCCTTTTTTCCAATTTGTATTGGCATTAGTTATCTTGGCTGTATTTCTTTCAATCATTTTATTTTCATTTTTTCACAAACTGACACATGACTCACATATATACCACTTGGCTGTATTGATCGGCATCGCCTTGGCACCCAACTCCAAATGCAACAGGAAAGAAAGTGTGCAGTTGAGGGAAATTGGTTGAAATTTATGGCAGTGGGTTTGGTCAGCTTCCTTCATGTTTTCTAATAAGGGGACTTTAAATCATTCTTCTACTGGAGACCGGTTCCAACTCCTCTCCTCCCTCCTGTATCTGGGTGTGTGTGGAGGTAAATGGTGCATTTATATAGCAACTTTATCCAAGGCGCTTTACAATGATTGTGCATTATACATTCACCCATTCAGTGTTCACACACACACACACACACATTCATACACAGACGGCAGGGAAACCATGTAAGACATCAACCTGCACATCGGGAGCAATTAGGGGTTCAGCGTCTTGCTCAAGGACACTTCCACACTAACTGTGGGGGAGACCCACTGCCTCCCCGTGCAGGCAAATCAACGTGTATGTGTGCTTACAATTTAACACTAACTGTGTGTGTGTGTGTGTGCGTGTGCGTGTGCGTGTGCATGTGCGTGTGCGTGCGTGCATGCGTGCGTGCGTGCGTGCGTGCGTGTGTGCGTGCGTGTTTGTTTAGAACAGTCAGAATACCCCTTAGCCGTGAGACATAAAAGAGACACAGATGTCAGTTCATAACTCTAACCTACTGACTGCTGCCTGCGGTCTCTACACACACACACACACACACACACACACACACACACACACACACACACACACACACACACACACACACACACACACACACACACACACACTCTCTCTCCAATACCCACGCATTGACATAGCACCGTCCTTTAACACATACAGACAGTGATTTATACAGTAAACTGTATATAAAAGGACTTTTTTTTTTTTTTACCATATGACTCATTGATACAGAAACATTTCCGTGTGCAACTGGTGCGTGCGTGCGTGCGTGCGTGCGTGCGTGCGTGCGTGCGTGCGTGCGTGCGTGCGTGCGTGCGTGCGCACACGGTATGGTGTTGTACAACCATTGCAACCTGAGACATCTTCACAACAGAAGATGCTGCGCGAAAAATAAGTACCCAGCTGTGTTTTGTACTTGAGGGGTTACATAATGCCGTGTCTTGTTCTCTGAACATGTGGCATGATCCTTCCCCATGTATGCACGTACCGCACCAATGTATGAAAGACAGACAGACAGACAGACAGACAGACAGACAGACAGACAGACAGACAGACAGACAGACAGACAGACAGACAGACAGACAGACAGACAGACAGACAGACAGACAGACAGACAGACAGACAGAGCCGTGTTGAGTAGATAGTATTGTGTTGAGTATTGTATTGTGCATGTTCAAGGATATGGAAGTACATGACAGAATTGCACTGTACATATAGCATGCATCTGATTCTCTCTCTCTATATTTCTCTCTGATTAATGTCTGTCTCTATCTGTAAGGTTTCTAGGGACCTCTTAATGAGATACTGGGGAAAACGGATAAAAGAAAGCCAGTTTATTTCTCTCCCTCTATTCCCCCCCCCCCCCCCCCCCCCCCCCCCCCCCCCCCCCCCCCCCCCCCCCCCCCCCCCCCCCCCCCCCCCCACACACACACACACACACTCACACACTGCACCCCCCTCAGTCTCTCGCTCTCTCCCTCACTCTGTCACCACCTGTTACTATCAACCACCCCAGCCACTTAATTAAACAGCGTTATTACAGCGTTATTACAGATGATGAGGACACCTGCGTTTGTCTTTTCTTTTTATTCTCTCCCTTCTTCCTGTCTGTCTCCCCTTCTGTCCTCTCTCACACGCACTCATGTGCACCATTTCCCCCTTTTTCTTTCTTTCTTTCTTTCTTTCTTTCTTTCTTTCTTTCTTTCTTTCTTTCTTTCTTTCTTTCTTTCTTTCTTTCCTCCCTCTGTCTCTCTCGCTGTCTCTCTCTCTGTCTCTCTCTCTCTCTCTCTCTCTCTCTCTCTGTCTCTCCCTTGGCTGCACTCATGCATGCTGACATATCACCCTGCTGTGCCAGAACCACTCTTTCACACTGCAAGTGACAGAAAGGACCCTTGAAGAGTGAGAAAGAAAAGAAAGCAGCGAGAGAGGAAGTAGAGAGAGAGAGAGAGAGCGGTAGCGAGAGGTAGCAATGGAGAAAGGACACACAATACTTGAGTGAGTGACTGAGTTAGTGAGTGAGTGTGCGTGTGTGTGCGTGTGGGAGACTTTAAATGTGTTTGTGAGAGAGATTTGTGCTCTTTGGACAGAAGGGAGTAAGGAAGGACAGCATGAAGAGAAGCCAGAGAAATGTAGAGAACGTGGACGGAAAGGAAAGTATGAAAGGCGGAGGGAGCAGTAAAGTATCTGCCGACTGTGCCGAGAGAGATCAAGACATGCTCAACAGAGAGCCCCTTTCCCAAATGCAGTTCTATATTGCTGTAATGTGGGAACAAGAGTAGGTGATGATTCAGTTGATTTCCGTTAATATCCCCATTCTCAACCTTGTGACGTTTACTTTACGTGACTCTTTGCCCGTAGCGGAAGTGGGAATGAATGCTTCAAGGTTTTCCACAACGTATGATGATGCTTGTGATCCTTTTGAATGAAAGGCCCTTCATTCTCCCATTCCCGTACACCTTTGGGTCCATTTGGTTCCGTTTGTACACTAGGACTTTGCTGTGTAGTGGAGCAAGTTAATTGTATTCACCTGATTTATGTCCCATGTCTCAACGACTCCCTTGTTGGACGGCTAGAATGAAAAGCAGCAGGTCTTTCAGGTTGCCAGGGCTGCTGTTAAGAACCACGTACTTGTCTTTGCTATAGCACAAACCGCTGCTCTCCTGTAATGCATCAGACTGATGGACCAAGTCCAAAGTCTACCCTGAGGCCTTTGTTGTCCAGTTCTTCTCATAAGTAATTCTATTTGAACAATATAGTTCATGGCCAGCCCCTGAACATCACTTATTGTTGACGAATGACACCATCGTGCAACAAAGTAATACAGTAGGCTTTGGGCTCTGCATAATGCTGTACCTTTTTGTAACATGATGCTCTGGTACACACTAGCACGCACGCACTCACGCACGCACGCACGCACGCACGCACGCACGCACGCACGCACGCACGCACGCACGCACGCACGCACGCACGCACGCACGCACGCACGCACGCACGCACGCACGCACGCACGCACGCACGCACGCACGCACGCACGCACACACACACACACACACACACACACACACACACACACACACACACACACACACACACACACACACACACACACACACACACACACACACACACACACACACACACACACACACACACACATTACTTGCACAGCCCAGAGTCAGTTCCACGTCAGATGGAGATCGTAAACCTATTGTTTTTCCTTATGCCCTGCAGCTACAGTGCTGTATGGTGTGTGCTTATTACCGCGCGTGCGTGCGTGCGTGCGTGCGTGCGTGCGTGCGTGCAGCCCAGAACATGTGCGTGATTACACAATGTGTGCGTTGCTGCGTTTGTGCATCCACATTTGTGTGAATAGCCATTGATGTGTAAAACTATACACACTGCATGTTGGATGATCTGTGAGAATAGATGTGTTGACTGCCCCCTGTTGGTTTTAATGGCCAATGACAAGGCATCTACACTACAGTGGTGGTGGTAGATTGAAATACAAAATATTTTACATTTTTACATTCTCTAATTGTGTAGACTTCTTGTAAGTAATGCAGATGTGGAACAATAATGTAACTCTTGAGAGTGTAAAATGACCCGTAGGGGTCCATTTGGTTTCATTTTACACTCTCAAGAGTTAAAGATCTACAAGTGTCCATTTGGACCAACTCTCCATCATTTAGCTGGGGACCACCTGGAACCCCCTCAAGGACCACTGGTGGTTCCCGGACCACTGGTTGAGAACCCCTGGCATAGAGAATGGCAGCATGGACACACAGTCAAACTGGGATGAGCAAGTCTTGGTTTTGTGTGCAGATTTTTGACAGTGAGCTCAAGGACCAGGAAAGAGAGGTTTGCTTCGTGGACATTGCCTACGATGAGATCCCTGAGCGCTACTATAAAGACTCTGAGGTGAGTGTTTGCGGTGTGTGTATATCAAGTGATGTGTGATGTGTGTACAGTATAGTTGCTATTATCCAGAGCGACTTACTATAAGCAAGGTAAATAAATCGACCATATACTGTAGGTCGCAGATTACTATGAAAACCTGCAAAACCTGTCAGTCCGTCGTTCCGTGATCATGATCTATCAGTACATCACAAATGCCATGTGGTCTCACACGGTTGTCAGCTCAAACCCACAAAGCAAACACTTTCAGTTTTGCACACAAATGTCAGTAGCCTAACATTACAAAGTTATATACAACAATACCCTTCCAATTCCATTTCCCCCCTCTATTTCCCATTCCAAGTTGATTTGTCTTATATATAACGCCATTGCCACTATTGCAAATCCCCCTCAGGTACATTTTTAAACTATTTTCAGCAACAGGATAATCATTTTTGGGGGTAGATTTGGGTAGTTCTTGTTGAGCGGGTAATTTTGAAAGTAGCTCTCAAGTCAAAAAAGTGTGGGCACCCCTGGGCCTGGGGTAGTGCCTCAAGAAACTAGGATACCAGGTAAACCTGGAATTTAGTATAAATAACATAATTTAAATAGCACACATTTGTGGTCAAGAAAAACAAACCTAAGAAACAAAAAAAAACATAAGAACGAGATGTTTGCATATAGCCATTAGTACCACAGTAATGTGTACATTTAGCATTCAGCTGTTGTTTCAAAGGGTGATTACTGATTATACTTCAATAGTTAGACTGTGGAGAATTGATTGACTGAGCTTTAATGAGACTGAATAGATATTCTCCAGTGGGCCTAATGAATTATTTAATAGCACTGTTAAGTCATGTTTATCTAAATTTGGGCTCCCTATAAAGGTTATTTAACTGGTGCGCTGAAACAGTTTGGCATAATTATTGCTGCCTGAATGTTTGGTGTGTGTGTGTTTGTTCATTTTTGCTAGGACCTGAGGTATTTTAAATCAGAGAAGACATCTCGAGGGATTCTCCAAGAGGGTTGGAGAGACAGCCAGGACCCCATCATGTGTTCCTACAAACTGGTCACTGTCAAGTTTGAGGTCTGGGGCCTGCAGACTCGTGTGGAGCAGTTTGTTCACAAGGTTTGTTCCCAGTGCTGCTTCCTGATGAACAAGTGACCAGCATGATGTCCCATTCTTTCAATGTGATTATACAGTAGATCATAACGTTTTTCCAACAAAGACACACACATTTTTACTTGCATGTTGCATGTTTTACTTGTCCCTTCTCTCAATAAAAACCATAAAATGTACTTGAGGAAAAGCTAGACTGAAAATATAAAAACTTCCTTTGGGAACAGTCGATGTTTGAGAAGCACAAACATATGGCGCACACAATTGACAGGTGTGTTGCGATTGGTGTTGGGTAATTGATCACACCACCTGCTTCCTAAAGGGAAGTTTAATATGTTCAGTCCTGCACTCATTCCGCGTCCCTCACCGGAGAGAATGTTGTCCGCGTGCAGCTCATGGAAAAGTGGATATATTTGACTAAATACACATTTTCTGCCTTTCAAATGAATATTTAACTAGTCCCCAAAACGACTCCATGTCTTAGGAATTAAATATTGGGTGGGTGCACAGGCAGTGCTACAAGTTTAGGTCAGTCTGCTAACCGTGCGCGGATAGGACCGATCTATGGCTGTGTATTTGGAATACATGAAATATATCATAGACATTCTAATCTAGGGCTATTAACTTGAAAACTTACTCACCAAGTAAAACCAGTTACAGTTAGTTGATTTAAAATGTAGGCCTATTTGTGTGCTCGTGCTCCGGACAAGTTACTTTTGTGCCCAGACAAGTGAATGGGAAATATACTTGTCCGAAGGACAAGTGCCTCAAAAAGTTAATGTCAAGCCCTGCACAGTGTATTGAGATTGACTGTTTTTTTGTGGCTTGCCCTACTGTGTTATACCTTGCAGGTGATTCGAGATGTGCTGCTACTGGGACACCGACAGGCCTTTGCCTGGGTGGACGAGTGGATTGGTAGGTCTGACAGGCCTGTTATATCCATGTTCATGGATCCTACTAACGGTGCATGCATAGGCCTACACGATTGTGTCTCTCAAGGAAAATAACTGATTCTCCACTGAAACAATTGTGCAACACATGTTTCAGTGGAAAATTGGTTATTTTCTCTTAGAGGCACGGTCAGACGATTAAGTATTTATTAGTCTTAACTCACTATAATATATACCCTAGATACTGGCATTAATTTAATGTACTGTTAGTGTCACTAAATTAATTAATTAATGATATAATTCAACTGACTGTTCACAGACTTTTACACAAAACATTATAGCATGTCTTAGCATAATGTAGGATTCCTTACCTCCATACCTACCTTATATTATATAAAGTATTAACACATTGATGTAGTTATAGAAATGTTTTTTTATGCACTTCAAATAGATGCTCTAATAACGTTTACGTAAATTCAGTGTACAATGAATGTACTTCCTCCAACTCTCATCACTGCATCGCACTGCTTTACTAAAGACAAATGCTGGATGTGGATGTGTGTGTTGCAATGTGTTTGTTTCAATGAAAACACATGGAACAAATACTCCCAAGTCATCTTTGAAGACTTCTTTCATGTTTCAAGGCGTAGCGGTCATACAGTTCTTAAGACCTTAATTCACTTTAATAGCTCTATATTGTGATAGCAATCAGTGCTATAGATAGAATGTGTGTTCAGTAACAGGGGTCTTCCTGCCTCTCTAGCTCTTTTACTACATTTATTTTGGGACATTGCAAGTGTGGTTTCACCGATACTACCACACAAAAAAGAGACATTTCAACCTATTATAGCAAAAGCAATGAAAGACCATAAATTGTACAGTAATATAAAACTATGGTGAACTTGCAGTCAGTGCAGTCAGTGCAGTGGAGGTAATAATAGGAACAGTAACATAATTTCTTAGAGGTAGTGAAGTTATTTGATGTTATCTGATCTAAATAAAAGCCTTGTCCATAGTACAGTAGATACACAATGTCCACATTAAGCTTATAGAGAAAGAGAGAGAGAGAGAGAGAGAGAGAGAGAGAGAGAGAGAGAGAGAGAGAGAGAGAGATTATTGTTCATATTGCACTTAATGAAAACAACATTAGAAAAGACCTATAAAATGCCTGCTGACAGTTAGCAGATTGTGTAATGTAGACCTAACAGGATATTTCATTGATGCTCTCTGAAACATGAAAGCTTTGTCTGTCTGTCTGTCTGTCTGTCTGTCTGTCTGTCTGTCTGTCTGTCTGTCTGTCTGTCTGTCTGTCTGATTGTTGGTATCTGGTTATGAGAGAAATAGCCTTGCCAGCAGCTACAGTATATGGTGCAGTATCCCTTTCACATGCTACAGAGCTTTTTCCATAGCTGTGGGGCATGCAGATAGCAGCTCTCTACCGCTCTCTTCCTCTCTACCATTAACCGCTGTCCCTGACATCCTGACGCGCTCCTTCCTACCACTAACTGCCGTCCCTAACATCCTGACGCACGTACTGGCTTGTTTGGGGTGCATTTTCCTTGGAATGATGTTGTTCCCCATTTTTAAGTAGTGTTTTCATACCCTTTCCAACAATCCATTTTCTTTGTTGGGCCTGGATTATTCATGCTTGACCTTTATTATCGGACCTCATAATTCCTTCCTTCTCTCCCGCCCTCCCATCCTCCTAACATGTCTTGGGTTTGACTAGCTGTCTCCTCTAACCTCTCTGGGTCATGGGAAGCTAGTGCTGTGACCTGTAATGCTTGACCTTTGAACTTCTATTTTCAAACCATCCCAGCATTATAATAGAAAGCGCTAATCAGCTGACAGAAATGCTATGCTCACCCCCCCCAAAATTCCCCTTTTCCAGTTTCCACCTCTCATCTCGATTGCCATGATATGGAATTTAACATTTTAAGAGGTGTTAACACCCTACTTGCACCCCCGCCCCCTGCCCCTCCTGTTCCAGATATGACTTTGGATGATGTGCGGCAATACGAGAGAAAAATGCATGAGAAAACCAACATTAAAGTTTGCAATGAGCAGCAAGAGCATTCCACAACAACCCCACCTTCACTGGATGGCATAGAGATCCATGACAAAGCCAGCGTATGTGTCTTTTCATTGTATATTTTCGCTCCATCTCTCCCATCACTGTCTGTCTCTCATGTTTGAACTGTATGAATTTGACTTAACTCACCCCCGGACATGACCACATTCACACACGTAACCCTCTCCACACACATCCACTCACCCTGACCTACAGTATGTTGTGTGTTTAATTATGCAGGGAGGCAACCATTAAAGACCTGTAGACTGGGAAACTTTGACATATGTACAGATGTACAAATTCAATATTCAAATGGTCGTGACTTGGTCTGTCATTTCTTTCAGTCCAATTCATTTTGTTTTCCACATACTGTCTGTACTATATGGCATACTACCTCTCGACTGACACATTTTCTAAGTTCTCACCTGTGTCAATAGTGGTGTGCTTAGTGAAGCGAGTCTGCTACTCCACCACACAGCATTCTATATTTATAATTTATTTAATCCTGATCAGTCCTCATCATTGAGTGAGGTTCTCCTTATAATTGATGCTTCTATTGTGTTTTTTAAATGTGCTTTAATGTGTTCTGTCTGGATGTGATATGTTGTGTTTTTTTAACTCCTTTTTAATAGATGTCTGCACATGCAAGCAAATAGAACATGTCAACCTTCTGAATGCAAAACGTAGACAAAGTATTTTGAGTTATGAGTTGGACACCATTTATGATGCACCAAAGTGCTACGCGTCCCTCACAATGCCAATGATGAAACCATGTCTGAATCACAGTGTTGGGGGCGAGCCGCCCCGCGTCCGAAACAGTCGAGAAATGACAGAGTTAGTGTGTGGGGGTCCCCGGAACATCCAGACCCCCAGGAACACGCCCAGGGCTCGTACTGTAGTGTACTCTGTGCCACTTTACTCTGTGCTGCACTATAGCTGTCCGTGCTAGGACAGAGACAGACATACACAGGGACAGACATACATAGGGACACACATAGCCACGTATTGGAGCGGAGGCACCGCTCAAAAATAATATAGGGTACCGGAAATCCCCTCCCATTCACTTGTATGGAGTTGCTCACCCAGTGCATAATCCCTTTTCACCCCCGTCTCACATGTGTCATCTCCGCGTGCAACCCTGTGCGCAAGCTTGTGTGAGTCGAGCCCATTGGACGAAACCATTTTCGCTCATTCATGTGTCTGGACCCAGCCATAATATGCTGCAGTACAGTATGATCGGCCAACATTTCCATTGGCTTCAATTCTCCCTCTCCCTCTCGTTTCTGGGGGCTTGGGGATATGTCAGAGAGAGTACCCATTGACCCCTCTGTCGGTGTCCCTTTTATGCCCATATATGGAAATATCTGTATCTGTCGGTCCTCGAGATCCCTGGTGTCATATGCCCACATATTAGTTGGATCATATATGGAGAGGCATAGTGGTTGGATCTGTGGCTCTGGACAACCGGATCTCTGTATCTGTTAGTCCTTGCTGATGTCTGATGTCGTCAGTATACACTATACAGTATATGCCCATTCATGGGCATTCCACCTTTTGTGGCCATATATGGAGCTGACTGATTTGTTTGCGGCTGATATCATGATGACACATTGAGGTTAGACAACACACTCCATATTTGTGCGTAGTCCATTTTGACACACCATGTTTGGAGTCCTTATTTACTGATAAGCACTCCAAACATGCTGTTTTTAATGTACCCCTTTTTAATAGATAGAGGCAAATTATATGTCTAAAACATTGAATTGAATTTGTGACAGCTAATAAGCTGTTAACAAGGTGTTTGTCATCCTACTCTACATTGACAAGCTTCAGAACTATTACTTCTCATCCAAAACAATATTTTGGAATTAAAATCAGATTAGCCTAAAAACTACAAAGGAATACCACAAGGCATTTTTTTTAATTTAAAGGCATCCATCTATCCATCCATCCATCCATCCATCTTCAACCGCTTATCCGTAGTTGGGTCACAGGGGCAACAGCTCCACCAGAGAGCTCCAGACGTTCCTCTCCAAGAGCTACATTAGTAACTTCCTCCTGGGGGATCCCGAGACGTTCCAAGGCCAGTGAGTCGATGTAATCTCTCCATCTGCGGTCTGCCCCGAGGTCTCCTCCCAGTGGGACGTGCATCGACGACCTCCTTAGGGAGATGCTCGAGAGGCATCCTAACCAGATGCCCGAACCACCTAAGCTGGCTCCTTTCCAGGCAAAGAAGCAGCGGCTCTACTCTTAGTCTCCCTCGCGTGACTGAACTTCTCACCCTATCTCTAAGGGAGATGCTAGCCACCCGTCGGAGAAAACTCATTTCGGCCGCTTGTATTCGTGACCTTATTCTTTCGGTCATGAACCACACTTCATGACCATAGGTGAGAGTAGGAACGAAGATTGCTCGGTAGACAGAGAGCTTTAAAGACAACGCCTAAGAAATTTATTATTTGCAATGTTGCTTTCTGCATGCATTGGACAATGAGTTATACTCTAATATGTTATGACATTCTCTCACTGTAGCCCCTCTCTCTCTCTCTTCAAAATCAGACATGACGATGGATGAGGTGAGAGAGTTCGAGCGCACCATCCAGGAGGCGACCAACCAGAAGATCGGGATGTTTCCCCCTTCAATCTCCATCACTGAGACACCCCTGTCCTCTTGCACCCTCACTGGTCCTGCCAGTGCCCCGTCCACCCCAATGAGCACTGACGCACCTGAGTTCCTCTCTGTTTCCAAGGACCGGCCTCGCAAGAAGTCTGCTCCAGAAACCCTGACCCTACCTGACCCAGACTCCACTGGTGTCGCCAAAAGCTCTTCTCTGAGCCCAGCCGAGTCAAACCACTTCCCGTCAGTCATGCCTCCTTCTGCCGTCTCCGACAACGCTCAGTTAGAGGGGGAGTAGCGAGGCCGTGGGACGCTTTCCTCCCTTCTGCTTCACCTTTTTCCTATAGCCTGTCGTCTTTGTAGCTCAATGAGACTAGTCTAACCTCTACACAGCAGTGCCCAGACCTTCCATGTTCTCTAGCCATATCCCAGGGTTCAGGCCTCTTTCTCTCTCACAAACAAACAAACAAACACACACACACACACACGCACACGCACACGCACGCGCACACGCGCACGCACACGCACACGCACACACACACACACACTCACACTCACACTCACACTCACACGCTACACAGGCACCAGTCTTTATTTTCCACTAACCTTCGCTCTGACCAGGCAGCTGTAGGCTCAGCCACAATGGTGGTTGACTTCCTCTTCCTGTAAATCTAACAGATATGTCGTTTTGTCGTGCCACTCTTTTAAGGAGTGTTCATTTGGTCATATATTATAGACTAGTATAGACTAGTGAGAAAAAATGTATTGACAAAAAAATAATTGACACAAGGAATTTAACAATCCGACTTCAGAGACTACAGAGAGCTTTGAGTGGAGGAAATCTATTCATACCTATGTGCGGTATCTTATTGAATAGCTTAACTTCCATTAGCGAACCACTTGCAAAGCGAGTGTGTGGACACATTTTGTGCGCACATGTTGCAATGTATTTTGTATTACTAATACTAACATTGTTGTAACATTATGTATCAATCACAGTGACTGGTACATAACGTTTAAGGTTATAATACATAATAATAACATTCTGATTATCTCACCAAAGAGCTTACTTACCCCAATTATTAGAAAGAAAGAAAAAGAAAGGTCAGGCCTTGCCAGTCTACTTATTTTAGGTGAAAGAAATTTCTAAATTAACAATCCAAACTTATGTTGTATGCTAGATAGAGACACATGCTAACACATTAAAACACAACCATGCATTGCACAGTAAAGTTCTGATTGTTAAGGACATTACACACCAGGATCGTTTATTTTGCGAGATTAATTTGCATTAATTTATTGTGTCAGTATTATCTACACACATAGTAAATATTACACTGCGATAAAGCAATGTAATTATTTTTTCGAAACGAGGTCTATTTTTCACCGTGAATAAAAACATCAACCTGTATGAATAAGGCATCACCCAATTAATAGTTTGATGTGAAATATTCACATCTTCATGCTCCCGGGATGTAAAGACTTTTAAGGGTCCATTTCTATACTATCAGAATTGTACTGTGCGTACAGTGTACCATTACATTACAATGTCAATCACAAACTAATCCCATTCACACTGGTCTCAGATCCTTCTCACGTCACTTTCTGATCCCTTTCTGATCCCTTAACATCAGTCAGCAAAACAGCCATTCGGCCTCAGATGCTTCTCACATCAAATCATGATCGTTCAACATATACCAGATCAGTACAATCACAAACTCACCTCAGGTCTCCCTGACTCTACATCCTGAGTTATACTTAGTTGTGCCTAGGTGTTATGCACCGAAAAGTACCCAAAGTATGAATCAGGCTTGTCCAGCTCACACTGAAGACATGGACTGTATTATCTACCGTCTACTCCCTTAACTGCAACTTTGCAGGTGTTACAACCCAGGGACTAATACCAGGCTACTTAATATTCGGAGGGTTTACACAACATCAGCACATTTGGAACATTTTCATATTGACATTTTAGGTTAAGTTACTGTTATATCATCTTTTTATGGCGTGACCATGTAATGATCACATGATCATTACACTGTGTACGACCTCAATTTAAAATGGCCTTACTCTTGTGTAATATGTGTTTAAAGGAATTGGAAGGGCCCAACAATACTTTGGGGGGAAATTCCACATTTATGATGTACTTACAAAGTACACAAACAAATACATTTACACACTCTTACATTGTGTTGTCACTCATACAGAAGTACATGATGCATATGGGATATTTTCAATGAGTAAATATACACAGTCCTAATATAAACATAGCATAGTATTTTTCCATAGGCTAATATACAGTACATTTACACTGGAATTAGGCAATTGTGAAGTGATAACCTGAAACCATTGAGGAGTTCACTTTATCATTGCATATCATACGATTCATACCCAATTTGACAGAGATGCAATTGCAATGTGCAATTTCAGCAAATGGACATAAATGTTAACCGTAAGGAATGCTGGGTATTTCATGTGATGTCAATGTAAACCAATCTTATAAAATCAACAAAGAAGTCTAATGTTATGTGTAGGAACATGGCCATTTGGGAGACTTTTCAAGTACTCAGTGGCTGCTCCTTGGAAATGTTTGAATGTTACAGTGATAATGTAATGTCCATTGGGTGGGGACAGGGCACTTGCATCCAACTGATCTTATGCTGTCCCTTCTTCGCAGTGCATTGATTGCGTTGTGTATATCACAGGCATGCTGATAATATTGCTTGCCAGTGTTGGTTATATATTAAAGCCAGCTTTTTTTCCTTGGCGTAGACAAATTAGTTAAAAAGAGGAACATAATTTGCAGCATCATTTTGTTTGTGCTTGGCTTGTTCGGCTATCTGTTATCTGAAACCCTATCGGGGAAGCAGAAGCAGGAGAACAGCACGTAATTCTGTAATGGAAAAAAAAAACCCTCTTTCTTTAACAATCACATCGAAGAAGGCGCTCTGATATGATGCATGGAATGCTCACAAACACATGATATGTTAAGTGTATGTGTAGATACTGTAAATGGCTGGATGTGTATTTGGCAATGCAAATGTATGGAGAAAGTGAATACCACCTCTGGAAACTAATTTACACTCTGTGGTATGGCCGTGTCATGCGATGGAGTATGGGTTAAGCTGTAGTTGTGTACAATAGAGGAGCAGAGTTTGGTGTGAAAATGTAAGCACGTCGCAAGACCCTAAACGCTCTCAACTCAGTGCCTCTTGCATGCAACAAGTGTATCGTCTATGTATGCCAAACCCTCTGAACATATTTCAGATTATGAAAACACATTTTGGTGTTTCACTTAACCTGTCACTTAGTTTTTTAATCAAGAATGAACTAATCGCTTTAAAGCATTTTTACAAATAATGGAAATAGGCCACCGATTTACATAGCCACGCCTATACTGCTTGATCAAATCCTTATCGGTCCTATCAAGTCACTATCAAAGTAACAGGGATATAGTGTGTTTACGCTGCATTTTCTAATAATGTTAATAACTATTTATAAAGCACTTTTCGAAACAAAAGGCAAAGTGCAAAGTGCTTTACAATAGCAAGATAAATTACAGCCATATGGGAAAAGCAACAGTTGGTTAAAATTGAAATGGTAAAATAAACAATAAAACTAACAAAGTCAATAAACATATATTGTGTCAAATGTAAAGGTGTGCAAGGACTCAAGGAGTGGTTAATATAGGCACTAACATCTTAGAAAATGCCTTGATGTATGTTTTCAGGAGTGATTTAAAAGATGCCACGACTCTGCTAGCCTTAGATTCTCATGCAGGGCATTTCAAACCACAATCATCCACAGTGAATAGGCGAGTTTTGGGAACAACCAAGGGAGCCTACCTGAGGATCTAAGACATACATTTTAAATGGTGCAATGAAGAATATTTTTGCAGTTAATATTCCAAACTTGCTCATCAACAAAGTATTGTGACTGAACGGAAATCTTAGGAGGGATAAACAGGCTTTCTCCCTGTTAATACCATTGACTCATTGTAAAATGCATTTTGCACAAATTGACAATGAAGGATTGCACAACAGCAGAGTGAAATCTAGTTTTGTTGGATCAATGTCCTTCACTTGAACACAATAACCCAATAGAGCATGTAGAAGGGACAGAGTCCAGCTGATGGTCTACTCTAGCCCACAAACATTGTTAATATTATATATAATAATATGGTGTACAACGCATTTTCACTAGTAGTTATTTAAAAAAAAGAATACAGTAGCTCTAGCTAATTTCCAATGGTAGCTTATTTGGACTTTTTGTTCTGATTAAATTAATTCTGTTGTATGTTACATATTGGCCCCGCTGTATAAGATCATTATATTACTAGCTCTGCTGTTGACCATCTCTCTTGTCAAAAATACAGAAATCAACAGAAACAACACAACATATCCAGTAGTATAACATCACGCTTGTTTTTTGTTAAAAGATTAACATATTAGACTGTAAATATAGTAGTGGCATATTGGTTTTCTTACATTGTTTTCATTCCGAATTACAATAAAGATGTCAAATGATTTTTTATTTTTTAAGAAAGCTATCAAAATGTATTGTGATATGGATTATGTAATGTTATATCTTTAAGGGACCATTTTGGAGGTATGAATAAAATATTGTTTTGTTTTCTCTGCTCATATCAGGCTTATTTCATAATGTCACTGAAATGGATAATTGAATGTCATATATTGAATCCTCATCATCTATTTTTGGATATTGAGTTCCATTAAGTTCCCACTCCTCATAACAGCGGTGCACTTTAAATTGTCCTGTTGCTTTTGTTAACCCTGCAGGACAAAATAATTTGTAACAGCTGTAAAAAATGAAAGCTCTAACAGGGTTACTGCTTTGAGTCAGTGGTAATTTACTTTTCTGTTGTACTTCTTTTTGTAGTAAAACTGCTGTGGTTTGATTTTGTGGCTGCTGTGCTGTAGCCTATACCGTTCGAAAGAAAAACTTAAATCTGTTCATAATCCTTACTTCTCTGGACCAAGCTTTTATTTTTTGCTCCCTCCGTCCTTTGTGTGCTGTCTCAAGTGCCATCAGTGTTCGGCTTCTGGATCGTTGCTCTTGCTGTGTTCTTCCACTTTAACTTTTATTCATATTTGTCATATTTTTTACTGCCATTTGACGTTCATTTGGTTCTTTGATGTATTAAATTGTTTCACATTTTTTCCTCTCTAAAGTCTTGTAGTAAATAAAGTTTACTTGCTACTGTAATCCATTGTTTATTTTACAATGAAATATAAAACAAAACGCCATTAGATCCAAACAATTAAATAATTTACAGTACTTTTAGATTAAAATCTATTTTTAAACAAAACAAATTGACAAATAGGTCATTTATTTGTAGGCTACATTTTCTTTTGAAGGTTTAACTGAAGCATACTTATATATATATATTTATATACTACAGTATATAAAAGGAAACATGTGATTGCTTGATTTGATTGATTGATTGAATGAATACTTTATTAATAGTTTTTTGGTGGGGAAGGAAAGTAGCTACAGAAGAGTACAGTTTAATACAAATACAATGCTAAAAGGATTAAACACAAGAAAGCACTATATGGCTTGTTTCCATTGGGGTCCACCCTCCTGTGAAACATACAAAATTAAAATAGGAACTTATCAAAATGTTATAATATAAAACACCATCCACGAGGATGACTAAGCACACCAAAGTCCTTGTAGCGGTGCTACTCTGGCACCAGTCCATATTTAAATGTGAACTACTATGTTTAGTCATTTAGATCAGATGCACAGCACACACACCCCGTACAAGCTGGCTCCACCACACAAATCTGGTCCTTCTGGTGCTCAAGCTCGATAAGCAAACATTACACACCAACCAGTGATTTAAAGTAACTACAGTAGCCTACATGTATGCAGATATACATGTATACAGGTATACATGTATGCAGGTATACATGTATACCTATTATATAATAGTATAAATAATAGTGTGTAGTTTTACAAGTGCTGTTTTTGTGCTGTGACCTTTCCTAAAGCCAGATTGGAATTTGTTATGCACATTATTGTTCTGTAGAAACACATCCAATTGATGAAAGATGCATTTTTCTAAAACCTTGCCCAGAAAGGGCAGATTAGTCCTGTTGGTCCCGTTTCAACCCCGTAGATGGCGGTAATGCAACGTTATAGATGCCAACCACAATAAAACCCCAATGGAAGAAGAAGAATGGGCCGACGTGCGAGTCTCGTGAGATTGGACTGCTCTGTCTGTTTTCTCTTCTCTCAAACAAACATGGCCGCACTGTACGAGGGGTACACGTTGTGCGCACTCACACAAACCCAAAATGTTTCCGATTCAGGAATCCAGGGAATTGAAGTGGAGAGAGACAGCGACCACGTCGTCGTCACGGAATCCAGCAGATCTGTCACTTTGTTCAAGGTAAATTACACTGATATGGGATGATGATGTCTGACTGAGCGTGTCCTGACTGAGTGAGCCACATGATAGCTGGACGCTCGAAAACTAGCCTCGGAAACCCAGACGTTTTTATTTACAGGGAGAAAACAAACGTGACAGCAGATGCGTGTATAGCTCTGGTCCATGGCCCTAATAGACCTTGCTGCCATTGTAGGGCTATGGACCAGAGCTAATGCGTGTATAACGTCACTATAATCAGGCGAGCGTGTGCAATGTTACTTACTAGTTACTGTAGTTGTGTCTGTCTGCTGTGCATACCATTAAGCAAAGCTTTGCGAATTGCGATCAACCTTGCCCCCTAAAAAATATATGCGATTTGAAAGTACTTAGCCCTGGTCCACTCGCTGTAAGCACTGGACCAGGGCTAGAAAGTTCTCAGATTCTCGTGTAGCTAATTCTCGTGTAATGTTGTGACGACATCCATTATTACCCTTCTTCTACTGTTTTAACGGCGTAGCCGCACCCCCATGCACAGACCCCCCCCCCCCAACTTTCTTCTGTGCTTTTCCCCTTTTGATTGATTACTTTACTAGACAGAAATGTTTGGTACTTTATATAACCTCATGGAACAGAAAGCCCCATTCGACTCTGCAAACAATTGTAATTGGAACCGAAAATCTGGTATTGGTCGGGCGCTGCTACTTTACTGTACCTTGATTATGTTCTGTCCTGTTGGACCGGACCGGGTCGTGCTGTATAGCTTCGATACAAGACATTATATTATGATCGTCTCTCTAGATCCAAGGCTAGGTCGTGCTGTAGCATTACATGGCATGAAGCTGGTTGACAGACTTTGGGCAGCTAGGCCAAAAAAGAGCACATGATCGTAATCCAAGTCCAACCTACACAATAACAAGAATCTCTGTCTATCTGATGTGTGGTTAGGCTAGTGATAATACCGTATGATCACTATTCACTAGTAATATTATTAATGGTAATGTCAGAAACTAGCACTTATATTATGTTAGTTTGCAAAGAGTGTCGATTGTTAAATCTGAAAATGCCTCACCGATCCAATACAAAATGCATTTAGTGACTTTCTGACACATCTTGCAGTTTCCTTTAAACTTGACTCTAAAAGGGTTCAAAACACATGCATTCAGATTCTAATAATGGACTTAACTCTTATTCTTTTAAGGTTTCAGACCAGAAGCCGCTTGGCAGCTGGACGGTGAAACAAGGACAAACCCTGACCTGTTCAGCAGTTTACAACTCCCAAACCCAGGAGTATGTGGCTGTCTCAGACCATAAGGTACGTAGGATGTCCCAGCCGTACTTGTTGGCACACTGGTTTGATTGATTGATCGTTTGAATAATTTAGGCACATGTTTGATAACAGTATGGCCAGGCATACAGTCAAGAAAACTAAAAGGATGACACAAAAGGCCCAGAGTGGCTTGTTTCCATTGTGGTCCATTGTAACATGGTAACAATTGCTTCTTATTAGGACTGTGCTATATATCGTTTCACATGGTGTGGGCAGTGCTGTTTCTGGAGATATTATGTTGCCCCATGAACCATCAGGGTATATCCGGGTCCACTGATGAACTGGTGAAGGCTCTCCATGCCCAAAACACGTTGTCAGCTGTAGCGTTTTGAAACTTTGTCTAGCCATGTCATAATATATTGCCATATCATGATATATATATTTAACAGGGCTTGATATTACGTCTTGTCCTGTTGTCTGGGACAACTAATGATATAAATCTTTCTTGACAAGTGCATTTAAAATATACTGTACCTTGTCCGTTGGACAAGTGACAATTGTTTTCACTTTTTCTGTGACGCTCCTAGCCAACAATATTGCCTGGCTTTCCTAACAATCACTTTTCCAATATTGCCGGAAAACCGAACCTCTTGTTAATCTGTGGCTTGTTTCTTTACTTTTAAAAAATATATATTTTTTATCCCACGATTTTGCAACCCAGTTTTTTCACCCAGTGCCAATTATCTAATGTAATCCTGGGCGCTACACTTCCTCTGCCAACCTGGGGGGTCAGTGGACTGACCTCATGCCTCCTTCTATGCATGAGGAGTCCAAGCTGCTTCTTTTCACCTGACAGGGGGGAATTTCCCTGGCCGGACATAGCGCGTGGAAGGAACACGTTATTCCGACCACTTCCTTTCCCCTCCATCAGGCGCCCCGGCTGGCCAGGGGGAGGTAGTTTTAGAGACCAGGATTATTGCATGTTTTTGTGAGGGTACCTACCCTAGGGGACACAGGGAGAACATGCAAACTCCACACAGAAAGGCCCTTTCGCCAACCCCACCTCGGGTATGGGCACTGATGACGTGGAGGAGGGAACACGCCCACAGCGTCCCCAGCGGGAATCGAACCCAGGACCTTCTAGCTGTGAGGCGACAGCACTACCGACTATGCCACCGTGCCCGAGTTGTTTCTTTACTTTCAATGGGGAAAACGAACCTATGTCACTTATTTATTTATTTTAAACGGACACTGTTGTGCTAAAGGAGCGATCAATGTTAAGGCTCGATGATTACATGAAACATTTAAAACACCTGTCAATTGTGTGCCCCATACATTTGTGCTTCCCGAACATTGAAGCTTTACCTCGTTGAAAAGTGGCGATATTTTTACTTGACACACGTTTTCTGCCAGAACCTTCAAATGGATATGAAACTAGAGGACAATATCTGACTCCCAAGTCTTAGAAATTAATTATTGGTTTAACTACACACACAGTGCTACAAGTTTAAATGCAGATGAGGTCGGTCTGCTAACTGTGTGTGTGTGGTCTCACCATTGCAGCAAGTCAAACTAATAAACTGTTCTGTTTTTCTTTTCGTAGGTTATCAGAGTTTGGAAGGATGAAGACATACACTTAGACGCCTTCAAAGCAACTGTGAGTATGAATATAATTGATTGTGTTAATGCGTCTGTCATTGGATGTTTCCCCCTTTCCTACCATGCACACTGTGCCATTGTCACATTTCTGAACCTTAACAGACCTAGCGGATTGGCTGTAGTCCGAACCGAATGACAAAAGGAAGTGCACAACAAATTTGACTGCAAATTTAATGCTGTCCGTCAGCTAAAGATCTTCACAGGTGCTCACGACTTGGAGCCTGTGCCGAAGCCTAATTTATACATTGTCAAAATAAATTCTACTTTGCAGAAACTCTCTAATGTAAGTGAGTGAGAGACTGTGCCATACAACACAGAACAACTGAGGCTGTTTATTAACACCATGCTGTTTATTCTACCTGGACACATTCAGGTGTCTTCAGATGTGTGCAGGGTCCATGCTGCCCCAGGAACAGAGCCTGTGGTTCTGTTCCAGAGAGGTGCGGTCAGACATTTGGACTCGCTGCTATCCGCTCCCCAGCAGCCCATAGAAGAGGTTCTGGCACAGGAGGAAGTCATAAGGTGAGTGATGACGTTAGTCTGAGTCCTGCATTTATCAGGTGTTGTAGAATCGCAGTGCTGGCTGGTCTACTTTCCGGAAATGTCATACGGATGAATAATGCTAATAGACTATACCTGCATAGATTATAAGTGTTTTGAAATTGATTTATTTCAACAGCTTTTTGAAAATCAAATTAATCCAAGTTATGATTTGGAAAAGGTTTTTCTGTACTGTCAGGAATATAGTGAGTCATAACCAGTGGACTAAAAATGCAAGACCACCTGTACAGTATAGTCATTACTGATTATACATGCTGACAATAGCGATACAAACTACATTTCTTACTGTCAGATAATTTGGATTGCTGTTGATGCATTTCCTTTTGTGACCTTTAGGTGGAGCACAGACATCATGGCAGAGACTCAGCGCTTTGTCATCTTCACAACTGAACAGGTGAAGCTGATTTATTTTTTGTCTCCATGCATTGGAGGGCCCCTCCAAAATGTTAGTTGATTCTTGTTTGTTTTCATGCCAATCATTGTTGAATGTGGAATCCAGATACTGATATCTTGTGTCTTACCACAGAAGGGGGATCAGTTCCTTTACTTACAAAGATTGAAGCCTAACACACTGCAGAGATACAAGCTGGAGAGAGAGGAGCCTGGTCTCTCCCCACTCAGCTTCTCTGCTACATACCGGAACAAAAGCATCAGCCTGCTTTATCTCTGTAAGTACAACTGCACTGCATAGATGTTACTAATAACAGCATTTTACAATATAAGAGTGTATTTGGCAAACACAGATTAAAGATTAAGATGCTGTTATTAACTAAGTAAGTTCTAAGTATCTGTCAGTCCTTGTCCCTTTCCCTGGCATTCCCCTTTTGTGTCCATATATGGAGCTAACTGATTGTTAGACAACACACATGCTATTTGGACGTAGCTGCATTGGGAACTCCTTATATGGTTATGATTGGTTATATTCCACACGCAGCTGATGTTGTCAGTGACACATGGGTGTATTTTCCTCTTATTGTCTCATCCTTCTCCATCTACCCAGACCCCAACGGTCATGTGTACCAGAGTGAGGTGTCTGTGCAGGGCCACGCGACCGAACAGGGATCCCAGGTGCTGTCCCTGCCCCGGAACCTGCTTCTGAGGCTGCCCGTCGGAGAGGGTCTGCTGGGGGCTGCCTCAGCCCTGGCCCTGGATGAATCCCACGTGGCTGTGGTGGGGGTCCCACACCCCTCTGCTGGGGCCGGCAAAGGTAAATATCCTAACTTAAATTATTCATGATGTACTTGTCACTCTGCACATGCTGTTTTGTAGCACTCTCTGTTGTTTATTTTCATTCAAGACACTTAACTCCTCCCTGCTCACCGGGCAGTGTTCCTTTATGACTCATTAACTAACGTTTGAATTTTCATCTGTTAAAAATGAATTAAATTAATTGTTAATTAATGTATAAATATACAATAATACCATTTAGTTACCTGTAGATGCATTGAATCCGAATCTGAACAAGCTGCAATTATTGTATTCCGTCGTTGACGCCACAATTTAAATGCAGACACTCCGGACAACTCAGCTTTTCAGTTGGAGCATGCACGCATGCACACACACACACACACACACACACACTTTAGTATGTTGTGTTTCAAGACTTTCAAACCAGTTGGTTCCGAGCTTTGTGAATCTTAATATCTCCTGCTAGCACGTGCAGTTTCTGAATGAATTCTCTGTCCTTGTTTCCTAAGACTTCCTGTGCATCTGGAATACCAATTTCCAGACACTCCAGGCGGGGAAGGAGATGGCAGGCAAACTCTATGGACAGGTAGGATTGCTACAATATGAACATGAAATTGGATGTGGCGCTGAGCTTGTTTTGTTTGCAGTGAGATGCTGTTATAGCCGTGTTTGTTTGACCAAATGCTAAGTGGACGCATTGGTTCAAGATGTAGTTATACTAATAGGAATATTATTTGCTACTTTTAGCTGTGAGTTAGGGAAGGAAACCTGAGTAATAGAATTGTTCAGTAGTACATTTTAGTGATCTTCAACGCCATTATTTTTATTTTCATATTGAGGCCAAGGTTCCCTGTCCTTGTGGCTGCTCTGTGCTAATGAAGGACTGTATGACTTTGGTAGAACATCCCATCTGCTCTCCACAGTGACTGGGCTTACAGTCCCTCATCACAACTTTATAGCAGTTTACACTATTAAAATACACTGACCCTGCAGCTCTTCATGTCATCTGATCATCCTCTTGCAGCAATGTATGTAGATTGAATGCTTGGTACATCAAGTGAATGTAAGATGGTTAAATGAAGTGACACTTAAAGCACTGTAAAAGATGCATCTGTAAAATCTGCCGTCTGATGCACTTGTGTGCAATGGGGGAAAATAAGAGAAAAAACATGAACCTTTGGTTAGATAAATGAGTAACACAATCATTCCAATTTAATTCCATAGTAAATTGTGGACGTTTTCTTTTCTGAGTTTAGTTTTTACTGTGGAAAGGTTTTTGCATTCATTTGAATTTCTCTGTTTTTAGCTGTGGAGTTACTCTGGGAAGCTGTTTATTCCCCATGGGAAGGCTCTCTCTGTTATCCCATACGAGTGTGCCAAGTCTTCCCTAGCCTCAGCGCTGGGCAAATTAAAGAAGGCTGGGACTGAAGGTAAGGAGACATCAGAGCAATATAATTAAATGCCAACATAAAAGCAGCTTGACCCCTCCAAACATTGGCTGCATGTAATATTTACGCATACTGTACTTGATCTGTTTGCACAAAATAAATGAGAAAAGATTATATAAAATACAAATTATGCTGAAAGAATTTATCCAACTCTTTGATCTAGTTTTCTATTGTGTTCATGGGTGGAAATTAAAATCATGTTTGATTACATGTATCTTTTTTTTTTATCCTAGAGTCTAAAATTCCAGTGTTGGTGCCATCATGGAACACTATTCTTCATGGAGAGAAGACTTCAAGATCAGTGGATACTAGGAAGTCTGTAAGTCACTTTGTCTTCAGCTAACCGCTAACAAAATCATACTTAACGTCTGTTAATTCCCCTATGGATGAAGATTTTTTAGTTAACAGTTAAGTCCCCAGATAAATGACATGACAATCATCTTCCAAACATCAAACTCTTTCTGACAATCCAAGTTACTTGTAGACAAGTAACTTGCTTGCTTGTTTGGATTCTTCTTCCCAGAAATTGAGCCGGAAGAGCCAGTCAGCATCTGGCTTTACTGTTGACCAAGTTCTGGAGCTTATCAAGGTAAGAATACGATTATTGGTTGAAGGGTATTCTAACCTGCATCACTTCTTAGCTAGCCAACACAAAATAAATAATAAATAAAATAGCCTACACTACTATACTTTTCTATAGTTTACTCTTAGGTGTACAGGACCTAACAGTGTCTTTTTCTGTTCCTCAGAATTCACCGACCGAGGAGGTAGAGAGGGAGGTAAAAGGGCTCCTCTCCAGAACCGATATCCAGGACCTGCAGACATCGGTGGGGCTACTGGCATCAGGCCTGGTGTTGCGGAGCCTGGCCGATTCAGCCTTCTACACCCCAAGCTCCCTGGCACAGCTGGTACACACACAGTGCCTATGCCACAGGTCAGTGAGGAGGAGGAGGAGTAGCAAACTGTTTTTATCATCTAGTTAGTCAGAAATGGTCTTTGCCATTGTGGGGAGTTGCATCATAAACCAAGGATTTATAATAGTAGTAGTTCCAGAGTTATAGACAAAAATGTAAAGCAGGTTGAGGCCACCATGAGGCAGATTAAAAATACATACCTTTTGAGTGTCTTCCTTGACCTACTGGCAGCATGCACAAAAATGCCTTTTTGTTCTGTCAATATTATGTTAAATTAACATTTAAAAAAATCTGTCTGTGCATCAATTCAGAATCGGCCACGTCACTACTCCCTGTACATTACATCTGTGTGGCCACACACAGCTCCAATGTAGTGGTCATGTTCGCAGACGAGTTGACATATATATATATATATATATATATATATATATATATGGTCATAGAACTGATCATGGACAACGATGAGTTTGAGAACCTGTCACACCTATCGGCATCGACAAGACCAAAGAGCTGATTGTAATGTAGACAATGCAGAGAATATACCCCCATCCACATACAGTAGTAGGTGATGCAGTGTAAAACGTCAGCATCACTGAGGAACTCACCTGGGATGTGCACACTGAACTGGTGTTGGAGAAGGCACAACAACGCCTTTCCTTTCTCAGGTGAAAGAAGAAGGTCAGCATGATCCCTAGGGTTCTGCAAGCCTTGTACAGAGGCACCACCAAGAGCATCCTGACTGGCTATATCACTGCTTAATGTTAACTGTACTGACCTCATCCGTAAAGCAATGCAAAGGGTTGTGCAGACAGATGAGCACCATTCCCTCCATCCAAATCTTCTACAATGAACGTTGTCAGCAAAGCTTGCAGAATCATCAAACCGCTTGAGATTATTTGGCAAAAGGTGGAAAATATGTGGGATTGACTACAGGTACAATAACCTTTAGGCTGAATTTATTGAAAACATGAGATTCGCTGCAGATGGACACAAGGACTCACAAAAAGGATACATGCATAGTATACAGATAAATGCTATTCTAGGCAGCTCACCCCTTATGCACTATGCCATATGTTTTGTAAAATGTTATCCGTTATGGTATTCCACAGTGTGTGTCCCAGCCTTATTCTGTTGGCCCTGGAGAAGAAAGACTATTCCCTGTGTCAGCTCTCGCTGCAGCTGTTCCCAGATGTGCCTGAAGCTGTGACCTGTGCTTGTCTCAAAACTTTCATCAGGTAAACTCAATAATTAATGAAAAGAAAAACCAAGGCACTTGTGTTCTCATTTATTTTCTTTCTGCATGAATTGGCACTATTTTACTGCCAGACTCTTTTAAAGTCTTTAAATTGAGTTCAGCAATCCATGCTATTCCACCCCATTACTACAGTATATACTGTACAGGTGTCTTCTCTATTCCTGAACAGCCATGTTGCAATGTGTGTTCTCATTGCAGCATTCCAGACAGTGATACCGAGATAGGAGGGCTAGAGCCTGATAGTCTCTCCTTCATGGAAACCGTCCTTGCAGCATGTCGAAGCCAAGGAGGTGTGCAGAATGGTTTTAGTCCTGACAGTTCTGATCCCTGTGGTGGAGGCCAAGCTCCAGTGAAGACCACAGCAGATGACACGGAAAAGCCGTCAGGCCAACCAGGGCAGACCTGTCCAGTGGGCCTGCATAAGGCTGTGCTACTGTATCCTCTGTCTGTGTTTAGGAATGGATTACAAAATTAAATGGATATGCAGGACATTTTGAATACGTCAAGTCTGTCTACCATTGTACTTGAAGCCCAACCAAAAGCAGCTACTCTACTACACTAGTAAACCCACCATGCACATACTCTACATATGGTACAGTACTAGATAGATGGATACATAGACCATTATTGATCCCACAAAGGGACATTTTGTCACTCTAGCGAATGTTCAAATATATGGATAATTAGTGTAAAGTAGATAAACCACATGAACCCTGGTGTGAACATTGGAAAAATAGGCAAAAATTCAGGGCAATAACCTATTGCAAGCTATTTGGGGGGAAACCAAATAATAGAAAAATCATGAATACAAACATTAAAAGAGAATACCTAAGACTGTGAATTTGTTAATGTCTTAACTGAAGCAGCAATGAGATCCTGCAGACGTCTTACAGTGACACCTTTATCCTCCCACACCTAAAAGACCTCTCGTCTCCTCAAGTCATTGTGAGTACAAGCTGCTAATGTGCCTACCTGTGCTCACTGGTTGATTTGTTAGCAATGTAATTACTGGTATGAAAATTAAAGTGTGTGTGTGTGTGTGTGTGTGTGTGTGTGTGTGTGTGTGTGTGTGTGTGTGTGTGTGTGTGTGTGTGTGTGTGTGTGTGTGTGTGTGTGTGTGTGTGTGTGTGTGTGTGTGTGTGTGTGTGTGTGTGTGTGTGTGTGTGTGTGTGTGTGTGTGTGTGTAATTTATAGTGGACGGTTTCTCAATTTTTCTGTTGTGAATCAGTTATTTTTGTGAAGTGACACATTGTAAAAGTAACCATAAATTAGGCTCAAGAGGCAATTAACGAGCCCTTTTCAAATTCCCTCAATTCCTACCAGCCCTTGAAATTCCACTCTTTTCCATCTCCCCCTACAGCTTTTTCTCCAGTACTTGCAGTTTCTTTATGTGAAATCTTCCCAAGATGCCTTTCCACAAATGCATGGGTTGAGATCACCATCATTGACACTGGTTTGTATCCCATTGAACACTTCTAGTGTTGGTTGCATAATCAGCTGTGCAATCTGTAACTATTGATAGCAAATTGCTAGGTGTGCCGTTTATAAATTATGACATAGTATTATGTTAGTCCAAATATAGAGTTGGGAACACGTACGATAAAGGACAAACGCAGTTCTAGGCGGCTTGACCCTTCTGTGCCATGTTGTAAAAAGACAGGAACAGTAAAAACAGGAATCAATAACAGTTATACTTAAATGATTCTGGAAGGATTGGTCATCAGGTCATGCATTCCAGATTATTAAATTGATATTCATCATTATAGATTAAATTATAAATAAATGTATTTCCTTTATTGTCTCCTCTAGATCATGGATTGGGTATGTTTGATGTTGGATGCTCATTTCACTATGCTGGTAATGTCTCCAGATGCCAAAGGCCTACTGTTGAACCTCCAAAGTTTTGTCAAGTCTCAGGTAACGGTCTCTATCTTTGTGGAGTGAGTGATTTGATTCCAATGTATATTAATCTAATTATGGTTCCTTTTCTAAATGAGGTCCGTTTGGGACACAACCAAAATGTCGTTGCTGTCAGGAAGAAACCACCTAACTCCAAAATGTTCATTTTTCAGGAAAGGAAAAATATATATATTTTCACGATAGTAAGAAAACCTTATATTTTGAAAACAAAGCAATACTGCCTCATCAACGTTGGGTGTTGTGACTTTATATACTGTATTGTTAATTGAATTACTTGCATGAGAGGGGGAGAGGTGGTGGAGTTAGTTGCTTTAACAGACAGTTTGAGGGTGTTTTTTACTATTTTCCATTGGGTCAATATTTTTTAAACGACACACAGACGTAAAGGGTGTTATGCAAAAAAACAAAAACCTCAAACATGGAGTTATGTGGTCTCCAGACAGCAACGATATGTTGCTACAGTTAGCTGTGTCTTGATTGCACCTAATGCAGGTTGATTGTAAACCAGGGTAGAATTACTTGCAGATAGATAAAACATACTGTAAAACAGTCATGCCATGTACAATTTACACCCATAGGGGGCACCCCAAATGACCAAAATCATCTCATAATTGGATTGACTATATGTCATGAAAATTTTAACTACTGGTGTAATAGCAAGGGTGAATGGCAACTATATTAACCAAAATTGCATAGACCTTTTGTTTGTTTTTGTCAGCCATTGAAAATTGTATAACCTAAATTTAGCTTTCTAAATACTCATGGCAAAATAACTGCATGCCACTTAATCAAAGGATTAAATCTTTCACATCTTAAAAACATAATTGTATTTACTTACATTATGATGTCATAAACTATATTCCATTTCTTGAATTTATTACTTTGTTCTCAATGTTTGTATTAGAGATATGTTCTCCATTGACCTTGAAACCTCCAATTGTGTCTATAATTACTACCAGCTTGCTATCTTAAAATTGTGAATTTGTGATCCCTCTTCAGGTGAGACTTTACTCTGAACTGGGAAAGCTGGAAGGAAGCCTCAAAGAGCTCCATAAAATGAAGGTGCAGAAGGACATTGGACAATACTCCATCGAAGTTATCGAGCTGTTTTAGGATAATAATTCCAGATCATTTTTAATAAAAATGTTGGCTGTCTCTTCTCCTTCCCATATTTGACCCGTTCAATCTGTTTGTACAGTTTTGTATTCTGTGTACTGCTTTGGCATACATGCTGTACAGTATTCTTCCCACCAGAATGATTCATGAGTTTTACGTAAACAATTGCTTGTGTAGTTTATACATTCAGACATTGTTAAAATGCAGATCCCTCAAGTCATGTTTTAACCTGGTCAGTCTAATCAATCAGTATTTTATCAAGCCTATATCTATGTCTGTCTGTCTCACTCATCTATCTCTCCGCTTTCCTTAAGAGTCAGAGACAGCCCTGTTATATTAAAAACAGTACAGAGCCTGGCTCGCAAAAGGCTAATCTTTACTTGAAATGGGGTACCTTTGATAAAAGTGAGATTCAACTGTCTTGTATGTGTCAACTATGAATGTAAATCGATCAGTTATATTAGATTTGCAGCACGTTTTCTGTAGATACATTGTGTTTCATATAATTCATCACGTTGAAGAATCTGGGTCTGTGACACTATTTTTGGACTTTTAATGTTTGCTTTAAACAGTGATGTCACGTGGCAGCCACAGTGGGTGCCCCTGACTTCACACAAGTGTGATTTGTTTTAATAAATGCGACTCTGTAAAGGGGTTTTTAGATTTAATTTGTGTGACATTTCAAATGATTCATTTCATATCTTTCAGAATCTTTTAATTCAGAATTAATTCATTCAGAGATCTCATATAAATTAACATTCTATGTAGACGTAGCACATAGCACTCTATAATGTATACTCATAATTACTAACTAAAGTACTACTGTTAGATAATAGGTTAAATGGTGCATTTATATAACGCATTCATCCAAGGTGCTTTACATAGATTGTGCATTACATTCACCCATTCACACACATTCAAACACCGATGATGGAGGAAACCATGCAAAGCGCTAACCTGCACCTATGTCCTATGATGTCCTGCACAGGAGGGAGCTCGGCAGCAATCGGGTTCAGTCTTGCTCAAAGGCACTTTGACACTAACTCTGGGGGAGCCCGGGATCAAACTAGGAACCTCACGGTTTCTATGTATATTTGATTGCGACCATAGGTCGCAGTTTACTATGAAAACCTGTCGCTCCGTCAGTCACGCCACCATATATGGCCATTAGTCCATCACACCTTGTGACTTCACGCCTCGTGACACGTCGCAGCACCATATATGGCCGTCAGTCCATCACGCCTCGTGACACGGGCCGTCTCCATATATGGAGATCACGACACTAACCTCATCAAACCCTGGATAGCCATACATGGAGAAGACTGGATCATCACCTAGATCTGCATACTGTATATGGAGCTGGCCAGCAACTCTATACATCTGACCTCAAACCTCAACCCCTTAGATCACCATATATGGAGCTGACCTGTTCTGACATTCCATACTGTATGCTTCTCGACCATCAGGGCGTCTTACTGGTATATTAACGTGTATTGTTCCTGCTTACTGTAATGTTGTTCTGGATTAAGAGTGTCTGCTAAATGCCTAAATTGTAATTAAGAGATCCAACCGAGCTCCCCCCACAGACATGTCAACATAAACAGTGGAACAAACTAAAATACAGGGCAGAGCATGTGTCTGACAGAGGCAAAAATATGTATAGCCTACATAGCCCACAGTATGTAAAACATAGGATAAAAGTTACATGATTTCCCTTGAATCTTTTAGAAAAACCAGAGTACGTTAGATAAAAGACAAAATGAATCGTTGTCGGCAGGATTCGAACCTGCGCGGGAAGATCCCAATGGATTTCTAGTCCATCGCCTTAACCACTCGGCCACGACAACGTGATGCAATGTAATCACTGTATAAAATACCTTTTAAACATTCTTACCGAACCATCTGTTAGCATTGGCCGACCTGTTAGGAAGTGTTAGGACCTATGGTTAGGACCTGTTAGGAAGTGTTAGGATCTGTTAGGATTCGATTCGTTAGGACTTGTCAATATTCTTACCGAACTGTATTACTTTTTAAAAGTATATATAATCAATTTATAATTTCTAAAAAATATGGCCTACTCAGCGGTCTATTAACAGATAGACAGCTGAGAGGTTCATAGGGTCTGTTTTGTTTTGGATGTTCTGAAAAGAGCCCAATTCAAAAGGCGGAAACATACGAGGTCGCATTTACTGGTCGTTGTTGGAATATAAATGGTTATGCAACATATTTATTATTCAACATCCTAATGTGATATGCAACTATTTGCTGTATTTTATTATATAATAGTAATTAATAGGCTACTGCACATTGACAGAAACGAGTCATTTTTATTAGCTAAATGAGTCGGTTTTACTTTTAACCAAGATTAAGCCAATACCTTTCAATATTTGGTTTTACTTTATTAATCTTTGCACAAAGTCTAAAATGACTTGAAGGTTCGCAGGTTGAAAGCTTTCGTTGTCGGACATAATGCTTATCTTTTGCCTCGCTTTGCAACGACGACGACCTGGAGGCGAACAGGAGTGCAAGCTTATATTGTGACCGGCGGCACGCACTCGACGGTCTGCCTGGGATTCATCATTCAACCCACCGCCACACATCATTCAACCATAATACACTTACAGCGGGGTGTCAGGTTTTGCACGGATAACTATTTTTATGAACCAACAAGGCAATTGCGTCTATTGTAGAATAGCGAGTCACGTGACCGCCCCCGTACACACACACACACGCACGCACGCGCGGCGCGCACGCACAGGCCTGCTGGTGTGTTTTCAACGGAGGGAGAGCCGAGAAGAAAAATGGCGTCTGTAGGCGACCCAAAGCGGGACACCGGCCATTCCGTTTGAGCTTTCCGCCTGAAATCGAGCCCGGGGCTTGTTGGGACTAACTTGGACCTTCGCAACATTGGATATTATTTTCAGCCGTTTTTCTGCGGGTTGTGTTGGACACTCCTGCAACGAGATTGAAGCCGAGGAGAAGCCACTCTCTCCTACAATGAGGGGGAGAAGAGGAAGGCCGCCCAAAGAGGCAGCAGCGATGCGGGACGCATCTCCGGAGCCAGTCCGCGGCTCCAGGGGCGCCAGGAGCCGGGGCATGCGGGGCCGTGGACGGGGCAGGGGTCGGGGACGGGGACGAGGCGGGGGTGTTGGCGGCGGCTCCGGGGAACCAGACGCAGAAATGACCGCTCGGGATAACTTTAATTCGTCCAGGGGCCGCAGGAAAGTTGCAGGCTCCGCGGCGGGATCGCGGGGCGCCAGAGGAGGAGGAGGAGGTAGGGGGAGAGGCCGGGGGTCCAGGGGAGGACGCGGCGGCAGAGCGGCACCACGGCGGCCGCACACCGTGGTGGTCTACGATGACAACAGCGACGAGGAGGAGGATAATATAAGCTACAGATCGGACGACGAAGAAGAAGAAGAACTCTTGAACGAGAACCCCTCGTCGGATCAAGAGGAGGCCCTGCAGAACGACTCTGATTATCTGGAGGAATTAGATGATGATGATCATGGCAGCTACTGCTCGGACACAAGCTTCAGGAGCCACAGCACGCACGGCAGCAACACAGGTAAACACCGGGGCTGCAGATGCGTTTATACGTGGGCAATGCACGCAAAAGTGCAAGGGTTTCACATGTATATAAACTCCATTTGAGGAAAAGGTAGCTGCATTGTTCAAAATGGAGATTGCATTGAGAAACAGGCCTTTGTTTACCGTGTGCTGCTCCGCTGGCCGCTTGAGATCGGCACATTCACACATGCTGCTGTACCACCAAGCATGTTTCTGTTATTTTGACAGATCAGCAACTTTTTATTTTGCAAAACAAGCCCTATTAAAGGGCAATGCTAATATACGGCTAATATTTTTTCTGTGTTATCATGAGCGCTGCGCTTGACGTGTCTTCATTTCAGAGAAAAGTAAATAGAGCCATTTTTCGTTTATTTTCTCGGTCGTTCGTTCATTCATTCATTCATTTTGACACTTCCCGTTATGCTTGTCAAATATAAGCATTGGCTCTAGATGTACATATACATTTACATATACACCCATAAATTAGCATGTTTTTGTTTTGTCTCCACTGAATAGTTTGTAGTTTAGACTGAATTGCAAGTTTAATCACGTCTGACTGTTGTTAGACATATTTAATAACCCAAACAAAACATAGTTTCAGCTAGTCATTTAAATGTAACAAGACTGAAACGTTATTTTACCCTGTTTAGGCTTGATTTCTACATCGTTAGGCTTGATTTCAGTTTGTTATAAACATGTTGTTGCAACATGCAAGCAAACGGAGTTTGACAGGCCTTTGTTTTGAAAAGAGGCGCTATAATTTCACCTGTTGCCAAAGCCCAGCTCATTACAATATTACGTCGTAGACTACTGTTGTTGCACCGTTACCATGACAATCAATCTCCTGTCCAAATTAGACCAGTGTGCCTGTTTGTTTCCCCCATGTTGATATATGAATGTAAAAATCATTATTGTTCTTTCTGTTGTTAATACTTTATTAACACCCTTTTTCTTTTACATCAGATCTTTTTCTGATTCTTTTATTTGTATTTTTTAATGAAATGCATTGGAGGCATCATGTATAACACCTCCGCTCATTTGCTGACCTCATACAACTCTGGGCTCAAGTCAATCTCTTTTGCACCACAAATAGTTCAGGGAAGATAAATGCAAATAGTAATAACTAAAGTGGCCAGTCTCAGTCTGCCACATGCTTTGCTCATAGATACGTGAATATGGAAGCATTTTGTCCTGTGTTAACAGTTGGGTACACACTATGCTCAGTCTCATTGACATGGGAACATACAGAATCCATGTATACTTTTAAATGATGTGCATAGCCTACATAACAAACACATACACCACATATAGATGAATATGCAGGTAGCCAAGAGACTTGAAAGTCCTTTGGAAGCTCATATCAGACAGTGTCTGGGGAGGTGATAATAATGCTTGTTTTTCCTCTAGTCCCACCTCCCCTGTCACTCACCGCTTTATAAATTATAGCCTGTAATAGACCCTGATTTTTGACAAAATTTCACAAATCAGACTGGTCTGCTTGGTCAGCCTGGTCTGCTTGTTCTACCCAGCATCTTGAATGATTATCTCAGGACACGGTGAACTCTTGAAGTCTTGTTCATTTATTTTCACAGTTTAGCAGCACGTCTAGTCCTCAACCTCCAGAGCTTATTGAGTGTATCACTAATGCATTATGATGGAGGGTGAGAATTAGCTAGCTAGCTAATAGGTTCAGGCATAAGGCTAACACTGACCCAACAGACTCATGGTGAGGTATGCAGCTTAATCCGCGATGGTGGACAGGCTAAACTTATTGGCTTTTCCAACTGCCTCTTTCATCAAGAATTTTGCGTCTGTCATACAAACAATTGGACTGTGTGCATTCACTGCATTGCACATCACACATTGATCTAATCTTATTTTGTGTTTGTCTGTTTTCACCTGTCTGCGCAACATAGGGCGGAGGCGCAGCCGGGTGCCGCGGCCACGCTCCCCCGTCTTGGAGGCAAAGGACGTGCCTCCCCTCGAGCTCCCCAAGTCGTCAGAGGACCTCCTGATCGAGTCGCAGCTCCTCAACGTGTCCGCTGTCTACGAGGTCCTGCGCAATTTTGGCTCGGTGCTGCGCCTCTCGCCGTTCCGCTTCGAGGACTTCTGCGCGGCACTGGCAGGCCAGGAGCAATGCACGCTGCTCGCCGAGACGCACATCTCCCTGCTCAAAGCCATCTTGCGCGAGGAGGACACGTCCAACACAACGTTTGGCCCTGCCGACCTCAAGGACTCGGTCAACTCCACGTTGTACTTTGTGGATGGTATGACATGGCCTGAGGTGGTGCGTGCGTACTGCGAGAGTGACCCAGAGTACCGGCAAACCCTACCCTTCCAGGAGAGCGAGGACTACCCGTTCGAGCCGCTTGAGAGCAAGGTCAAGGTCCTCCAGTTTCTTGTGGACCAGTTCCTGGCCACCAATATCGCCCGGGAGGAGCTGATGTCTGAGGGCGTGGTGGCGTATGACGACCACTGCCGTGTGTGCCACCGGCTGGGTGACCTTCTCTGCTGTGAGACATGCTCGGCCGTCTACCACCTGGAGTGTGTGAAGCCACCGCTGCAGGAGGTGCCCGAGGATGAGTGGCAGTGCGAGGTGTGTGTGGCGCACAAGGTGCCCGGTGTGGTGGACTGTGTGCCCGAGGTGCAGAAGAGCCGGCCCTATATCCGCCAACTGCCCATTGGCTACGACCGGCACCACCGCAAGTACTGGTTCCTCGACCGTCGTATCGTGGTGTAAGTTGCTTTACTTTTTAGTGTCCCTACGCTTTCTCTTTAGTAAGGTGATATAACCTGTACTTTCATTTCCTGGATGCAGGAAATGAAAAAGAGAAAAAAAAAACAATATCACATGGGCAAGAAGAGCAACATAGATGGAGAAGGGGGGGGGTGGTGACATTGTGTCATATAAAGATGCAAAAAGACATGCAGTGGAATTCACCTGCTTTATATTTTCATCATTCTGATTTATCAGTAGTTTAGGTGTCTTGAGAGTTAAGAATCATTGTGTGAATGGATCTGTGTGTGTGTGTGTGTGTGTGTGTGTGTGTGTGTGTGTGTGTGTGTGTGTGTGGGGGGGGGGGGGGGGGGGGTGGGTGGGTAACTGAAGATATGGGCAGAATTTAATCTAAAAGCCAGTTAGGAGTACTTATGGGCTTGAAGGTGTCCTACTACTTAACCCCATGACCATTGACTCGCACTACTGGCTGATAAATAGCCTACAGTGAGTCAAGGCAGAAGACAGAGCTCAGGTTGTGGCTTAGGTAGGTGATAAGCTGGTTTCAAATTCATGGGATGAAAAACCTGTTCATAGGTTCCACTCAGAAAACTGTAAAAGTGGTTATGATTAGATATTTTTGCCTTAAACTGCACCAAACTATCATTAGTTGTCACAAAGCCACTTCTCTGTGTGATTGCGAACGCAGTGAGCATTTACTATGAGACCCAGCAGATCACGTCTGTGTGTGTGTGTGTCTGTCTGTGTGTCACGCTGTAACACCACCCGCCCACCACCAGAGGGCGCAGCTGTATCACACACAAAAACACACACACATGCATGCACGCACACACACACACACGCACGCACGCACGCACACACACAGACACACACACAAAAAACTTAACTTAAAAAAAAACTTAACTTAAAAAAAAACTTGACTTAAAACAAACGTAACTTAAAAAAAAAACTTAAAAAGGAAAAACGCACACACAAAAAACTTAACTTAAAAAAAAACTTAACTTAAAAAAAAACTTAACTTAAAAAAAAAACGTAAAAAGGAAAAACTCACACAAAAAACTTAACTTAAAAAAAAACTTAACTTAAAAAAACTTAACTTAAAAAAAAACTTAAAGGAAAAACGCACACACACAAAAAACTTAACTTAAAAAAAAACTTAACTTAAAAAAAAACTTAACTTAAAAAAAAAACTTAAAAAGGAAAAACGCACACACAAAAAACTTAACTTAAAAACAAACTTAACTTAAAAAAAAACTTAAACAAAAAACTTTAAAAAAACAAAACTAAAAAAGAAACACGCACGCACGCACACATACACACACTAAAAAAAAACTTGAAAAAACATTTAATTTAAAAAAACTTAACTTAAAAAAAACCTTAAAAAGTACGTAATTTATTCTAATTGTTGTTATTGCAATTTACGAGCTGCGTTCGCTTCCCGCGTTTGCGCGTCTTACTTGTGGTAGAAGTATTGACACTATTGGCTTGCCCATAAATAAAACTTTTTTAAGAAAGTTTTTTGGCTTTTAGCCTTTATAGTACAGTAGGTAGACAGGAAACGGGGAGAGAGAAGGGGGAACACACACAGCAAAGTTCGTCGGGATCGGGAGTCGAGGCCGTGACACACTGTCATGCTGGGTTACCAGCCAAGGTGCCTGGACTGCTAAACCGGCCCACACTCAGGTGTTTAGACTTTAAACACCTGAACGTTGCCAGAGCGCTCTGTCTTCTGGTCTGTGGAATGTAAAATAAGAGCACTGTTTACCTATAATGTGCTGTTTTTACTTTTGCTACACAAATATAAAATAACAAGTGTGAACCCATAGTCATATAGCAGGCATAAACATTCAGGCGTGACTTTTTATTGCACAGCCCCAGAAAGTAAAATAAACATTTGTTAAATTGTTATTAAAATTATACCTACCGTAGCATTTTATAAAGGACGATGTACTTTTCGGGTAAGTGGGCATGACCTGAGCTGTACTCAAGTGCCTCTGAGACCTTAGTGTCAACCCCTGAAGTAGACTTCAAACGGATGAGATGGAGGAATAATTATGTCCTATCAGATGTAATTTCCTTTTTGAAGAAATGTCTGCTTCCATTGCACATTTTACATGGGGTATAGATCTGTCATCGGTATTGGACACTGACATTCTGTTGGGGAGGTGACGTAGTGCTGTGATTAGTGACTGGGATCCTCTAATATTGATGTTTGTTACCATGTTGGCATGCTTTTATTATTTATCTATATACATTTTTACAAGGTTAATTTATATTAACTAGGGTTAGTCCACCACAAACACAGAAGCACCCCAATATTGAGGTTATTGAATATCACTGAGCCATTTGCATTTGCCCGGCTACATCAGGACTTTATATAATTTTCATATTGTTAGTATTTAGACCTTAACTTCTAGGCAGTATTAAGACACAATAGTTCTTCATTTGAGCAGCTAGCTAGCTTCCATTTATAAATAAAAATACTTCTGGTATGCTGGTTAATTGCTTTTGTGGTCTGCTTAGCAACGGAATACTGTGTTATTGAATAAAAACTCTCATAGATGTACTCTCAGTATGCCCTCTACAAGGTGTGTGTAGCATCGTGATGTCAGCAGTATTGGGTCCATACGTTAGCATATTATATAGCTATTGAACAGTCCCAGATGGCATGGATGCTGGGTCAGCAGCCGGCAGCCCGCTACATAAACCATAAAAAGGATCGTGGATCACCTCTACAACACATGATTTGAACTATACTGTTAGAGCCCTGGGCTCCTCTATCATTGGCTCTCTCCCCTGGCTCCCACTCGCCACCAAATCTCAGCAGGTGCTATCATGTAATAGATCCATTCCTCACTCATTGTCCCGTGGAGAATTTGTGTGTGCGTGGTTCTGTGGCTCTGTTTGCATAAGCACATGGCATTTTTGCAAGCGCACAGCACGCAGAAATGCAATCTCAGATTTGGCCTAATCTCAGATGTGGCCTGTGTAGGCCTATGTTTTATGTATGCACATGTGTTTCTGTGTGTCACTCCAAGCAATGTGCATTGTGCACAGTGGCAGGTTTGTGTGAGTGGGTGACTGAGCATGCAATAAATGTGCATGCATGGGTGTGGGATACATGTGTGCCCATGTGTGTCAAGTGAATTCCTGGGAGGATGCTGAATAGACAGGATTGTGACTTTGTGAGAAGATGTCCCTGGCAAGGACTGCGCTGTGCAAAAAGCTGTCAACCTTCCAGGCTTGGGAATATCTGTCATTGCACTGGACACACGTATCTTTAGGCCATATTCTAAATGAATAAGCAGGGATTTTACCCCTGTGCCTGGTGACTACAGCATGCCCTGGTGTATTTTCATGTGAAAGTGAATGGGCCATTTTTTTAAATTTGTGACTTTTGTCATTTGCATGCATTATGATAACTGCAACCCAAAGAGTCAGATAATTAACAGCTGACCATTCAGCACATGCATGTGCAGTTGTGTGCTTAGTGTTAGCAGAGACACGGCAGAGCTATGCTACAGGAACTGATCAGCACTGTAGATAAAACAGTTTAAAAATGAACCTGTAGGAATGTTCTATGGGTAAACTCCACTCTCTTGATTTTGTTTCTCAAAGTGGGTGCTGTGACGCAAGTCCAGGGGTGCCGCAGAAGGCAGAATACATTGATAATATTTGGAATTTAATATAATTCCACTTCAGTTTAACGGTAACCACTTAAACCCTCTTTGCATTGTGAGCTTGTAGATTGCTTTTTTTTGTAAGCATTCGTTTTGCACGAAAATCAATCCTTGGGCTAAAATCGTCCATAGCCACCTTTCCACCTTTCTGTGATGATGGCTATGGCCGTTTTTATTATTTACCGAGGTGACCTGAGACAAAAAGCTTTGAGAACTACTGATCTAAGTGCATAATTTCTCTCTCTCTCCTCCATCTTGTCCTCAAATGCCTCTCCTATTTCCCTCCACCTGCCCCTTCAATCCTGTCTCGGCTACAGTGAAGAGGAAGGTGAGCAGGAGGATAAAGCCATCTGGTACTACAGCACTAAGGTAAAGGGTTATTTCTTTTTTTAACAACCATTTTCAGACCAATGGAATTGTGCATTCCTTTGATAATATCCCCTTCTCCTCTTCCTCTTGCTCCTCCTCTCCCCTTTCTCCACCACCTCCTCCGATGTCTCCTGCTTTGCAGGTCCAGCTGGCGGAGCTTATCGACTGTCTGGACAAGCAGTACTGGGAGGCGGACCTGAACGCTGCGCTGGAGGAGATGAGAGAGGAGGTCCATGTCCACATGGACATCACAGAGGACCTGACCAACAAGGCCCGTGGCAACAACAAGTGTTTCCTCACCGCAGCCAACGGTATGTTTGTCTGTAATGGAGGGTGTTGTTGATAATGATGGAGAGAGGGAACTTAGGGAAGCAATGGCAGGATTCAAACCCAGGCCACGGCACGCAGTTGTGGGTATACAGTACTACACAGCAAACTCTTGAGTTAATTAACACTTTTTTTCCACTGCGTACATCTGACTCTGGAGACTAAAATCTCCTCAGCCCCTTTTCCTCACAATAGATCATTGTTGATGTAACGGCAAGAGCGGATCTGTGCTCAACAACAAGATCCCGGGTGCTGCTTTCTCTCTCAGTACGTCTGAGAAGTCGAGGAGGGTCGATTTTGTTATCTCAACAAAACAAAAAAATCTGTCGCTTACCATCTCTCTTTATTTCTTTCTCTCTGTTGCCGTCTATTTTTCTTTCCATGACTCACAAACTTCACAGACAAACTTCTCACTCACTGTGTCTTCTCCCAAGTGCCAATGAATGCCACCCAGTCATAGATACGTAACTGAGCCATAGGAACCAGAACTGCCATTATGTAACCTAAACCCTGTTCCCGGCCTGGTCGCCCTCCAATTTCCCCACAGCCCCTGCTCCTTCCACTCTGCCAGTATCCAGAGCTAGTGAGAAGCATAGCGCTCATTTCTTTGTGTGATTGTAATTTTTAAATTATTGTTAATAAAGCAGAAACATATTTAAAATAACATTACATTGGAAATAGGGTGGTATTTCTATTTTTAAATCTTAAAAAGATTGGAACCAGGGACATTGCAATGTGATTCTGCGGTATGCACACACAGGGTTTAATTTCCCCCTGAACACAATGAATGAAAATTATTATTTTTTCGACGTCAATGGTGCGTCAAAGCCGAGATTGTGTATGGAACCAGACTTCAACTTCAGCCAAAAATAAAAGACGACACCCTTGAAAAAGCTTTCATTCATCTGGAAGAGAGAAATCTCCTAAGCACCTGCTATGCAATGGAAAAAATATGATAGATATTTCCTACCTTCCCCTTTTGGAAGAATCAACTAGAGAAGTGTGTCTATTTAAACACTGCATGTTATCCAAGGTTTGTGGTTTTTGGGACTGCGTGCAGCGGCTGCAGCCGTACATGCTAATACTTTAGCGCTGCATGTTCACATTGACACTCCGTTGTCATGTAGTGTTGTAGCTGTCAAGTAGCCATCAGTCAAAATGGAATTTAGCCCGTTTCCCCAAACCGTATTGTTGGCAGCTCAGCCATGAGGGTAGATGTCACAAAACACTTTTCCAGTCTGGTTCCACTCAATTGACGAATGACACACAATGCACTATCAAGGCTTACACACGCACACGCGCACGCGCACGCTATGTGGGCATTATCTGACCTTACATAGGCTATACTAAATTATAGCCTACTGAATTGGTCAATATAAGTAAAATAATATAGTCTTTCCATAGGAGTATCCTTTTATATTTTTCCAAGAAGAATACAGCCAGTAGCATATTCACCTTCACAATCACTTCTACGTAATTCAACTCCATTCACACTTACTTTATTTTCGCATATACTGGTAATTCTTTACAAATTACTGAACCTGACACAGGCTCTTACTGTTCATAAACTTGATTTCAATAGATTTTAGCTGTGAAAAGGGCTTTCCCCTGACTCCTTCAAAACCGCTCTCAAAGGGCACCTACAGACGGCTGCAATTCGAAACTGGCCCCCGTAAAATCTGAATCCCCCTCACCCACTCACCCCTTTCCCCCTCACTGTATATGTTTCTTTTCCCTTTTTACCTCCTTTATGATGAATTCCTGTTCTGTTATTTGGCTATATAGTGTCTATTTATACGTCTCTAAATGTTTTGATGAATTGAATACCTTTATTCATCCTGTGGGGGAATTTCAGTCACACAGCCGTTAGAGTTACAAAGATACAGATACAGAGTAAGGAAAGTACTGTCGGATATAGCCAGTGGTGTAATGGTGATTTTTTTCCCCAGGTACCACGTCATTTTAATGACGTCACGTGCACGCACATGCACACACGTACACTTGTGCGCACGCACGACAGCTGATAGCCTAAGCCTATATTGTCTATAGTGTATGAGAGTTATAGACACACAAAAGTAGACTTAAAATAATCAGACAAACTTCTTTACTGTGCTGCAGTAGCGAAACTAAAAAGTTTGCTTTGGAATTGGACGAATCTCTTCTTTGATGGTGGAGGAGGCATTATTGTTGCGTGCAGAACACCACAGAAGCTGTAGCCTACTGGAGCCATACTGCTGTGTTGCTTACCGTGTATGAGAACGTGCGTTCAGGTAAACAGTTCAACCTGTTGTTATGCAAAGTAGTAGCCATTTGATTTGGGCACAGTGCTTGACACGGTGTGAAAATACAGGGCCGCGCCCACCGCCAGTAAACCTTGACCACTGCAGGGTACTTCTTGGATAGTCTAGTGACCTGAGGTTGGGTGCATCTTCTCTCGAATCTAGGCCTAGGGGGACGCGTTCTAGTGTGCACGCACGTGCACCGTTTCGTACCGGCACATGCATTTATTTTGTATCACGGCGTGGTACTGCGTTCTACGAGCATGACACCACTGGATATAGTAATACAAAGGTAATAAGAAGCACCATAAAGAACAACAGTATATAAAAGTATACAACTATCCTGCACAATGCAGAAAAACAAAACCTTTTCTTCGCACTGATTGCACTGTGTTAGGGTAACTGTGAAATTGTGAGGTCCTATGTGAAAACTATATGAGTTCAGAGTTTTCAATACATCAGGGTGGTGACACGTACTCATGCTCAGCCCTGTTAACGTCATCGTCCATTACTCCTCTCTCTGTCCAGACGAGATCATGGACCGGATGCGGGCCAGACAGGAGGAAGAGCTGGAGGTGGTGAAGAGGCGTGCCGCAGAGGAGTCCCTAAAGGCACGCCTGGAGAGGGAGAAAGAGGAGGTGGACGTGGAAAAACAGCAGGTGGAGGATGAGGAGGCCAAGCTAAAAGAAGAGGGACCACAGGAAGCGACCACGGTCAAGGAGGAGGTGAAGGAGGAGGACAAGGATGGAGACAAAGCTGCCTCCCAAGAGGAGATGAAGGAGGCCCTCAAGATGACAGGTAATATGATGACTACATGACAGTGATAATGACAGAGTCTTGTAATCGATCGCATTTTTACACAAACCACAAGACACAGTCTTAATAATCATTAAGTATGATGAAAACGATCTCGGTAGTGGTGGTTTTATATAGACTACTCCTAGTGTCTCGCCGTAATGATATCCACAGGAGGAAATGTTTGTAGCAGGTTCTGGTTTTACCTGTTTGTCAATAAAAGTAAAATAGTTCAACAATGGCATCTAAGGATACCTGCACACCATTGTATTGTAGTGACATGAGACGTCATGAGATGATGATGCCCTCAGCTATGGGCATGTTTACTGTCTCTATTGTTCCCAAAAGTTGCCCATGTGCCTTTATTATCACCCTCAAGACTGCCAAATTTATAACATTGCTGCCATTGATCTGTAGTCGGAGAGGCTCCACCTACTACTCCACTACTACCATCTACTGGTCAGGAGGACAATTGCAGCCATAGTTTGTCAGAGGGATCTAAACCTTCAGCAGCTGCAGTTCCAGCTCCAACCCTCCCCACCAGCGAGAGCCCTAGCCTGGCCATGGAGGCTCCACCCCACCCTGCCTCAACCGCAGAGTTTGTGGGAGAGCAGCTTGCTACTGCAAAAGGCACTGAAGAGAGCCAAGGTATACAGGACACTCCAGGATCTGTTGCTTTAGTGGTGAAAAGTTGACACCAGATCCGCAACTCCATGCAGGATTGTATAAACAAGATGCATGCTAGTTATTGCCACGTGGTCCTCTGGCCTTGCTTGTTCCTTCACACTTTATGTGCTTGGTCGTTCTTTAAAACCAGTGCCTATCTCCCCCGCAGCCTGACCCTAAAGACCATTCATTCCACTTGGCAGAAGTAGTAGACGTTCCTTTAATTTTTTCCTCCTTGAACTTTAGCTGAAACGATTTTGTGCACCTTTTGTAACTCTGCTTTCTTGAGTGCTTGCAACTTTGGCTTTCGCTAAAACCAGACGGAAAGCAAAATGCATGAAATATCACTGTCAGCGGTGAATGGCGCTGAGTTTCAACAGTTACCAGGTGTAATTGTTCCTTTCACACTGACCAAGGCATGCTTGGTTGGATTGCTTTCATTTTACACAGTAGCCTCATTGGACATCAGGACCCTTGCTGACTCACATCTGCTTTGTTTTCATACCTAGAAGCTCATCTTCCATCATTATACAGCATACCATTTGGAGGGTTAACAGTTAACAGTCTCGGGATTCTATGGTGTAGTCGGTCAGTACTGGCATGCTCTGTGTACAAGCTGCACATGGTGGTGCTTGATGCCTTCAGCCTGCTTGGCTTTTTTATTTTTATATCTTTTTTTTATTAGGCCAGTCTCTGCCTGCTACAGTAGCCCATTGCTTATCTGACTTGTATTTCCTGTTTGAGTTACTGGGTATGTGCACTTCTTTCTGCTTATCACTAGGGGGAGCCCCAACCTTGCCATTTACTTATTGAGGCTGTCTCTCTAACTAAGAAGGGAACCTCTTCTTGTGCTTGACCTGCAGTTGAGAGGTCATGTTTGGCAGCTAACCTGGGTCTCATTCACCGTAGTGCTTCGTCAGTGCTGGGGGAAATATTAAATATTGTGTCATTTGCATGACAAATGACAACTGGTAAAATGCAAGCCAAACTTATTCTGTGTTCCATCTATGCTTTTCAGCAGAGAAACCAGTGTCAGATTTGGTCCCACTCAGCGGGGAGGGGGTCCCCAGCCTGAGCCAGCCGTCCCAGCCCAGCGAGGAGAACAGTAACAGCAGCACGGCGATGGGGGTGCACCCCAGGGGCCCTGAGCCCCCTGACCTGGCTGATAAGTCTTCCCAGTCATCCCTGGCCAGCCTCGATGACACAGGTCTGACCCGTCAGCAGCAACGCCCTTCTGTTTGCCATGAACAAAGTCTGACAATATGTCAAGGTTTAGATTTGATGAAAGACTAAATTCCAAAACGGTAGTTAGCTATTGGCATTGCTTTTAGGAGTGATGTACATTTTACCTACTATCATCATGATATAACGTTATACGTGACCTGTAAATCTTAACGTGTGTTTCCAGGTGATGGTAAAGACGGAGAGACCCTGGGGCCTGGTGGTAAGAAGTCTGCGTCCACGCGAATGGTGACGCGGCTCAGGAACCCTGAAAGTAAACTGAGCCAACTCAAGATTCAGCAGGTGGCCGCCGCTGTTCATGAAGCCAACAAGGGCTTCAAGGAGGGCAAGGAGGTGAGAACCCTAAACCTGGACCTGCAGTGTCAAATCATGTATCGCTGTTGGAGATGCACCATATTGAAATTTTGGCCGATATCGATACCTGCGATAATATGCAGGGTCAATTTGTCCGATACCGATATATTACATTATTATTGTGATTGTAGGTCGCAGTTTACTATGTGCATCCACACTCAAAATTCACACCTGCCCGTTTGGGCAACCCGGTAGCAACCTTCACCTGCCCGACCATTATTTGTACCTGCCCCGTGCAGTTGGGCAAGCGTTAGTGTCAACCCCTGCTAATGGATGTTAAAGTAAACGTCCTAAATTGGGAGTGTATACGGTTATTACAGTATAACAAGCATCTGTCCGTTATGTTACATCACACTGTTTGGCAGGGTGGCCCAACGGACTAGCCAATTGCAGAGCAGTTGTCCTTTCTCTATCCTCGGTTGTCTTAACAATTAATGTTAGTTAGCCAATTGCAGAGCAGTAGTCTTTCCTGGCTTTGAGATGTTAAGTTGACTTTACAACTGACATTAACAGTTCTACTGCGTAACCTGTATTCTCCGCTATTTAATCCAATATCCAACGCTGCCGGGATCGATCTAATACCTTTGGAGCATACGCCAAAGTATTTGCAGCTTTGATTCACGAAAATCCGCGAGAAAATAGTCCCATGGGTTGTTGTTGAAGAGAAAAACATGCCGCCATTACGATGCGAAACAAGAACAGCCTCCACAGCATGTTGTAGTCCAAACAAACCCCCCGTTCACTTGCATTGAGCTCATTTTCCCAGAAGCCCAGAGCATGGCTTTATTTCCGGTTTCGTCATCCTAACGCGACGGCCTTGTCACCAGGTCCACGACAAATCCGCTCTTTCTTTTTTATTATTAAAAAACGGTGAATTAAACACATTAAACAAATAGCAGGTTTAACGTATTAAGCGTGGTGGAACCATGGATTAAATCATTTAAAGCCCTCAAAGCCCTCCAGACTTTGGCCTTGCTTGTTCTAAAGCGGTCTTAATTCGATATTTAGTTTCCGAGATTTTATGGCTGTGCACAGCTGCATGGTGTATTGTAAGCTGCAAGTAGACTCCAATTTAGGTAAAATATGCTTGACGCCCCTTGAAACACTCGCATTGCAGACATTATACGCTGCTGTCAGCCTGCTTTTATTTTCAATTACTAAATTACTCAAAACGTTGTTATTCTCAAATTTGTCATACAACCACTCCAACTTAGGTAAAAATGATGCTCGATTCCCTTTGAAACACTTGCATTGCACATGATTGCAGACCTAAAATATACATTGCTGTCAGACTGCTTTCACTTTTTAATCACCCAAAACATGTCATGCTTGGTCTGCTATGCAACACTACATGGCTATAATTAAAATGTTTCAAGACATTGTGTCTTGTTATATTGTGTGCATGCTTTACCAATGCAATGGTAGATCACCAGCACTCTAAAATGAAGAACTGTATTACATTGTGGTCAGAGACAATCACTTTGTTGTGTGATTACATTTGGAGTGGGGCCTCTCTACATTGCAGACGTATCATAATGTTCTCAATCGGATCTCTCACATGGATCTAGGCAAAACAACAGGTTAAAATGGTGAAGTAAATTGCCTGCAAAGAAAATAATTAAGTGCTACAAAGTAACTAGGATAGCAGGCCAAAATCAAACGTATCTATCTAAATATCTATGTGGCAAGTATCCAACTAGGGCTTTATTATGGTTGAGTCTTGGGAGTTTTAAAACTCCCCCAAAAAAAGTAATTTCAGGAAGAAATAAAATAAATCTACGAAATTCCATAAATTAGAGAACAAATGTTTAAGAAGTAGTGAAAATAGGCGATCGATCTACAAGCTCACAATGTGGAGCTTGTATATTGGCTATTTTCACTAGTTTGGGTCCCAGGCATTCTCTTTTGGGTCATGGGCTAAAACGTTTGGGAACCACTGGTGTACACCCTCTCCAAAACCAGACCGTAGGATTCAGCAGTGACACAGACGACATGGGTACACCATTGAATTGACATTGTCCTGGCTGAGGGAGTGGGAGGAGTCGGGGTGATTTTAGAGTCTTGTGAGTTTTGTAATGAGGACCAGCAATGAAGGGAGAGACATCAAATTGAAATAATTTTCAACAATGTTGTGGTTGAGTCTACTGTGTTAACGGATTCATTCATCCCTCAGGTACTCGTGGTGAACGCGCAAGGTGACGTCACACGAGTCAGTACGCGCGCCAAAGAGGTGGTGATGAAGGGAACCATTAGCAACTACTTCAAGTTGGGCCAGGAGGGCAAGTTCCGCGTCTACCACAACCAGTACAGCACCAACACCCTGGCTCTCAACAAACACCAGCACAGAGAGGCAAGCAGGCTGGCTCTCCTACATTATTGGCTTAAAGGGATAGTTCAGGTTTCTTGTGAGAATCCTGGCTAGTCAGTCAGTAGGTACTGACTGACGGGATGTGCAATATCTGACCCAAATGTAAAAAACCTGAACTATCTTCGATGTTATGTTTTTTTGATTTGTGTGATTGCTGAATGAAATGTCATGAAATGTCAGTGGTTGAAGGTTCTCAGACATTTTCATGTCAAGGACCCCCAAAAATGTATGTAATTGGCTGCCAACCCCCATCTGAAAATATGTTGTTCCAGGGACCTTCCAGACGCAAAGATTTGAGTTAAAAACATTCGCTCTGAAAGAATATATTTTAGTGTGTTAGTGTTTTAAGCATAACATAATGCTTAAAACACCAACAGGGGTTCCCGCCCAAAATGGGTTAAAATTCAACAACTAAAATAAAGGAAGGCAATTTTCTATGCAGACCCGACTGACTAAAACCCAACGTATAATTCTTTCCAACCAGGACCATGACAAGAGGCGGCATCTCTCCCACAAGTTCTGCATGACACCAGCAGGGGACTTCAAATGGAATGGCTCCATCCATGGCTCCAAGGTCCTGACCATCTCCACCCTGAGACTCACCATCATCCAGCTGGAGAACAACGTCCCTGCACCATTCATGCATCCCAACTGGGCTTCGCACCGGTAGGGAAGTTTAGCAGGCATTTAGCTATTTGTACCAATTACAATTGACTGACCTGTATCTCCTATTTCAACAATGTAATTTAAACATGGTTGAGGAATAATAAAAGCAAAGCTAAGTTGTTGTTTTTGTTTATTTTTCTTTGGACAGGACCAACTGGATCAAGGCAGTTCAGATGTGCAGTAAGGCCAGGGAGTTTGCCCTGGCTATGGCCATCCTAGAATGTGCCATTAAACCTGTTGCTATGCTGCCTGTCTGGAAGGATGCACTGGGCCACACCAGGTACACACACACACACACACACACACAACCAAGATTGACTGGCATCTTCTCTATCTCATTAACCTAGGACCCTGTTTCTTTTTTTTCTGAGACATTTAATATATAAGCAAAAACATTTGAACGTTTTTTGTTTGTTTTTAACGTTTTGAGTGCATGGACACACACGCAGGATTTGTGGCCAAGCATGGCCAGCAGTTATGCAGGCCTGATGTGATTAGTAGCAGATCACATCAAGTAGCCCACCCCAAGCGCGAAGCATAATATTTAGACTAGGACTCTGCTACCTGCACCACCTACCTCCGCCTGCGCTGCAGCCTCTGCACCACAACGCTCCTTTAAAGACCCCAGCCACACTCTACACAGGGTCGGGGCTACAAAGTGTTGGTGTGAGCCTTGCATCAAAGTTAATGTGGGAAGGTGTGTGTGAGTGAGTGAGCCTGGGAGTGCTGTGCTGTGCATCCCAGTTATGTGTACATCGTTTGTATGTGTGTTGTGTGTGCATGTTTGATATTACCAGAGTTTTGATTAACCAAACTGGGTCCTTTAGATTTTAGCGTTCATTGGCTATTCAAAAATTGTAGATATACAAGCTCACATCGCGTGACTTTGTACCTTGCACGTCTGCTATTTTTGTGAGAACTACTTATTTAGAAGCCATATGTATGTACTGTAGAATCAGCCTCTGGTCTTAAAGGGTTAAGAATCACTTACTCAATAAAGTGCGATTGGAATGTCTTATCAATAAAACAACTATTTATACTTAACTAAGCTATGGCCCAGTATTTAGTACATTTTAGATTTCTGAACTTGTAATTCTCTCAAATGACTTGTGTTCCCAAGAGGCTCTGGTGATTTGTGTAGGTCATATTTCACATTTCAGGAAAGAACGCGTTTGCACTCACCACAGCGCTCATGTGCTGGATGAAACACATGCTGTGCTCTGTTCAGCTGTTCATTCTGTGTTTTTTCAAGGGGTGCATTTGTGCGTAATTATCTGAAAAACCACGTGAAACGGGACATTGTATCTTTGTCCAGTCAGAATGGTCATAACACAGATTCTACAAATGTCTTCTAAATCAGTAGTTCTCACACTTTAAGATGTTTTCAATTAAAACATAAAAAGCAGATGTACAAGCTCACAGCTCAGCACAAAGTGGTGTATCACCCAGGTGTAATCAATGTCACTAGGGATGCAACGAGACCAAAAACATCCCTCTACTGACGTTCAAACAAAAACAATATCATGTTCAGCCTATAATACCGTCACAGGCTCACAAGAGACATTGTGGTTCTTGCAATTACGCAACATTGACGATATTAACATCCATAAATGACGCTCATTCAAAAGTACTTATTGAAGGCTGTTCTGATGTTGCCCTTAACGAACAGTTTCTCACATGGCGCCGGCATGTTGCAGGTTACACCGTATGACATCCATCGAGCGTGAAGAGAAGGAGAAGGTGAAGAAGAGGGAGAGGAAGCTGGAAGAGGAGGAGACGATGCAACAGGCCACCTGGGTCAAATACACCTTCCCCATCAAACACCAGGTAGGATAAAGTACAGGTGCTGGGTCAAATACACCTTCCTCATAAAACACCAGGTAGGATAAAGGACAGGTGCTGGGTCAAATACACCTTCCCCCTCAAACACCACGTAGGATAAAGGACAGGTGCTGGGTCAAATACACCTTCCCCATCAAACACCAGGTAGGATAAAGTACAGGTGCTGGGTCAAATACACCTTCCCCATCAAACACCAGGTAGGATAAAGGACAGGTGCTGGGTCAAATACACCTTCCTCATAAAACACCAGGTAGGATAAAGGACAGGTGCTGGGTCAAATACACCTTCCCCATCAAACACCAGGTAGGATAAAGGACAGGTGCTGGGTCAAATACACCTTCCCCATAAAACACCAGGTAGGATAAAGGACAGGTGCTGGGTCAAATACACCTTCCTCATAAAACACCAGGTAAGATAAAGAACAGGTGCTGGGTCAAATACACCTTCCTCATCAAACACCAGGTAGGATAAAGTACAGGTGCTGGGTCAAATACACCTTCCCCATCAAACACCAGGTAGGATAAAGGACAGGTGCTGGGTCAAATACACCTTCCTCATAAAACACCAGGTAGGATAAAGGACAGGTGCTGGGTAAAATACACCTTCCTCATAAAACACCAGGTAGGATAAAGGACAGGTGCTGGGTCAAATACACCTTCCCCATCAAACACCAGGTAGGATAAAGGACAGGTGCTGGGTCAAATACACCTTCCCCATAAAACACCAGGTAGGATAAAGGACAGGTGCTGGGTCAATACACCTTCCTCATAAAACACCAGGTAAGATAAAGGACAGGTGCTGGGTCAAATACACCTTCCTCATCAAACACCAGGTAGGATAAAGGACAGGTGCTGGGTCAAATACACCTTCCTCATAAAACACCAGGTAGGATAAAGGACAGGTGCTGGGTCAAATACACCTTCCCCATCAAACACCAGGTAGGATAAAGGACAGGTGCTGGGTCAAATACACCTTCCCCATCAAATACCAGGTAGGATAAAGCAGTGGTTCCCAAACGTTTTGGGCCCGTGACCCAAAAGAGATAGTAGACGTTTGCCCGGGACCCAAACTAGTGAAAATAGCAGATCTACAAGTGCACAACGTGACGCTTTGCACCACATTGTGAGCTTGTACATCGGCTATTTTCACTACTTCTTAAACATTTGCTTTCTAATTTATGGAATTTCTTTGATTTTTCTTCGTGAAATTACCGAAAAAGGCAAATGCATTTGTTTTTGTAAAATGTTTTGAAATTATAATAATTCAAAAACAAAAATAAAAAATATAGGGACCCTAAAAAAAATGTTTGGGAACCAGTGAGATAAAGGACAGGCACTGGGACAAATACACCTTCCCCATGAAACAGTGGTTATGATACACACACACACCAAACATCAGATTGTCGTCAGATTTATCGTCTCCACTCGCCCTGGAAACGGCTAACTTTGACGATCCATGACTTCAAAAGCGCTCTGTTCAAAATGTAGATGTAGGGTTATTTCAATCCAGGAGTGAGTGACTCTCGTGGAGTGTTGAGCACACATCAAGCTGCCATGCGCTATCTTCTGACCCATATTTACACATCGCACTGGAGCTGCTTTCATGTCCAAGACCACAGCCTTACTAGATTTCCATCCCGCCTGAATCCATCCAACATCACAGCTAATGACCAGGACGTTGTTTAATTACCGCTTCCTGTGCCCTGTGTGTGTATTTGTGTGTGTGTGGCCTGTGTGCATGTGTAATTGTGTATGGTCTCTTTCAAGCATATAGAGTGAGCTGATCAAATGGCCAGTTTGTGACTCACCTCTGATCTTCTAATCTCTTCTTTCTCTTTGTCTGCTCTAACCTCCTTTCATGTGTCCTTCCCCTCTTTGGCCTCTATATTTTCTGTTTTTCCATGCTTGCTTACTTTCGTTCTTTCTTTTCTTTGTCTTTCTCTGCTGTGTGCAGGTTTGGAAGCAGAAAGGAGAGGAGTATCGTGTCACAGGCTATGGGGGCTGGAGTTGGGTCAGTAAGACCCATGTACATCGGTTTGTCACCAAACTGCCTGGCAACACCAACCCCAACTACCGCAAAGAACTGGAAGGTCCGTCTCTGCACAACATGTGGTTTACTATAATTTGAAATATGGCTTTCTTTTCTTTCGCTCGTCTCTTTGACTTTACGCGAGTGCACTAGACTCTCTGCCACCATGGCCCATATGTGTCGCACTGTAAATGTATTTTATTTTCTCTTTTTAAGTCTCCTTCAGTCTCTCAGTTCTATGTTGAAATTTATCCAGATGTTTTTCTTTAATTTCTGAATCTGAGTCAAGGATCTGGTGGAATATCTCATTATACCAATGTATTGCACCTATGAGTATAATAATTGTTTTAGAATGAACGTGATATAGACTAATTAAAATAAACAATTCTCCCTTAACGTCTTCTATAGATGCCAAACTGGGCAAAAAGTGTACTCTGCTGGACTTGAGTCGACGGCAAAGTGTGGCGACAGCAGAGCCTCAGGGAGCAGTGGCCAGCAGTGGAGAGGAGAAACATGTAGAATCATTATGCACTTCCAAGACCTCAACGGATGGTCCGTCTGAGGAGAAGATGGAGGATGGAAAGACGGAGCAGGCGGGACGGGAAGAGAAGATGGAGGATGGCAAGAAGGCAGAGGTGGGACAGGAGGAGAAGATGGAGGCCCCATCAGTGGAAGAGGTGGGACAGGAGGAGAAGATGGAGGCCCCATCAGTGGAAGAGGTGGGACAGGAGGAGAAGATGGAGGCCCCATCAGTGGAAGAGGTGGGACAGGAGGAGAAGATGGAGGCCCCATCAGTGGAAGAGGCAGCTGAGAAGATGGATGTGGACCCCGCACACTCAGGACCAGATGAAGGAAAAGGTTTGATAGGTTTGGGTTCTGCTCATCGCATCTCTTATAGTGTTTATTGAAATTCAGATGTTTAAATGTCTAATATCAGTCCTATGTCATTATGAAACTCCCTCATCTTATCAACCTGGTGTATTTAGTATTTACCACAAGCAAGCTTGTCAACTGCATGGGTTTTCCCTGAACATAACAAGTTGTGTGGTTATTGAAATATGTTGCGGACAAAGCATACAAAGTGGAACATGTCCTTCCCTTGAAAATAGGCCATGGAAATTCAAAGTACATATCCATAGGCCGATAGATAGATCATAGGGCAATAGAAATTACATCTCAGTTTTTCTCTTCCCATCAGGGACCAAGACTGTGCAAGAGGAGGAATCCATGAAGGCAGAGTACACCGAAAGCTCTGAACGTCCCTTCAACTACGACGTCGTGGACGTCAGCAAAGGCTTCCTCACCCGCATCGCCTACAAGAAGGTGGTCAAGGCCTCCAAGCTGGATGGCTTATTAGAGCGCCGCGCCAAGCAGCATACCATGGAGGAAAAACAGAGGCTACAAGCCTTGACCTCCAAACCTCAGGGCCTTACTCAACCTGCAGTCACTCCGGTTCGGCCGCGGCAACTCCTCCAGCCCCGGGCTCTGGTCTCGGATCAGCTCACATCAGGTGTTACTGTAAAATTGGAGGAGAAAGCTTCCACAATGCCTGCTCCTGGGTCGGCCGAGGTCAAGGAGGAGATTAAGGCTGAACCTTCTAAAGTTGTAGACAGGACTACTGTGCCTCCTCTTCCTCTCTCTGTTCCAGACAATGCGTCCAAAGACACTGCAGGTGGAGCACAAGCTTCACCACAGAACCAAACTGCCACAATGCACCGGACAGAGCAGGGACACTTGGGGGAAAGGACTACAGGGCCTGCAGGGGATAGTTTGGACACGTCAAGGCAAGAGGTTAAAGAAATAACACCTCAGCCGCCTCAGAGTTTGTTTGCACAACAAACGGCTTGCTCACCTTCGGAAATTAGCAAGTCTTCTAGTTGCAACACGGGGCCCCAGGTGGGTACCCTGAACTCGAACTCGGTATCAACAAGTACACACATTTCTGAAAATGTCAGCTCTGAACATCCGAGCACGGAGGAGAATCGCAAGGGGCCAAAGGTGAACAATGACATAACACAAGGCATTGGACAAAGTAGAACTGAGGGCATTAGCACGGTCACGACTCAGCAACTTCCTCTTTGCCGTCAGGTGAATGGGAAGGACACTTTGGAGACCAAAGACATGGTGTCCAAGTCTTTGGTGGCTCCGAACCATGAAGCACTCGACAACAGTGCCGACGTCAAGATGAACAACACGGGTAAAGGCGAAGGAGATAGTCTCGTCAGTTTGCCAAGGGACAATGGCCAGCAGAAGGCCTTGGTGAACGGAGATGTGGCCGCTGTAAACGACGCGGTTCGGGGCAAGGAGCCCAACTCGTCTGCCAGGGTAGAGGCGGAGAGCAAGGTATCGGATCAGGACTACCAGCCTCCGGTGAAGGCAGCCAGAGTGGAAAACAATATAGATGCACTTGAAGCGGACACTCGGAGCACCGCTGCTCAGCACAACCAATCGGTATCGAGCAGCACGTCGTCGGAGACCAAACATACTCCGGCAGTCAAGGTCATTCGGATGGCACCCTCTCCGATACCCTCGGCGGAAGAATCCAGTCTGAGTAACGATTTTGCGGAAGAGAACGGCAACAATGGCACGACGGTTACCCAGGTAACCACCACTATGACGACGTCCACGACAACAGTCACCACGGAGACGAAGGTTGTCAAGGTGCCGCCGCGCTCGCCCGGAGAAGTACCCACGCCTGCCTCGACGACGGAGAGCAGCGCGGTGTCCACCCTCACTACGATGACCAAAACGACAGTCACTAAAATCCGCTCGCCAACGCCCGACAGTCAGTCGGAGGACAGCCAGAGTGAAACAGTGACACAGGAGCAAAAGGTGACGCTGTTGTCCTCCAGCTGTAAGTCGACCACAGATCCCAGTGGGATCACTACGAACCAAGAGCTGTCGTCGTCAACCAAGTCTCGTGTTCGCCTGCTCAAGTTTTCCCGTACCAAGAAGACGCGCTCGGACACCGCCTTACCGTCGTACCGCAAGTTTGTCACCAAGAGCTGCCGGAAGAGTATTTTCGTGCTGCCAAATGACGACCTTAAAGTGTTGGCGAGGCGGGGCGGATTTCGAGAAGTGCCCATCTTCAGCTACAATGCCAAGCCATCTGCGGATATCTGGCCGTATCCCTCACCCAGGCCTACGTTTGGCATCACATGGAGGTAGGCAAACTCTGTCTCAAACAGGCGCGCGCGCGCACACACACACACACACACACGTACACGACGGTACTGTACACACGGACAGACAGACACACACACACACACACACACACACACACACACACACACACACAAATATATTATAGACATTATATTGAGGGAACTTGCACTAACCCACAGTCATCTAACAGATGTATAACCCTTTAATCTACAAGTAAATGTGAACCAAAGGGAGAAAACCAAAAGATATTAAAATTTTTCTCTGTCTTAGAAGACAAAGCACTTGATACGAGGACACTCAGTATTTGACAGCCAAATAAGTTTAGCAAATTAATAAAACGGAAAGTATAGCTCAGTTCATGATCTGTGGCTCAGATAAAAAGAGAAATATGGGCAGAAGTTATGAGAGTTGGAACAGTAAGTGCACTCATCGCAACAGTGAGCCAAAAGTTCATTAGCCATAATTTATTACACAACATTTTAGGAAGTCACCGTTTAAAAAAGAAGAAAGAAAATCAAATAAGTGGATGAAATATTGTAGTCAAGCTAGTGTATGACTTGCTGCAGCCGTGAGACTGTCTAAATTTAACAAATAAAACATTGCGGAAATTCGGGGTGTGTGTGGCTGTGTGCAGATATTCAGCTAACCTACTAAACGGGACTGCCCCTAAATGTTTACAAAATAACATTTGGTTATTCTATTATTATATATCTCATTTTTATTTTTTCAAATGAGATTTGGTCTTATAGATCGAAATGTGCTCAGTTTTGATTATTTCCTGGGTGTACATTTTAATTCATTCATTAATTTTTGACTTCGAAGAAACATTTTCAGAATTGTCTTGTACACATCCCTTAAAAAGTATTCTTGGCTACCTTCTTGGGTACAAGTACCTTAGACATATGTCATCAGAGTGTCTCGGTTTCTTTTACTTGCCAGGGTACACCACTTTAAAACTCATTTTCCATCAATTAAGGTTTTAAAGGTTATATGGAGGCTTTGGAAGTTGTCATACAGTATGGTGGCTTTGGAAGCTGTCCAAAGCCACCAGTGTCACAACACTGTAGGAAAAAACACCTGTCTTTTTTTGTCACAGTGGTGTTAAGAACAACGATTGATTTTCCAGCCACAAGTCTGAGCCATGTCTAATGGTACAGCATTGATATACTGAAAAGAAAAGAGGAATGGAAGAGAATTCATCTCTTAATACCTTAAACGTCTTCATTATTAGCTGACTGTGTGAAAGTCCTGCCGTAACGCCACATGGCTGATTTGTAGTTTAAGAGAATTACACACATGGGGTGATGCGGTCAAATTGCCTTCCCCGTCCACTTTATTTAAAACCTGCTGTTTAAAACGTGAGGTGACAGAGGGAAGGCAATCGCCCCCCCCCCCCTGTCAAACTGTCCCCTGCTTTCACAGCCTTGTCGTGTCCTCTTGACTTGTTGTCCGTTTATGTCTTCCTCCTCCCTCTCCGTCTGCCATCCGCGGCCGTGTTCTGGCTCGGAGCCACGTGTCACACGGAGTCCTCTGGAAAAAATACTCACATTTTGTACGTGAGTTAAAGTAGCAATACTGCAATATAGAAATGCTATCTGGAAATGACCTGGAAAGTCCGGAATTCAAAATGTACTTTAGTAAAAAAGTATTGGCATCAAAATGTAATTAAAAGTACCAAAAGTGGAAAGTACTCATTGGAAAAAGTTTCAGGATTTCAAATGTATAAAAATTGTTTGAGCTTGTAAATCTGCTATTTTCAAATGGCTGAAATGGGCTGAAATCTACAAAGTAACAGTAACTAAAGCTTTAAAAAAATTGTAGTGGAGTAAAAATACAATATTTCGATCCAAGATCTAGTGGAGTAGAAGTATTGTACTCAAGTAAAGTACAAATACTTAATAAATAAATGGTACAGTACTCAAGTACAGTACTTAAGTACATGTACTTAGTTACTTTCCACCACTGGAAACAGGGGACCTCAGAGTTCCAGAGCAGACGTGAATCATCTGGCGGTCGGAGAAGTGTCAGGATGTCCATGTTGTGCGATGCAGGCCGAGAGATGTCTTGTCCTCCGCTAGTCTGTGGTCACTCGCTGGAAAAGGGGGATATCTTCCCCCTTTTCCCTGTCCCCGTCATGTGTTTATAGATGTGCAACATATTTTTAACTGACCATAAAAAAACGTCTCATTGTTGGGACAGTGACCACAGACATGAGGAAGGAAGGAAAAGGAATGCGTTCATTTTTACCTCAAATAAATGACTGCATAAAATGATTCATTAAAAGACACTATCCTGTCATCCTATTTTGTATATATTTGTATATGTTTTGTTTATTTATTATTCCAAACCAGTTTTGGTAACGCCCTAAAACAGTTTATTGAATTAAACCGGCTACATTCATGCCTTTGAACTTTGTGGAGCTGCTGACACTTTTGTGCCTTTTGTCAGTATTAATATTCATAAGTAATAATCTCTGAACCTCAAAAGATCACTGTGTAACATGATTTATTAAATGTGGCAAGCAGTCATTCTATGACTGAATCACAGCCTTGAGTCCAGTATAGTGGTACCGCTTGTTCCAAGGATGACGTTCATCACAGGTCATCACAACCATGGCGCCAGGACCATGAAAAAGGGCAAGAACCCCAATGGACAATACTCAAGTCATGATGCATTGCACAAACAGCGAGATGTGATTGAGTTTGGCATTAGTTTAGAGATATAAAATTAGGTTTAGGTGTGGATTTGGTGTGTTTTAATTAATTAGACTTACAGTTAGGCACTGTGGTATACGTTTGGGTGTGGTGTTTGGTGGGGTTAAGGTTAGGGTAAGAACCTGGGAGTAACTAACCGTTTCCAAAAATCTCCCAGGGCCAGGGGAACAAGAAATATTCTTTATCTAATTTATTGCCTCTCTGAAATTGTTTATGCTCAATCCACTGAAAAAATACCATTGCTTGCTATATAAACCACTACTGCATTTTCAAATGGCAAGTGGTTGCAGGCTTGTTCCAAAGAAAAAGGGATTTCTCTTGACTAAGGGTTTCATGTGATGTGCTTGGCGTTCAAGTCAAGTTGATGAAACATGACTATGATTTAATTGGTATAATGATAATAATAATGACGGTTCAAGCCTGTACATTGCTGTAGCATTATGACAGCAATGTACACTATGTTCTTCCAACGCACATTTATTTATTTAATTAGTCTCATTCAAAGACTCATATCTCCTTGGAAGTGTGTTTTACATTTGCCTTATATAATACGGTTGGTAATGCAGACTGTGCGTTTGTTGTGACGATGTTAAACTACGAACGCATCTTGTCTCTCTGTGTCCAGATATCGTTTGCAGACGGTCAGGTCGCTGGCTGGCGTGAGTCTGATGCTGCGGCTGCTGTGGGCGTGTCTGAGGTGGGATGACATGGCCGTCAAACCCTCCTCTGCGGTTGGCACCACACGCACAGGTAGACCAACATCCAACCAATCAACACATTTACATCCATGCTGTCATATCAACTTGCAAAAGGATAATCTGGGTCCTTTTATAGTACACTACAGTATGTTACAGTGTGATACAGGAATTCTACTTTATGTTTTTTCATATAGACATTATTTTCCCAGGGTGAGCGGCATGATAAAAGGGTAGTTAGGGTGACATCTGATATCAGCCCTCGGCCTGCTAACAGCAGTAGCTGATGGAGCCCCCACCCACCCCCACCACATGATTTCTGACCACTCCCGGCCACGACACTGTTTGCTATTAAAGTCTTTCTGCTCCCATCCCGCAAAAATGTTAAATGACTGGTAATCTCGCATAGCCAGATTGAGGTCTGGCCGAGCTATGTGAGATTAAATTACCGGAGTTAAGTTTACATCATAGTTGGCATCGGAAATGACCAGATTTGGATGCGTTTGGTTTGCTGGAGGCAATCCATTTACATGTATGCTTAAGTCCAATAATATTTTATACCTTATTTTCATATAATTTAGTTTTTCATCCCGTGCTCATTATGCACCAGCAGTGGGTAGCATAATGAGGGAGTAAAGACATCCCACACATTTATGTCTCGTCAGTTCTACAAGAATCCTGTTGCAGTCTCCTAGTAGCCACCACACTGGCATGTGAGCAACCGCTTTTGCTGCGTTGAAATATCAAATTATATTTTCATTTGTTTTTTTGGTATGTGATGAAGAACCTGAACCAATTATTGCCCGGCATTCGAATGCCGTAATCTTATATCCATCACATAGTTGGTAGTTAACGGTTGTTCAAGGTTTTTTCAGTGAGGTAAGTATTTGTAAAATAACTGAATACTACTTCACAAATGCATCTTTGTGTTGTTGGCACCCCACCCCCTTACGATTTAGGCATCTATCTACCAACACACACACACACACACACACACACACACACACACACACACACACACACACACACACACACACACACACACATCCATTAGCAAAGAAATAACTAATAACAAAACAACCAACCTAATTCCAGAAAATGTAGTTGCGTGTGTGAATTCTTTGGTAGTGCATTTTCCCTCCATTTTCTTGGGCCTCTCCTCATCGCCATACAAACCCAGCCCTATCCCCACTCATTGCCACAGAGCAATCCGAGACGGAGATCACCACCACCGAGATCATCAAGCGCCGTGACGTCGGCCCCTACGGAATCCGCTCCGAGTACTGCATCCGCAAGATCATCTGCCCCTTGGGTGTCCCAGACACTCCTAAAGGTTAGAAGACCTTGTTCACGCCCTACAACCAAGTCTCTGCTTGGAGCTTATATGTTTTTATTTTTGTCTCTTTTTGTGTCTGTATACACATGTTCACTAAACGTTTAAATCTAAAAAGACACAAATGCTTTCAATGGGTTAAGTCTTAACCCATTAAAACTGTGAAAGCATCTGTCATTTTAGAATTTTAACCACTTAACCATTATTTTATACTTTGGCTATTAAAAAATTGCAGATATACAAGCTCCTAGCACGTCACTCCTTGCTGTGCTATGAGCTTGTAGATCTGCCATATTCTTTGTGCAAATATACAGTATATATTTTTCAGTGAACATTTTTAAATCAAATCTTTTCTTCTGGCGGTCCCTGAAACCACATATTTTGAGATGGGGATCCGTGGCAAAATGCATATAATCTTTGGGGTCCTTGACTTGAAAAAGTTTGAGAACCCACTGCTTTTTTTTCAAGTTTTTTATTTTTCAACATTGAACTGTCATTAATTTAAGAGTTGGTGTCATGTGATCAGTAACATCACGTCTGTGTACTCTGCAGGCCAAAGTGTACACCGACATGATGTCCCTGATCACCCCTAAGATCTAGAATTATTTCCACACAACTCTAAGTTATATTAATGACATGGTTCAATGTTGAAAATGAGTGGTATTCCCCTCTCTCTCTCTCTCTCTGACACACCAATGTCCCTCCACCTCCCTGTGCACCCTTCCAGAGACCCACACTCCACAGAGGAAGGGGCTGCGCTCCAGTGCGCTGCGGCCCAAGAAGCCGGAGCCCACCAAGCAGACGGGCCCCGTGGTGCTGGAGACCTGGGTGGCCGAGGAGGAGCTGGACCTCTGGGAGATACGAGCCTTCTCAGAGAGGTCAGAGAGACAGAGGTCACAATGCCTGGATCGATTCAATTTAGCAGCAATAAAAAGTCAATATGAACTATTGTTGACCATTTCTGGTCAACAACACCACCTTGATCAATATTTTAGGGTAATTCAATTCAGTGTTGTGCATAACTTGCATTGATGTTTGTAACATTGGTGTTTGGCTATTCCAGGGTAGAGAAGGAGAAAGCCCAGGCTGCAGAGCAAGCCAAAGTGAGTAGATGTTTTGATTGTTGTTTTCCCATCAATCCACACTTTAATTCATCTCTTCAACTGGAGACTGGAGAGATTGACGTCTGTACCTGGTCAATATTATTAATATTATGCAAATGAGGGGCGGCGGTGGCTCAGGGGTAGAGTTGCTGGATGGTAACCACAAGGTTGCCAAGAGGGTGATTAGACCCTGACATGAAGCTGAGTGGTCTTTATCTTTCCCTTTTCTCATTCTGCTTATTACACAGCTACACTTAAAAATCATAGACTCTAAACTAAAGTAACAACAACAAAAAAGGATTTCATTACATTATGCCAGGTGCGTCCAGTGCAACGCAGTCTGCTCAGCAACCAACGGGAAGTGTTGTTGATCAAATATAATTAATATTCTGTTACTGCATTGTCCATTTCTCACTTCAAATAATTTCAAAAACATTCTTGAATGTACTGTTTAGCTTTAAATGACATTGTGTGTTTATTTACACAGCTGCAATGTTGGATACGGGCACAAATAAGGCAACACAGATTGATATAAGCCAGGTGCTCTGAGTCTTTGATTAGACATTGGTCTGTTATTGAGTTCAGTGGTCATTATTTAAAAAAACAAGATGGTTGAATTCAATGTTCCGAATCAAGCATTCAACCAAGCAGTGTAATAATGCGTATTATTGTTGACTCAGTCTGACATGGATTTGTTGCAGAAACGTCTTGAGCAGAAAACGGTCTCGGCCAGCGCGACTCCCCCGGGTATCCCCACCACAGCAGCCACGACCCCCAAAGTCATAGTTGGCTCATTGTCGGGCCAGGTTGCCCCCGGAACCAAGGTGGTGCTGACCACCAAGTTGGGCAGCCCTGTCACATTCCAGCAGAACAAAAACTTCCAGCAGTCCTTCGCTACCTGGGTCAAGCAGGGTCAGAGCACGCAAGGTATGTGAAAGGTGGCCCCAGCTGGTTTCCCTTGAGCATGATGAGGCTGTGAGGGGGACTTGAGCTGCATTAACATTGTGAATCACATCTTGATGACATCATCAAGATGTGATTCACAATGTTAATGGTTTTTTTCAGACCTCCGGTTCTAGGAAACACAGAATGGGGGGACCTTTTTATTATTTCCACACAACAGCTCTAAGGTATATTAATGACATAGTAAAATGTTGAAAATGAGTGGTATTCCCCTTTAAGGACCAGCAAACTAAATATATGCAATACAATTTCTTTCCACAAAAATGCTTTTTCTTTTATCCTTATTTTTCTTTCAAATTCTTCTTTTTTTTGTTTTTAATCTTTCTTGTTCAAAACATGCAACAGCAACTACTGTATATCTGCCATTGCAAATGAAAGGATTTCTGTCATTTCATCAATGGCAACTGTTCTATAGAGTATAAACAAGTGCATTTGTGAAGTGCCTGGAAGTCTTCTCTCGGTCTCGCTCGCTCTCTGACCCTCTACCGCACTCTATCATCCTCTCTTGGGCGTTTGCGGGTTTGCTGTCCAGAGGCAATACACATTTTTAACTATCCAAACCGATAACAAAACAATATACAAAAATAAAAGAAAGGTGCAATTCTGGGAAATTGCAAATGTGGTTGCACTGACACGAGTGAGTCGCGAGGAATCCACTGGGAAGTAAATTCCGTCTTACCATTTATATATTGTGATGTCATGTGAAGCATGACTACAGTGTGTGAAGCATGACCAAAAGCTTCACTTTTCTGTGGTGCAAAAGTTAACAAAAAGCAGGCTCGATTTGCTGGCAAAGACCGAGAACAATAGTGTGTTGCCTATAGCAACCACACTAAAAAGAAATCACACTTGTGGGAAGTGAGGGGTTCTCTTATCATCATACATCATCATACATCACATTCTGTGCTCAGCCAATCCAATACTTTCCGTGGTACAAACACACAGACACACAAAGCTGGGCTTTGGGCTAGCACCCCACAACAATTGGGGGGGAATTTGGATTGTTGCAATCATGAAAAAGCTATAATAGAGGATTCTGATTACTTCAAATAAATTCTCTTTTTCTTCGGTTCATACATACATGATACGGCCTATCTATTTGTAGAGGCAAATATGAGTGAAATGCTCTCATTGTAGAGCCGATGTGGTCTCCTTACTTCCTCTTCCCTTCGAATCAGGAGAATCTCTTTTTGGAATCATGCCGGAAAAGTGGCCGACATTGGTGTATCTACCTAGGTGTCATGTTTCCATCACTGCCAATCAAAGCAAAATATTTATATATATATAATAATAAATGAATAATAATATATCCCACTTCTTTACACCTGTAAGCCTGTGATGTGACAATAAGGTTAATTCTATACCCATGCCAACTGCAAAGCCATTTATCCTGGGAATGAATGAATGTCGTTCGTTAACCTTTACCACTAAAGACTAAAGCCAGATGTTAGTGGGTGTTTTTTGTCCAGTGGGAAAGGGGCTTAACTGTCCACATTTTGGTGATCAAAGGGGTTTTGGGTTGTACATGTTTGAGAGATGTATTTACATATGTGGCTTGTTTGTTGCTTGACTGCAATAAATCACACCACCAATTTACACAATTTCTCTTCGCATGGAAACACTTGGAAATGACTTCACTTCCAATTTGCACTTTCTGTGTATATGTAATCTGGTTTTTCCTCTTGACTTATTCAAAGCTACGAATTACATTTTCATACTAAACACTTTCAGTCAGTTTGTCATCAGTTGGAACATCAGATCAATTTGCTTACCTGTGGAAACCATCCTCACCATAATATCATTCATCACATAAAATCTTTTGAAATGTGTGTGCAACTGTGCAGTGTGCACTTTGCAGAAATGAAGATATTAAATATTTGTAGTAGTAGCAGCCATATATCATCGTATTATATTCGGTTTATTTTGTAATGTGCTATATATATATTATTTATATGATGGTGGCATTTTTGGGTTTTCCTCTTAGGAGCCTCAGGAACCGTAACCACCGTGTCCACGTCTGGTGGACAGACCTTCCAGATTACCGGCACCACCGTAGGGGGCAAGGTTCTGACTGCCAAGCTGCCGCTGCCTGCCAACAGCAAGATTGTAACGGTCAACGTGCCAACCACGCAAGGAGGTATGGTTATGGTACCTTTTTTAAACAAGCTCCACCTTGAGCATAGAACATCATACTGTAAATGTTCAGCTTTTATTTTCCAATGTAGCCTTTTCCTTTCCATCCAGCATCCATTTTGAGATGTTCATATTGGTGTTTTTACCCCAAGGAAGACCACACCTGAGACGGTTCAAATATGTCGGAGCATCCGATTTAGGTCTGAGATAAGTTGTTGTCGTCAGTTAAAAGCCTTTTAGTGTGCCAACCACGGACTTGGCTCTGTAGACGGGTGGCATCTGTCTGAACTCATTTGCTGAACTCTGAGCTATTTCTTCTAGCCGCTGGAGGCAACACCGGAGACGTATGAAACATTTTTTAGTCTACAAATTAGGTACAAATTGGACATGCCTCTTTTCCTTGATTGCAACTGTCATTATACCAAGGATCCTGCAGCTTCAGACGGACTTAAAACGTCTAAATATTGAGCTATGCAAAACCGTCTCCTTATTTTCTGCCACACTGTTGAATTAATCAGAGGTCTGGTCTTAACAGTTTTGTCCAGACTATCAAGAAATGTGGAGGAAGTTTTATTAGATTTGAATGCGAAGTAGTCAGTTATTCTCCTCATTCCTAGTGATGTACTCTTTTGTTATTAACTACTGATTTAGTAGTTAATAACATTTGTAGAATTTGCTCCGGTCTTAATGGGTTAATTGTTTAGACGCTATCCTCTTCTTATACCTAGTAACCATATTCACACTGCTGCTGCAATTTTGCTCTTACATACAGAGTATGACAATACTTGTCATAGTATGACAATAAAATAGCCACCCTGTGAATATAGTCAATCACTCTGGTAGCATGCACCTTGGCTTGAGGCCTCCCCTACAGTCTTTGCAGGCCAGGTTATGTCGCTGTTTTATTTTCAAGTGACCGCCAACACAATAAGCACTGTGGGCCCTGCTCCCACATCAGACACAACCACTACCTCAGTCCAGTGTGCTGACCTACTGTGAGCCTGCCTCACTGTGGCACACGCTGTGAGTCAGTGGCGTAGTCTGGAGTGGCGCATCACTGCCTGGTTATGTCCCGTCGGCATGGTAATCTAATAAGAAAAGCTGTTATTTTGGTTGGATGGTTTTGTGGACGCTAAACTTGTGTAGTCTGAGATTCTAAATCCAGACATTGCTTTTGAACTGCTTCTTACTAAAAGAAAAAAAGGTCAATATTGACCCGACAGATGAGGTGACGGTTGATGCTGAGCAACCGCCTGGGCCCGTCTGTGGTTCTGTCGGGTAACGGGATGACGAATGGCTCATAACACCTGTTAGAGGTGGTCCTGGTTCAAATCGACCGAACAATGTGCATTAGCAATACACCCATCCATCTACATTACATGGGCAAGGTGGTTGCACCAGATGAAATGTCAGAGAATTATGTGTAAGTAAGCTATTCCATTATACAGTTAATGGTTTCACTCCTATGATGCAGTTCACTTAGCCAACCCGGCCTTGTTCGAAGCTTAGCAAAGCTGTGCCTAAGAACATGCTCAAAATGTCCCAGATCTTCCACTGTAGGTGATTCAGTGCCGATGCCTTAATCAAGTATTTTATCACATTGATCCAACTATTATGGGCAAAGACATGCTTTAATAAGCTTTAAGCTTAGAAGTCATGAAGAAAATGTTGATTGATTTAGGGTCAGGGTTAATTTTGTCAACTAAAGCTATGATGAAAAATGTTCGATAAACTCAATAACTAAATAATATCTAAGCTACGATGACAAACAATATGAATAAATATATTGACAATTTTGTCAAAAAATAAAAACTAGACGAAAATGTTAGGGAGGTACTACTAGTAAAGAACAAAAATCAAGTAAAACTAAGTCATGTCATACAGATTTAATTTAAACTTGAAATACAATGCAAGTTAAAGAAACCACCACTGACTTGACACGCTGAATGAGTGTAAAGTTTAACTGTCTTCAAATTGAAACAAATTATGTACTAATTGAATGCATGGTTGAGAATCGAAACCTGTTGAATTTTAGTCTGACTTGATTTAGTTGACTAAAACCTTATGTTGTTTAGTCAATTAAGACTACTAGACCTGTACATGCCCGTCGGCCACCGGCCTACTTGAGAACGATGCAACTTGGGAACCTAATAATACCCGTTGTCAACTTGTCATAGCACCCGCTTTAACTATCTGTCTGTGTCACCTTTGGGCAATCAATTGGCTCAGGCAGAGGCAATCAATTGGCTGAGGCAGAGGCTAGAAATTGCACAGGTGAGAGGATTTAGGCTGATTTGGCCCACTGGCAGAGCCTGACCAGAGCCTTTTGTAGTGGTTCTGGAGAACCGTGGGTCCGACCGACTCGATGGTGTGTGGAACGCGTGTGTTACGTGCATTACAACCGTACACACACACAGACGTGGTGCATTTATAGTAGGATTCACTAAAAATATAACAGTTTCAGATGACAGAATTTTGACTGTCCTGTGCTGTCCTGTCACAGTTAACACTGTTTAGGATAGAGATAGCAGCCCCCCCCCCCCCCCCTCCACACACACACACACACACAAAAAGGAAGAAGATGAAGGGGGGGGAATCGTCTTTGAAGCGGAGACTTGCAGTTGAGGTGGAGTGAAACCAGTTAAAGGACATGTATATTTATCCAGCATGACTGTTTGGCCACTGTTTGTTTTGGAAGGTCTTAAGGAAGTTAAGCAGGAAAACAAGTTTACCGTGAGGTCTGCTTCCCCAGACAGGTAACCCTCTATGGAGGGATTCCATTTTTCTTTTCCCCCCCTTTACTTTTTTCTCTCTTCCCCCTGCCACTGAATGAAAGTGTGCCACTACACTCGCTAGTCTCGCTACTCCATGACTCTCTCTGAAACAGCTAGGCCATAGAAGGGAGTGTTTGATGTGAGACCAGAGCTGCAAACTCCCCAGGTCTTACGACCGGGGGGCTTAATGTGCCCTGTTTGAAGAGGGGCACCCTTGATGTTACGGGTTTACCTGCTTGCTCGTGGTTGAAAAAAAGGAAAAAGTATGTCGGGGGGAAGGGGGGGGGGGGGGGTGAAGCAACACTCCAGGGGCTTAGAGAAGGGTTTCCGTTTTAGGCCTCGGTTCACGTGAGCTCCAAAAGACGTGGAGCCCCAGCAAACAAATATGAAGTGTGCCCTTTGTCAGAATGGAGTCGAGATGTAGCGTCTGAACTCATGCATGATTCATAAGGGCCTTCACACATGATGGGGGCAAAGCAGCCTGACTTTCAGCGCACCTTTTGAAGATTTTGTTGACCTTGTTCGGCTAATATTTACAGTGGTCATGATCTAAGGCCGGTGGCTTCGAAAGACAGGGAGCCTACAAATAATTCATTGAGTATCAATACCAGCCCTCCACCCAACCACCACTTGTCCTGGGTAAACTTGTTGCCACTTCTTCAAATACATTAATTGCATTATGGAGATTCTGGGTACTATAGATTTACACTTACGCAAGGAAGCAGAGTTAATTTTTAACACATTGTCTGCTATTGACGCGTATATATATACGTGTTTCGCCATCTGGTGTCTGCGATTGACGTGTGTGTATATATATATATACGTTTTATACCGCTTTATATGGATCTGAAATGTCACCGCTAAGAAACAACTTTTTGCCCTGAGCCGTTTGCTAGGCAACGCCTTGCTTTCCCTTGCACGCACAGCGTGCTCACACATGCCTAGACTACTGTTATAATTGGGATCTTCTATGGCTCTTTACTCAAAAACTGTCCATTGTGCTGATCAGACGTCCGAGGTTCGGATCTGATTTCTGATTTTTCATCGCATCACGATCGGAATATAAACGTTTCAAGAGAAAGATGGCTAGCGTGAGCTAATGCTAACATTAGCCTTTTCCTACAATGGAGGTCTGCGAACCTCCTCCGAGTGGGAAAACAGAATTCCATAGGTCTTCAGACTTGTGATGGACCACGTAACTAGACGTCAGTAGGCCCCCACGCAGGCTTGTCAGCTGGCGCCCCCGACAGCACCGGGCCCCCCCGACAGCACCGGGCCTCCCCGACAGCACCGGGCCCCCACGCATTTGCGTTGTCTGTGTCACGCTAGTTACGCCCCTGACCCCCCTCTCTCTATCTCAGGTATGATTCAACAGAAAGTGTTGGGGATCATCCCAACCAGTTCGGCAGGCGGCGCCCAGACCTACACCACATTCCAGCCCCGCACCACCACGCTCAGCATCAGGCCCAACACCCCTCAGCAGGTAACTACCGGAACTACTGGCCTGGGAGACATTTTCCAACTAACTTCATGTCGCAGGTCAAACTGTTGATTGTTTCATGCTGATGTTAGCATTGGTTTGACTCATCGTGTGCTTTCCAGGTGCTGACCACTGGAGGTCAGATCCGTCCTGGAATGACTGTGATCCGAACTCCTATCCAGCAGGCAGGAGCCCTGAGCAAGAACATCCTCCGTACACCCGGCCTAGTGGTCCAGCAAGGTAAACCTCTCAGTTTCTCAATCTCTCTCTCTTTCTCTCTTTCTCTCGCTCTCTCTCGGCTCATAAACCTCTCAGCTACACACTGACATTTAAATCGCAATTCGATCATACCCCATTATTAAAGGACCACTTTTCAACCTATCTTCATATAATAGGTCCTCACTAATAATCGTGATAAAATGGCACTATTTCTTTCTATTCAGTCTGTGTCTCATAGGAGGGCTGTGGGCAGTTCAGAGACCTGTCCACCAGTGACATCATCGATGGGGAATCCAAGCTAATAGAAACTGCAGGCTTTCTATTCCTGAAAAGTTGCAATGCGAAAATGGAAGCCATTGTTCTCACGATAACAAAAATCTAAAAATGATGTCACTGGTGGACGGGTCTCTGAACTGCCCACAGCCCTCGTATGAGACACAGACCGAGTAGAAAAAAATGGTGCCATTTTATCATGATTATTAGTGAGGACCTATTATATGAAGATAGGTTGAAAAGTGGTGAAGTGGTCCTTTAAGGCAAGGGAGTTCATGGAATCTGCATATGTATGAGCCGGTCATTTATGCACTAAGCACAACCCGATTAACATAGCTAACCATGGAAACGGAGTATGAAAAAGGGTTTAATGATTAAACGAGTTTACATTTCAACATTCTACACACTCAAATTGTATAATGGCTTTAATCACCCATATGCAGTGTTCTAGTTAGACTACTTATATCCTCCCAAACTCTAACCATTTGCTTGGCTTAACTCCATTATTCCAAATAAATTGGGTATTTTTGTGCATGTAAACATCAGATAATAATAATCGTGTTACCCATCATGCCCAGGTCAAGGTGGACAACAGGTGCTGACCCAGATCATCCGTGGCCAGGCAATATCCACACCAATATCTGGTGCCACCACCATGGCGAGCCCTACTTCACCCGGCACACAGCGGCCTCAGCTGGGCCAGAGTCCAGCCAAACTGACATTGTCACACCTCACACAGCTCACACAGGTTGGATCATCAGTCCTCTCGCACTCGTCTCATTGTTACTAAGCAACATAACTCAATAATTTTGTTCCATAAAACACCGGGATTTAAACTACCTCTAAAAATGTGTAATATGCCAACAATACAAATGAACAACCAAGTAATCTCTTATACTAGATGAGATGTACAGACGGAAGAGATTCGGAGCTGACCTATCCTCTTTCCACTCGCCTCTCTCCTCCTCTCCTCTCCCCTCTCTCGTCTATCTGCCCTCGCTGACCCAGAAGTCACCAGGAGGCCCCCCAGCGGCCCCCCAGCAGCATCTGACGGTGATGATCCAGGGTCAGGGTCAGACCACTGGCCAGCTGCAGATCATCCCCCAGGGGGTGACCGTCATCCCCGGCCCTGGTCAGCAGCTTATGCAAGCCCAGTTGCCCAACGGCCAGGTCCAGCGCTTCCTGTTCACTCCTGTTGCTCCCACTGCCACGCCCACCGCAAACACAGGTATACCCACATACACACACAAGTCAATGCAGCCAATGCAAAATACAAAAGATAAATACAAGGTCAATGTCTTAAGCCCAAACCACACCAATGGGTCGCCATGCAACTCCTCGCAACCAAACGGTTTGCGAGGAGTTGCATGGTGACCTATTGGTGTGGTTTGGGCCATTGAATTGAATCACTTGGGTCGACGTGCAACAGGACATATCACACCGCTGGGGCGAACGCTAAAACCATCTCATCCCGTCTCGACCCTTTGGTGTGGTTTGGGTTTGAGTTGTCCATGACATGAAATAGTTTGTTATACTGGGCTAAGCAGATGGCAATGTCAGCCGTCACCCTTATTCACATACAAATTCTCTCTCTCCATCAGTTACTACGGCTGCCGGACAGCCCCACTCCGCCACCCCCACTAAGACCCCAGCCCAGCCCGCCCAGCAGGCCGCTGCCCCGGTCCAGGCGGGTGCCACCCCGCTGGCCGCCACCAGCACCCCTCCCTCTGCCACCCCCCAGGGCCAGTTGCCCCCTCAGACTCAGCCCCACATGCCCATCCAGTCTCCTACACCGTTGCAGGTGAAGACGCAGGGAGGGAGGACCCAGCTGCAGATCCAGCAGAGCCCACATCTGATCAGTGTCCCAGGGCTCCAACAACAGGTACAGTTGGGGCAGGAGAGTTAATCGTGTTACAGTGTTTATATTCAGAAATGCTTAGCCTGTTAAATCCTCTAGATTTGATGAACTTGACCCGATTTGGCTCTTAGACCCCTTTTTGAGGGGCGCCTATATACAGCTTTTGTCCCCACAAAATGTCCACAACACAAACATTAAATGCCATTGACAATGAAGGGAAAATGTACGTCATCTTGTCCCCACACGTCTCATATTTGCCATCGACAATGAAAGGAGAAATTAGGTTAAATGTCTGCCAAATATGATGTAAATTTGTGGCAACACAAACATTAAATGCCATTGACAATGAATGGAAGGTCATGTATATCCATGGAGGAGCAGGAGACCGGATTACTAACGATATCTACAAGTTGGACACCACCACAATGGTCTGGATTTTAATTAACACCAGAGGGGCTCCACCCGATTCATTTTCATATCACTCCGCCACCATCATCAGGACAGATGTTTGTATTTGGTATCCGGAATAATGATGGCAACAGCATCAGTGTGTTTGACACTGAGACTGACAACTGGCTGATCACGCCTTCTGCACCGCTTCTACCAGAACGCAGGCTTCATTCAGCTTTTGCCTACAATGGGGAGCTGTACATATTTGGTGTCAACGACTTGGATCAGAACTTCAGTCATCTGTGGAAATTCAATCGCAATACATTCTCATGGAAGACAGTTGTGCCCAAGGGGAAAGGCCTGTCTGAGATGGACGAATGGACGTGCTGTTGCATGGTGGGAGATCGTATCATCCTCTTTGGAAGCAGACATTCAACTGGCCTGTCCATCTTAGACTTAAGTCCTATGCTGAAGTCGCTATGCAAACTAGCGGTTATTCAGTATGGTTTGGAGCAGGCCCTGCAGGGCTCCCACATAATGTCAGGTGGGAACTGGCTGCCATGACTACCAACAGCAACTGAAGAAAACCGTCCAACTTCACAATGTTGGGAGTATCCACTATCCAGTCAATTGACAGGATCAGACTATGTATTCCGTCTACATTTCCAAAAAGCAATGCATGTATGTAACTGACCAAAAGCAGGGATAACCCATATTCTCACCAGCAATGAAAATAAGACTAGAGGGGATATCAAAAGTAGAGTTGTTCCGATACTGGTATCGGGTCTCGGGCAGATACCACCCTCAAGTATTCGTACTCTGAACCGGGCCCCGATACTCTGACCCGAGTACCAAAACATCCAGTTAACGCTAAGCTGAACAAATGCAACGGGAGCAAGTCTGACCCAACACTGCAGCAAATCGCCAGAAACAGCCGATCTACAAGCATCAATGACAACTGACAACTGAAGTGTAGGCATGACAATGAAATTAAATTGGAGAAAAAGGGGGTAACTCAACAAATATTAAAAGTACTCGTATCGGTACTCGGTATCGGCGAGTACTAAAAATTAAGTACTCGTACTCGGTCTGAAAATAAATGGTATCGGGACCCATTGGCCAGGTTTCCCAATGGAGTTTTGGGCTTACAGGTGTGCAGCGCATGGACACATGGCCAGAAGGCCACCAGTAGGCCGCACACAGGCTTCTGTGTGCGGCTAATTGGCTGCATGGCAATATTTGCCATTGTCAATGAAAGGAGAAATTAGGTCAAATGTCCGCCAAATACGACGTAAATGTAACCAACCAATTACATAAATTCAGTTGTTCATGAGATGATGTATACACCAAATTTCTTCGCCGAAAATGTTGATAAAGTTGCATTCCTTGTTTGGTGTAGGTGCTCGCCCAGCTCCAGGCCCAGCAGACGGCTGGAGGAGGCTCCCTCCCCCAGCAGATCAAACTGCAGCTGCCCTTCCAGATCCAGCAGCCTGGGGCCACCCCAGCCCAGGGAGGACAGGTACTGTAACTTCTCTTTAGCGCTGGAACAATCCTGCATGTTCATTTAACATGCAGGATTAAAAAGATGTTTTGTCGTGATGACAATTTGTAGCCCCTAGCAGTGGGGCTCTACGTTTGGCAATGGAGGTCAGTCCACCCGTCGGTTGGTCCGTCGCAGTCCACCAGTTTTGTCCCAAACAACATATTTTAAATATTGGCCCAACAGCTATACTGGCTGCATCGCCATGGAATTTGCTGTGCACTCTCATGCTCCCCAGGGCCCAAGAGTTCTAAAATTATTTATTTTTAATCAGATTATCTCAGTAAAGATCATAAAGATAAATATAATTTAATCATTGATTAAAGGTTTTGAACTCTTGGGACCAAAGGATGATTCCAGGTGTTCCAGTGGCCTTTCCCTCTTGTATCACCCTTTGGAAAAACACAACTTATCTCAAAATGTTAAGCGGGATTGGACATTGTGCCACAGTAACTAAGTGTATATGTTGTACTGCTACACTACAGCAGGTCAACGTACTGTGTTTTTGTGCGTAGTTGTTGATGTTCATGTCATTGTGTTGTTGTTGTGTGACCTGTAGATGGGCAACGTGGTGACCATCCAGACGGCGTCTGTCCAGGAACAGCTCCAGAGGATCCAACAGCTCAGAGAGCAACAGCAACAGAAGAAGAGACAGGCGGCCGAGGCCAAGAGGGAACAGAGCCTCAATGCGGCCAACCAGAGCGACATCATCGCCAAACAGGTGGGGGAAGGGTGTGTGTTTTTTCAGGCAGCCATCCAGCCAGGTCATTCATCCTGGTATGAGGGTCGGTCTCTCTCCCTGCCATCAGTACATAAACATTCCTCGTCCTCCAACCCCGTCCTTACGCTGCCTTTATTTTCACAACCTTCTGTCTGTTTGAACTACCACTACTGTGTGTGTGTGTGTGTGTGTGTGTGTGTGTGTGTGTGTGTGTGTGTGTGTGTGTGTGTGTGTGTGTGTGTGTGTGTGTGTGTGTGTGTGTGTGTGTGTGTGTGTGTGTGTGTGTGTGTGTGTGTGTGTGTGTGTGTGTGTGTGTGTGTGGCGGGCGGGCGGGCGGGCGGGCGGGCGGGCGGGCGGGCGGGCGGGCGGGCGTGCGTGCGCGCGAAGAGTTCGAGAAAATGAATGTTTTTAGTTGTTGCTGTGTGTCTGTACCATATTACTATTGTACACGTCTCACTGTCTGTTTGACTTATGCCTGCTATTTTAGGTTTATTTTGGATGTGAATGTCCCAGTATGTGTACATACCAGTGCTTATTTGCATGTCATGTCTGTCTGTCTGTCTGTCCATTACTTATAGTTATATGACAGCTGTGTGTGGCCTGTCTGACTGATTCACATTTCATTATTAATCCTCTTATGTATTATCATGTAAGCTCTCTACAGTAGTTAAGTTGGAGCCATTCAAGTCCAAAACTGTCCTCTTGAAGATGGTTGATTAAAACAATTATCTGTCTGGCTGTCTAATTTGTTGTTGGTTGTGTGTGTATTGTTGTAGGTGGTGATGAAGCAAAATGCTGTGATCGAGCATTTAAAACAAAAGAAGACCATGACACCTGCAGAGAGAGAAGACAACCAGAGGTAGTGTGTGTGTGTGTGTGTGTGTGTGTGTGTGTGTGTGTGTGTGTGTGTGTGTGTGTGTGTGTCTGTGTCTGTGTCTGTGTCTGTGTGTCTGTGTGTGTGGATTTACACACAGAGGTCATCATCGCCACACCCTAGCTGTCGACCTCTTGTTTGGCATGTGTGTGCATGTAGCCGAGCCTGTGCACGTGTCCACATGTGCGACCTACATAGCAAAGTCTCCCTCCCTGCAGGGGGGGGGGGGGGGGGCAGTGCAAGGCAGGAGGTTTACATTGAAGTGGTGTTGTGGGTCATGGGAAGGTTCGGACCTGAGCATCACCACACTCACTGCGACTGCACCGAATAACATGCACTCACACTGTTCCCAGTGGAAATGACGAGGAGCTCTGAGGAACGTGATCTGCAAAAATAATTGAAAACGCCCATCCCTCGGAGAGCTGACTCTCAACGTTTAAATAACACTCTTCACCGCCTGTTGCCATTGTCCATGTGTTTCCCTCTAACAAAAGAAAAAAACATATTTCTGAGGGTAAACATCAACCAAGAATACAGTACAATGCATGCGCTCACTTATTCTAGTGACTGAGTAAGGAGAAAATGCCATTTCCTACTGACTCTGACAAAAAAACATTTATGATAATACTCGCAGAGTAATGGTCCCAAATGACTCGTACAGAAAACCTCTCAAGGATAGCACAAAAACAAGAGCGAAGTTCTCGCCATGGGCCATCCTTTCCTAGATGTGGGTAGGCAGGTCCTACCAGCGTTTCTACCACACAGAGAGGCGTGACCCGTCACCGACCCTGACAACCATGTGTTTGTGTCCACAGCGTGGCCATTCACACCAAGCTGAAACAGCAGAGCCACGCAGCTGTGAGCTCGCAACACCAGCTCCTCATCTGTCTCCTGCCTCATTTGTCATTCTCGTCTCTGCGTGTGTGCCCGTTTGTTACCACGTCTACTTGTCTGTCTTTAACAACGTCTTCCATTTTTTAAAAACCGAAACGAACCGGGTCAAACCGGGGAACTGAGACCACTGAGATGGTGTGTGTGTGTGGGTGTGTGTGTTAATGTGTGTCATTTAGCTAATTTCTCTACTCTAGGTTAGACTGTCTTCTCCGCTTTCTTTTTAATCAGATAGTGCAGTACAATGAGTACTGATGAAAAAATATACTCCAGGGCTCGACCCATCCCTGACCCTGATAAGAGTGTGTGATTGATAGTCATTGTGACGTCCATTTAACTACTCACACGTAGGTGCGCTCAACAAGCTATTTTGTTGGTGAAGCCAATGGCTGCCAACATAAACAATCCTTCTGTTGGCTGAGAACGTTAGGGTATGTTAGAAAACATACTGCAGAGGGTGAAGCTCAGTGAAGAGTATTCACAACCAGAGCGGCACTTCAACTGGAAATTTATTTTATAAAAGTTTTCTACATTGTACTAATGCTTGGTATTATAGGAAGCAAACTAAACTTACTAAATATGTTGTTGACTATGTTCCATAATATTGCATTCTTTTGCAGATAATTTCTGCTCAAGTCTGGAGAAACAAGATATTCTTCGGTTTTGTTTTAGATGTCTGTCTTTCTTTAATCTCTTAGCTATCACATTTTTCCGTTTCCTGCTTTATCATGTCTCTAAGAGAAGAGTATGGCTTCCCCATTGCTCATGTAGGAGCCTCGGACAGACACTGTCTAAACACTGAGGAATACAATCCTCCCCCTAACATCTGTCATACATGTGACCGAATAACTGGACTCTCTGTAGGCTCACAATATTTGAATTCCCACCATGTCACACATCCTGCCATTTGGCTTTTTAGAGTAGTATGAATTTATTAAAGGAGTAGTTCGCCCCTTAGATTACTTATTTTCTATCAATTACAAACCCCATGAAGCCTTGAATTCATGGAGATTGTTTTTGTTTGTTTATGTCTCATTCCTAAGCCAATACTTTTAGTGGCGGAGACTCAAAGGTTTGAACAATTATTTTGCCACTCATTCTGTCTCTAAAGTTGTTCTCGCTCTCCTCGTCCTTCCATTCCAGGGCGATAGTGTGCAACCAGGTGATGAAGTTCATCCTCGACCGGATAGACAAGGACGAGAAGCAGGCCGCCAAGAAGAGGAAGAAGGAGGAGGTGGTGGAGCAGAAGAGAAGGTTGGCCAACGCCTCCAAGCTCTCCTCGCTCCTCTACCGCCACAAAGAGAGCCTCAAGACGGAGATCCTGAAAAAACGCACCCTGCTCGACAAGGAGCTGCAGCTTGAGGCGCAGGTGCGAGTCAGGGGGAGATGAGAGAAATTGTGTGGGGGGGGGGGGGGGGGGGGGGGGTCGGTGTAGCTTAGCTTTAGCAGAACACTCACTCACTCACAGCCAGACTTGGACTCATTTTTATATCCTACCACATATTGCGACAGGATAGAAATACAGCTACCAAACGTCATTCACCATGTCACCTTTCGTACAGGCCTGTAACCAAGCCATTCTTCATTCCCTCAGGAGGAGCTGAGGAAAGATCTATTACGCCTTCGGAAGGAGAAGGAGAGGGCTCAGGCCGTAGCCTACCAGGCTGCCCAGGCGGCAGCAGTGGCGGCGGCGGCCGCAGCCCGCGGCCATACGCCGCACAGCCTGGCGCGTGCGCACGCCACCGCAACCCCCCACCACCACCAGCACCACCTCGCCTCCGCCGCCACCACCGCCTCCACACCACACAAGAGGAAGCGGGAGGAGGATCAGCGGGAGTCGCCGCCCTCGGCCAAGTCCAAGAAGAAGAAGATGATCTCCACCACCAGCAGCAAGGACAGCAGGAAAGACATAAAGCTCTACTGTGTCTGCAAGACGCCCTACGACGAGACCAAGTATGAGTCTGACCTCTAGAATCTGATCTCTACCGCACTTTAATATCTGATCACTACTATACCAGTGGTTCTCAAACGTTCAGGACCTCTACATTAATAAGCATTGGACACAGACCCCATCAGAAAATAGTTTGTGCATACAAGATTTGTGTCGTTAAATAGTTTCAAACATGTTTTTGACAATGTTTGTGACACATTGTACACCGATGTATATCGGTTAAACTGGTTAAACTGATTTTGATGCTCTATTAACTCATTTTGCTGTGGGCCCCATGGAACCTAGTCAACCTACTCAAGCACCCCTGGGGGTCCCCTGGGGGTCCCCTGATCCGACTTTGAGAACCACTGCACCATACCATAACGCTACTCTGATCACTGTTCCACACCTTTATTTGATTGGTCATTTATTTCACTGTAGTATATTTTATTAAAACTGCTAATTAATTGATCCATGACTTTTTCCCTCCACAGGTTCTACATCGGCTGCGACCTGTGCACCAACTGGTACCACGGCGAATGTGTAGGCATCACGGAAAAGGAAGCCAAGAAAATGGACGACTACATCTGCGTCGAGTGTAAACGTGGCCAAGAGGGCAAAAAAGAGGAGCTGTTCTGCATCTGTCAGACGCCATACGATGAGTCACAGTAAGAAGCTAGGGACAACCTGTGTGTGTGTGTGTGTGTGTGTGGGGAATAGCAGCATTTCTTCTTCTTTTAAACTGGAGGGTGATTATTAATCATTGTGAAAGTGAACTTTTTTCTCTTTTTTTTGTAGCCAATTGTGGGCAATTTTGTTTTTTTTGCTTCACCCGCACCAGATTCCTCTGACATTTTGAGAGTTCATGTCGACATTTTTGCTTGTACATTTCTGGACTCACAATGTCGTCTCACCCCTCTCTCACTCGCTCTCGCTCTCGTGTGTGTGTGCAGGTTCTACATCGGGTGTGACCGCTGTCAGAACTGGTACCACGGCCGCTGCGTGGGCATCCTGCAGAGCGAGGCCAACCACATTGACGAGTACGTGTGTCCACAGTGTCAGTCCACAGAGGAGGCTATGACAGTCCTTACACCCCTTACGGAAAAGGACTTTGAAGGCCTTAAGAGAATTCTACGTTCCTTACAGGTATGTATTGTAGGAGACACACACACACACACACGTAAACATAAACATACAGACGTTTACTTAGAAGGGGCGTCCTTAGGCGCTTCCATAGTGTGGTTCAATTTATTAGCGGATTACAGACTCTATGAAGGCTTAAAGATGCACCCATGTCCCTATGGCTATGTGGAACACCTGACATTTTCTTTCACAGATTTGGGAAGTGCTAGGACACACTGAAAGACACACACACTCATGCTCACCTGCACATTCACATACTTCCTCATTCCCATCAGGAGTCAGGAATGTCCTCTCGCATGCATGCACGCGTGCTGCGTCCTCCTCCCTCCAGAGATGTGTCAATCTCACAGTTGTTTGTTTTTTGTCCATAAGCATGGATTAAAGTTCTCAGTCGCCACGACTGATTTCAATCATTTGGAATCCATAGAAGTCAGCATGTCTTCTATTGACCTTTTACAGACCGCGGCCATGTTGCCATCAGAGTTTGGAAGCACTCGTTTTCAGTAAAGCAATGTCCTGCTGCCTCTAGCATTATGTGCTAATTCAACACAGGTGGTACGCAGGGCAGTTGAGTGATATCTAACGAGCACTTCCAAACTCCAACACATCACCTGCAAGGACAGAAAGTAACTCATAACATGATTATAGTGGATTTTTATGAAACAAACACTTTGAAGATAGAAAGATAATAATTCAAGCTTTCCGTACAGCTGCAATGTTGGTGAGTTTGACGTTGTGTAATACAATCAGATAGGACTTTTCTGTTTGGATGAATGGGCTGCCAATGGGAACCTAGGCAGCACCTTGCCATTACCTTATATGGTAAGATGGCCGCGTCTGCATATGGAGAATAGAAGTGTGTCCTGCACACGTCGCAGTGCGACGTGTTGTAAGCTTGCCTATTTCCGGCTAGTAGTTATTTCATCTTTCAGAAAACCCTAATGATCTCAGATATTTCATAACCGCAATCGTTAACGCCTCAATCTGCAATTTCTTCAACTGGTTAGCTGTATGGCTACCAAAATATCATCATTTTACATATTGTTAAGTGTGTAGGACACACCGCGCTAGTGTGTGGTGACTCATTTCACGCTGTTTCACAAATTACATATTAGGACATGGCCTAGCAACATTTTTCAGTTGTGAGATTTTATTATGCTTTAATCCATACATAAGCCTCAGCGTTTTCTCTTCTCCTTCAGGCACATAAAATGGCATGGCCCTTCCTGGAGCCGGTGGATACTAATGATGCCCCAGACTACTACAAAGTTATCAAGGAACCAATGGGTGAGTAGAGGCATTGCTGACCTGTCTGTGTCCACATATACACATCTGACCCCCATCTGAAAATATGTTGTTCCAGGGACACCCCCCCCCCCCCCCCCCTCCCCCTAGAAGAAAGATTTGAGTTAAAAATGTGTGCTGTGAAAGAGTATAGGCCTATATTCAAAGATTTGCACACATTTTCACGATTTTTCAAAAAAAATAAAAGATGAGCTATGAGCTTATAGATCTGCTATTTTTCAACAGCTACAGTTTAAAGCTATGAGGTGACGCAGATGCTCAGATCTAAATGGGTTAACAGAAGGAAATTATAATAAACCAGGTTTTACTTGTGTGCTCACACACTAGTTCTTCGCTCTTTATATTTCTTTCTTTCTTTCTAAATTCCGTACACTTTTTTTGTCCTTCCTACTACTTCCACATACTTTGTGCGAGCCCACACAGTTTCTACAGGAACTGCTTTTCTAGTTATATATTCACGTCTCCAATCCCTGTGACTGTATGTAGGCAACACAATTTTGGTGTGTCTTTACCTGTAGTTTTAATAATACTAATAACATTAAAATAAATTAATGCATAGACAAAAACCTCATCAACTTGTATACACACACACACTCACAGCCTCTTAAAGTGTTGCGGCCGGCCAGTTACCAGGAAGAAAGCCCTCCAACTCAGATCAAACCGGCCGTGTAAATGGGAACTTGCGTCACCGGGGCCTTTTTGAACTTCCACACAAACAAACCGTTAATGAGCGGCTCCGGGCCCCGCCGGGCTCCTGGTGGAAACAGCCCAGAGAGCCTCAAGCAGCCAGCCCCACACTCTGGCTCCTGTTGGCCTGCATGGCGCTGGAAACTACCCCCTTCTTCCTCCTCCTCCTCTGTCCACCTCCACCTCCTCTTTTTCTACCGCAAGAAAAAGACCTTGTTGAATAAAAAAAAAAAAAAATGTAAGAGAGGGGCGTCTGGCCAGCGTAGCTGCGGCCCTTCATCGCGTCAGGGTTTTTTCGAGATGAAATCAGAAGACAGAGAATAAGGAGGCCTTTGATATATCGGCCATGAGGTCTCTGAGTCCGGGTGGGGGCCGATGGAGGTTGAGACTCGGGATCTGTTTGTTTAAAAGCTGAGCCCCAGGGACGCGGCACGCAGCAAACCACTGGCAGCAGCAAATTATATGAAGAGCCCAACCAGCTCTCTCACTAACGAGCTCAATCTATTTGTTTTTAGTTTTCGTTTCGTTTCTAGTTTCTACTCTGCCACAATGTTATGCTTCCCACACCCACGGGCAGATGCCAAAGATAAAGATGCTCACAGACGGTGTATTTGTGTAGGCTAGTCGTTAAGCAGCAGGAGGACGTTTTGTTAGCAGCTCAACCAAACCAAACGTCCAACATAGATAAAAGTAATTACTCACCTACTGTTGCAGGTTCCATAAGTAATCCCAGTGTTGTTCAAGATGCATGGTTTTCATATTGTAAATAATTATGGTCGCGTGGTTTAGCGACTAGCACTATGACTATGAGAGGAGCACGTAACTTTGGGAAAGTGTCATAGTAGCTAAGATAGTTACTAGTTAAGATCACATTTGAGTTCCTTTTGAATGCCTGTCAGATTTCTCTACATAACTGTCTCAGCTGTTGGTGCGCAAATGCGCCTTGCATGACTTTGATCTACCGCGCAGAAAACATTTTGACGACGTATGCGCACTGGCGCACCGGTTGTGTGCCCCCTGATTATTAATAACATGTAACATGTAAACACAACATGAACATAGTACTCTTATTATGCATATCGCATTCTCGCCGAGATATATTTTCGAGAAAAATAACAAAAAAAATAATGGTTCAAGCCCATTAATTAAGATTCGAGTGCCAACCCTAACGAGCGAACGTTCTAACCCCGAATGTTCAGGGACAGCCTTACTATTTTCAAGGGACTAAGTAGAACCATCAGATATCTAACTAAGATTTTTGTTTTATTCAAGTGGCAAAGTAGAACCATGAAAGATCTTTGTATTCAGTGATGCGTCAGAGGTTTGGTTCATTTGGCAGCAGCTGTGTTCACAGGAACTTCAGTCTAATGACATTCTCCTCAGGAATGACAGCGGGTCAGATGTCGGTAATTGATTTTGACCAGTGAGTCGATTGGGGTTAGGGCTGGCGGAGGCTTTGAATTTTTGCTGTCACATATAAAGTGATGAACTGTACTCCAAAGATGCATATTTGAATGCTTATCAAGCACATGCCACAAAGGCTGCAATTACTTTGAAGCAAGTATGCAGATTTCTGGAGGCAAGTCGATGAGAAAAATCGTGATATACTGCTAGACCCTCATTGACTTTCCTGCCAGAAGTGCATTTATTTTCTGCGTATGTGATGTTTTGTCTTTGGCAAAGAGCCAAATGGTATTCAGTAAGTCCATCTCTCATCTCCGGTGCACAGACCTTTCCACCATGGAGGAGAGGTTGCAGAAGCGCAAGTACATCAAGCTGACAGAGTTTGTGGCGGATATGACCAAAATCTTCGACAACTGCCGCTACTACAACCCCAGTGACTCGCCCTTCTACCAGAGTGCCGAGGTCCTGGAGACCTTCTTTGTTCAGAAGCTCAAAGGGTTCAAAGCCAGCAGGTAAGATGCTGGCAACTGTGACAGTGATGTCACTTGCTGCTCACCACCCCCTACCTCGAAAATAGGAGAGTCATTGATGGTACAGGGAAGGAGTGCAACAGGGTTACCTTCACTCACACTCAGTGTATTGTCACTGAATGTACATTCACGGTACTGTATGCTATATACAGTAGTGGTTTAAACACACTACCCCTCTTCACAATTCATGGACCACTTAATTGTTTAGTTATTTTGTTATCTAAATAAAGGCAAAATAAAATATTATATTAAACATCAATTATCCACATTACAGATGTAGATTGAGCAGATTGTTTGTTTGAAATTGTCTTTGCATGTGAGTTGTGACCTTGTGTATGTTTCCTCTGACGTCAATGACTCCTGTCTTTGACCTCTCGTGTCGATCTCCCTCTGATAGTTGGACTCATCTGCAAATGTTTTGGGCTGTGACTAAACGGCAGGCCTCTGCACTGCACTGATTGTGCAGTGCACATCATGTTGCACTTAAATGTGCAATGCATCAGAAGAAATATGTAGATATTATAATAATCCGACCGCTCTGACAGCTTCCTAAAAAGTGCTCTTTGTGTAGGAAGCTGTTGTAGCTATAACAATGTAGGCGACATGGAGTGCCTTCACATTTTGCAGTTGCGTCTTCAAGCTCTGTTTTGCACGACACATGCTTCATACTTTCATCCATCCTCGTGTTTTCAAGTTTCCTCTCTGTCCTTATCTCAGTGTTTCTCTGCTTGACCACTTGAATTCACCTCAACCGCCAACGTGGCGATTTTCTTTTGATCGGGCATATTGTAGGGTACGATTTTGTACGTTCAGACGAAAAACCTAGTACTTAAACAAATTCTTGTTTCTCATACGTAACAAGAATGTAGTCATATGATCGATGAGAGAAAGCTAGAGTTCAAGACTGGGCTTTATTATCCCCATGAGGAAATTATTTTGTGAGGTTGAGTGTATCTAATGCATTTCAAACACCTAAAGTCAAAAAGAAAATTAGTCCAAGGCACTCTTCATGAAATGTGCGTCCAGCCTGAACCTAAGTGTAATGTTATCATGTGCTTCATCTGCATGTATTTACACCATCCATTCTCTCTCTCTCTCTCTCTCTTGCAGATTGTGATGTCATAACTCCTGGGTGCCGGGGTCACTCAAAAACAAAAAACACACAAAAACAGACAATTGGCCTATCCTGGACCTTGCTGTTTTTTTTATTTCCATAAAACAGCATTACAGATTTATATTAAAAAAAAAAAAAAAAAAGTGCATATATTAAAACCACACTATAGGTGTGCTTCCATTAGTATTTTAGAAGGACATGAACCTCAAATAGAAAAAAGAAGGAAGAAAAAATCTAATGTTCTAATTCTAATAATGGCAGCCATGTTGGTTACACAAAGCAAGGGAAAAATAAGCTTATTTTCGTACAGTCCTTGCAGAGAGATGACTGATATTTTGTTTTGGAAAAGGTAATCTCTTAAATGATATTAAATATTGGACACAAAACAAATAATTTTTGATATTGTCATTTCAGATAAGCTCCACAGCACAAACAAAGATAAGTTATAATTTGCAAACTTGACAGGACAAGTTTATTGTATTCACCATAATGGAACATTTTTACCTCAACTCAAAGCTGACTGTTTTAAAAAGTGACAGTTATTAGTTTTTCATTTTACCGGATGTCTCCATGTATATGTTATTTTATGTGCATATTATATCCTTTTGTGAAGGACTATTTTTATGTTCTAAAGGAAATAATGGTAGGACTTGTATAGAGAGGTCAGTGAGAGAAGAAATCTAGTTAGCTCTCCTGTTGTGAATATGATGAGCATGGAAGTGTCATGTTTCATGATGTAATGTGGTCTTTGTATATACACTGTTGAGCTAACGTTACATTATGACACTTGGTTAACATTTCACCAACATGGCTGCGTTAACTTTCCAAAAATGTCTGACCCCAATGGCATCCAATACATGTTTTTTTTTTGTATCCCCACCTCTTGTCTAGTGCATATTTTTGTCATATTGTCAAGCTTTTAATAAAAAAAAGAAAGAAATGACAACCAAGTCATCCAACTGTTTGCTCCTCCTCTCTGCCTGTCTCTGTAGGTCTCATAACAACAAACTGCAATCATCAGCCTCTTAGGTCCATTCTAAAAGATAAATGTCAAAACGGCACCCTCGCAGTTTACGCTGAACGAATTAAGCCATGGGGGTTCGATGCAGGCTGAGCCATGTCCACACAAAACCGTCCCCATCTGAACGGGGGGTCATGTCCCTGTTGAAATGACAACACCAAACTGATGCAGTGGCACCCAGCCGGACAGACCCCTCAGCCTCCCTTAACGTCCACAGTAGCGGTTATGGAAGAGAACAGAATTGAAAAGCCCCTTATTATCCAAAGCGTCCGAGGAAAACAACTGCAAAACGTGTCCCGGGGTAGATGCTGGGGCAAAGCAGCCCCCATCTTCTGGGGCCTAGCTGCCTTGACCAAGGTGGTCCTCCTATTCAGGTGAAGTGTATGGAGGACAGTGGACAGTGTGGATGGCCAGCCTGTGAAGCTAGCTCTAAACTGGTTGGAGGGCTGTGGAACGCAGCTGTGGAACCGAGCTGCAGTAGATGTTTGGAGAGTCGTCTTCATTCTATAGCTGATCTCTATTTTTGTGTATCCTGTATGGCCAGATGTCAGCTCCTCTTTTCCTAGCCTGTGGTGAAACTTTAATTTCATACTTTTACCTTCCAGTTGTCTCAACTTTGCCGCCTCAACTTCTCAATTCGAAGGTTTTTCCAGACAAACCAAAACAATACACACACACACCAGAGTCTGGTGTTATCTAGAACCTGAACCTGATCATGTTCTGATTTTCTCATGTTGTGTCACTCCCCTCGCGGCACTGCTGAAATTCTACATTTATAAACAATGGCACTGTATTTTTTTAGAAGCATTGTTATTTTTCTGAAAATTTAAAATAGGTGGAAGTTTTCTGTCGTCTCCACCAATGAGAATATTGTGTATAGACAATAGTGTTGGGGGTAATAGAGGGCTGTCCCTCATCGATCTCAAGAGCCCCATCACCTAAATGTACATTTCTGAAAGGGTCACGATTCCCACCCACCTTCAGCACCATTCAGAACAGAGAGCCATTGTGAAATTATTGTCAGGTGCGGTTTGGCCCGTGGCAGACTTATTTATGAGCCCTGGTTTTGTGGCTTCTCTTAATTTTCTTTTTTTTCCACCCCATAATGGGATGTTGATCTGTTGAACATAAAGAATGTTGATCCAAAACCTTCACTCAGAGAACTGATGTCTTTGATCCTGGCCCTCCCCAGAACCATACCTTGCCTCACTGTGAATGCTCTGGGAGAAGTCAAGGACACGTAGACGGGAAGCGTGTTTGAGGCAAGCGGAATCGAGCATTGGGACTGGAGAAAGGCGGTTAAAAGTATTCTATATCAACCCTGAAACATCCTAGAACCCGTGCCCTCGTATGTACTACTAACTCCGTCGTTGCATCTTTCTGTTTCCCATCCTATCAGTGAGAGTCCATCTGTCTCTCCCTCCCGCTCTATACTATCTTGCACGGCCCTCCCCTGCCAAAATATTTCACTTTGTTTGACAGGTTGGCTCACATGTATCTCTCAACTCACAGAACTAACCCTCAAACGCATGGCTCAGTAATTGTATAATGGAGTTTTCCACTCAGCATCAACTCAATTATGTTGTGGTCTGTGGTAGCACGTCTGGGAGTAAACCGTGTGTGTTGGGGGGGGGGGGGTCGGAGAGATCTTTCTACCGTGGGGTTTGTATGACAGTTTTATAGCAGCATTTTTTGCATATTTGGGATTTTTTTCTAATCAGTGATTATCATTACCGTTTTTGAGGGGAAAGAGGCAATTATGTAGCTCTGTGCGTCTCAGTATATCTGATGAAAATCGACTCCAAAATTAAGGAGTCCTAGTTTCAGTTTCACTTCGTCAGCACGGTGGTTTTCTTTGGAGAGGCAGAATTGAGAGATGATGTGATGCCAGTCTCTTTTATTTTTGCTCACAGTTTAGTCTAATACAAATGTCCCCCTGCTTTATACTCGGGCGTTATTGACTATTTGTAAATTATGGCTGTCTATATATGAAGAGATGAGAGATTTTTAGCTCTTTTAACTGACATTTAAGCCGACTTGTACATTTTAACTGTCTATTTTTTTTCTCTTTAATTCTCTACATTTAGGTGAAATTGCCCTTTTATAATAAAAAGTGCTGCATATTGTGTGCAAATTGGTTTTGACCGGGGGGGGGGGGTATAGCATAACTCTTGTAAAGGGTTTTCTTTTTTAATTGCTAAGGAAAGAACCAGTTCATCACAATTTCTATAAGATTGCGTCTCTTATATTATTTATTCATATCAGTGAATGGTTCTCTTGGTTTTTGGGTGGATAAATGTTGAAGAAAGACATGACCAGGGATACAAAAAAGTACACTATGTTTTTAACAGATTGTGGCAATTAACTCAGAAGATATCCTTTTTTGTACTTGATAGGAAATTTCATCCTAGATAATAAAGAACTGTTTTTGACATCAGTTTTCTAAAGTGTTGTGTCGTGTCTTTGATGTCTTACTCAACTGTGCCTGACCTTGTGAATTGGAGGGGAAATGATGCCCCTGTTCATCATGTTAACTTGTCCCATTCAAACAGCTAAAACCTGATTTATACAGCATAAAATGCATACGTGTTAACCTGAAAATCAGTTAATTTAAATTAGTGGGATAGTGTTATGTTTCTGACAGCATGTGTAATACTACCGGTATATGTTCTGGTGTTGCTACACAAAGTCATGATCAATGATGGGGTCAGTTTTTAAAAGACTGACCTTTCCTTTAAAAGTGCCAATTACTGTCACTTCCCATTTTATTAAATACCACGGAAGAAGAGCTTAGGCCAGATGAATGCATCGCAGGGGTCCAATCAATTATCTCAGACTGCCAGGGGAGAAGGAGGAAAAAGGCATTTTAGTGTGTAGACACTTCTGGTGAGCTCTCAAGGGCAAGGTCATGACCCTAACATGCTATGCACACTCTTCCTGTGTTCAAATTAGTAGCAGTACACACGAGCAACCTCTACAGCTGACCTTTTCTGTCTCCCTCTCACACCACTCTCCTCTACCAAACCTCCCCCCGCCTCACTCAAAACCGCTAAGTGAATCCAGAAGGTTGCAGGGACACTAAACACACCGCAGATGACCACAAGCCCCCATCTATCTATCTATCTCTCTCTGTCTCTGTGGCTTCACTGGCTTGGGGGCTGTCACACAGGAAGGAACGTGCTCCCACCTCCCCCTCTTCCCTCGTTCCCTTCCCCACCTCCTTTTCTCCTTCCCTCCCCATCTCCTTCCCCTTCATCTATCTCTCTCTCTCCCCTCGCTCTCGCTCTACCAGTTGGAATGTCCTCCTGCTGTGATGCTAGCTGAGATGGGAGCGGGCTCCTGTTTCCTGCCTGCCCGCATCTGTTCCCTCCAGCACTGATCCCAGATAGAAGCTTCCTCCAGCCTGGGAACGGACGGAGCTCAGTATTCAAGCTCCCAAATCACCCCCCGCCCCTCCCCCCCCCCCCCCCCCCCCCCCCCCCCCCCACCACCTCCTTCCATCCATCCCACGGGCAGATGGAGCCTATGGTCATTACAGCTTAATTAGGGACCCTTCTCATGCTATCACTGGCATTGATATTGTGACTCAATGGTTCAGTAAGGCTCCCATGACCAGTCAAGGTCAGATGGTTGTGATAAGCAGCCCATCAATGGGATAACATTTTGTGTGTGTGTGTGTGTGTGTGTGTGTGTGTGTGTGTGTGTGTGTGTGTGTGTGTGTGTGTGTGTGTGTGTGTGTGTGTGTGTGTGTGTGTGTGTGTGTGTGTGTGTGTGTGTGTGTGTGTGTGTGTGTGTGTGTGTGTGTGTGTGTGTGTGTGTGTGTTATTTTAAAAGCTATATGCTGCAGGCATGGGCCTGCAATGGTTGGCTGTCCAACATATGCACAATTGCACAAACTGAGACACAAAGTTCACATCACACTACTGGGTACAAAACAAGTACAAATCTTTATTGGGTTCATGTATAATAAAGCAACATGTAAGCTCTCAGTGCAAACATTTCGTTCTATCCCTTTGGTTTACAAATTACAGACTGAATTCATACTTTGCCGAATGACAAACAATGTTTTCAAGTTTTTTAAAGTATAAACCTTTTGTCGATACGACACAGCCATTTGATGAAGCATAACATGTCTGCTTGTGGCCAGGCTAAAGCCAAGCCTGAGTCTATAAAAAAGAGAAGGAATTCGAGGAAAGACAGACTGGATCTTTCCACTATTCTCTTCTCTATCCTGACAGACTGAGGGAGGAGTGAGGAGGATCCTCTGTTCCCTCCCTGTGTCATTTTATCATCACTATCAGGAGGAAACATCATATGTCCAAAACTGTTACTATTCAGGGTTCAAGTTCAAAGATAGCAAAAGAGATGAAGATAAGAGGTTTCTGCCTGACAGCAACGATATGTACGTAACCCTTCACCTGGCCCACGCCTCCCTCCTCATCACCCTTACTTAAATGCCTAAATGCCTCCTTTGAGCCTTGATCGGCCTCCCTAGAGAGGTATGTGGTGTGTGTGTGTGTGTGTGTGTGTGTTTTGTGCAAGCGACCAAACAACAGCCAAAGGTGGCATTACCGCTCTACACAGCCGAGCTGCAGCGGAGGCGCTTTTCCGAGTCGTGCGTCCAGGTGCAGAGAGGATCAGATCCCTTTGATTAGATTTATGGCATGCCTCCTACAAAAACACACAACCAGGCCCCTTTTTGATGTCCTGGTCTCCTCAGGCAGACATTTCATCGAGCGCACATAATTAAAGTTAGAAAAATAAGCCTCTCTCGTGACAAGCAAAGGTCCTGTCTCCCGCTGATCTGCTGGGGTCTTGTTGCTGCTTTTCCAGCCCCCCACCCCCCATCCCCAAAACAATAATAGTTAGTGCATTTCCTGTTTCCCAATGACAGGGGCACTGTGACAGTACAAATATGTAAATGTTGTTTTCACCCTATTGGAGACAGGCTATTGAAAAAGAACATTAATTGGGGGGAGGAGGGGTTACATTATTTTTTAAATCAGGGTACTGAAAGGTGTAAAAAGAATCACACCCGTGTGAAGTAAAGGACACTCTTATCATCATACATCATCTTACATCATCTCATTCCAGCCAATCACAATTCGCGTCCTCACTTTTGTCTTCAATGTTTGTGTTTACACAATGTTTGTGTTTACACAAACACTCAAAACTGGCCATTCATTGTCAATGGCATTCAATGTTTGTGTTAGGACAAACACTAAAAACTGGCCATGCATTGTCAATGGCATTCAATGTTTGTGTTAGGACAATGTTTGTGTTTACACAAACCCTCAAAGCTGGACATAGGAGAGGCTAGCGCCCCTCACAAAGATTACGATTTTGGATTTGTAGTACGGTGACATCTCAAACGTTTCCCTTATGAGCATTTGTATGGAAAACAATGAAGCATGATCTGCAAATTGCATGAACAAATTTGTTAATAAATTACTCTACATCATGATTAAATATACATTGCTTTAACACAGATTTGCATTAAAAACTTTTGGGGTTTGATATTGAAGAATTGTATTGACCTAGAGTGGAATGCAATGGATGCTGTTCCAAAGAGAGAAAACTTCCTCTTGTCTGCCAGCTTAGAGCAGAACATTAAACAGAAAGTCTTTCCTGTGTGTGTGTGTGTGTGTGTGTGTGTGTGTGTGTGTGTGTGTGTGTGTGTGTGTGTGTGTGTGTGTGTGTGTGTGTGTGTGTGTGTGTGTGTGTGTGTGTGTGTGTGTGTGTGTGTGTGTGTGTGTGTGTCATAGTGTGACTTAGCAGGCTGGAGCTGGCAGAGTATCATGCACGGGACAAATATGGACTTGATTCACACACTTGAAAAAAAGAAAAGAAAAGAAAAACTCTTAAATATGGCTCCCTGCTAAATTAAACAGCATCAAATGCCAAATAAATTTCCCCATCTGAGTTATTCTATTGAACTGCTGAACTCAGGTCATGCTAAATATCAGAAGGGGGTTTACTTCACCTTCGTGCTAAATATTTCCTTTTCAGAAGAGCCAATCAGAGAACTGCACTAAGTTGAACTGAGTGACTTCATGTGCCAGACATGAACGTAACGCCCATAATGATGAGGCCACACTAAACTGAGCTAAAAGAGCTGAAATGAGTTCAACTGTTTAAAGGACCACTTTTCAACCTACCTTTATATAATTGGTCCTCACTAATGTTCATGATAAAATGCCACAATTCTTTCCTACTCAGTCTGTGTCTCATAGGAGGGCTGTGGGCAGTTCAGAAACACATCCACCAGAAAGTGCAGGTTTTCTATTCCTGAAAAGTTGCAATGCGATAATGGAATCATTCTCACGATAAAAAAAATCTAAATATTTTTCAAAAACAAATCTTGTTTAAACAAAAATCTGCCTAGCGATGATGTCACTGGTGGACAGGTTTTTGAACTGCCCACAGCCCTCCTATGGCTATGAGACACAGACTGAGTAGACTTTTTTGGGGGGCATTTTATCATGAACATTAGTAGGACCAATTATATGAAGATAAGTGGTGAAGTGGTCCTTTAAGGAATAAAAATGCGGGTCCGGCCTTGATAGACGCCGCAAATTCAATGTGGCAGAAGAAAACATTGAACTCGCCATGCTTGTGTCTTCTGTCAAAGAGAACACACATTTTTTCTTTGAGATACTGTACAAAAAAAAGGTAAAAACAAAAACAGCCTGGCTTATGATTCATCACCTTTCCACAAGTTCTTGCCTTCTTCAGAAGCTCTCCTTTCTCCTGCAATGATGGCGGTCTGCTTAAAGGTCAGTTCATATAAGCAGCTACAATGTCTCTTCCCCTGCAGCAGGGGGGTGGGTACAGTGGGCGTGTCTTTGGTTCACCTACACCTGGAGCGGGTGGCCTCAAGGGCTTTCTGATGCCTCCGTTTGTTAAACCTCTTGACGTAGTTGTTGCTTCGCAGAAGTCCGTCCCCCGGCTTCAGTTTACCCCCCAGCAGGCTCAGGAGGTCATTGGGAAGGTGGCGCCTCCTATGATAGATCTGACCCATCACAATGTATCTGCTCCCTAAAAGAGGAGACATTGAGAAGGTCTTCTTGAGAAGTGGATACAAGCTAATCATGTCCAATATATCAAATATAATAATTGTATAAGAAATATACTAAATAATATATACATTTATTTGATTTAACAGATTTCAAATCACATCACACAAACAATACCAAACAACCAATCTTTTTTTTTTACACAATTCTTTTGGGCTAAAACCCCATATCCTTCAACAACCTGGTAGAATAGATGCAAGGAGTATTAACATCTGGGAACACCATCTGTTCCCCATCAACAACTAGGCAACTAGCCTACAGTATTAATTTAAATTAACACTGGATTTTGCTGTGCAAGCAGATTGCCTGCCTGACACCCATGTGTGAGCAGCTCTACTGGGGGGTTCTGCACATTTCATATCATTAAATGAAGGGAAAGCATTTGTTAATTTACTTCCACATCCAGAATGTATCTGCTTGTCCTAGGAGCTACACCTTAAGTTGTGGTCACAAGCTTCTCTAAACCAGTGGTCTCCACACGATTTTTGGGGGGTCCCCAGATGACAGTTAAAAAAAAGGTCGATCTACGGATCTACAAGCTTGATTTTGTTGATCGGCTATTTTTACAATATTTATATGTGGAACCGAATCAAACTAAATGTAGGCCTAATAACTCAACTCCCACAATTCCAAGTGCTTATCAGGGTGGGGGGTTCAAATGTGATTACTTTGGGGGATCACAGCCTGAAAATGTTGAGAACAACTGCTCAAACCAACCTTTTGGCTTTTGCGGCTTATACTATCTCAGAGATGTTGTACATACCAAGTTTGAGATCCGGGCAGGGCTTGCTGCACTTGTAGGTATCGAGAACCAGAAGACGGACTTTGAAGAAGAAGCTGTCAGGCGTCATGTATAGACGACTCATCTTGTAGAAGCCTTCACTGCTCACCATTAACGTTATCAGGCGTATTCCTTTGCGCACCATGTCAATGTCATGAACAATCCCATTAACGGCTGTTTCGAGACAAGAAACACGTGAAAACATATCATGAGTTTATTGTGAAATTCACCCCATTGTGTTCATAATGTTTGAACGTAAAGTGTGGAATTTATGAAACCCCCAGAATTGTTGGTATGGCTTCTTATATTCCGTTAACAGTAGGACTCAGAGATGGAAAATGTCCCATTACAGATCGAAATACCACCATGTATTTCCCCATTTTTTCCCAGAGCATTACCAATTATCCTTTACAACCACAAAACCAGTTTAGCGTTCATGTACTGTCAAACCTGGGATAAAAATTTGTATGACAATATTTTTTGTTAACAAAATGTCTTCAATGCAATAAATCATTATAAAATGAAAAAAGAAGTCAGAGGACAGTGTTGCAATGGAAAAAACTATGTTAATGTACATGTATACTGTACTATATCTATCTATACTGTAACACAATAATCACTATTAAAGATGAGCAAAGTACAATAAAAATAATTGGAAAAGACAATTTACTTTGATAGTATTAGTTCGAAGTACATCATTGACCATTTAATCACATGTTCAGAAGTTTTGTCCATTGTACATTGAAAAAAAATAAAGAATCCAGCACTCAGTAATGTCCTTTCACAATTCTATTTGCCTCACTGCTGGGACCAACAACGGACATGTTTCAGCTCAAACATCCTTCATCAGTGTTCTTCATCACACTGATGAAGGCTGTTTGAGCTGAAACGTCCCAGTGAGGCAAATACAACAATTGTGAAAGGGCATTACTCAGTCCTGGCTTCGTTCTCTTTTCACTGTATTTTTTGGCTGTGCACCTAAAACCCTCTTCATTTTGGGAGTGTTGCAGGCACTATGTTTCTACTGTACCTGTGAGTGAATACAGTACGTACCAAATTCACTGTAGCAGTAATACTCTCTCTCTTCCTTCTCCTTCCTGCACTCACTCATACAGAAGGCATCGTGAGTGAAATCAGACTCTGTGAAGAAGACAGAGAGAGGAGCAAGGGATGAGAAGAAGAGAGGGAAAGAGGACAAGAGCGAGTGAGCGTCGACTATTGTGCCAGCACGGAGACAGCAGACTCTCATTCCAGTGTCATTAGAAAGGACAGGGTTGTCATTACAAAACCCAGGCATCACATTCCACCAGTAAAGGATTGGGTGTGGTTCTGCACGGATGGGGGGGGTATCCCCCCCATAATTACAGTATCATAGCTGATCTCACTTGTTTTGCATTTTCATCATCATAACCTCGCATGTCCCTGAGACTCACCACAAAGTGACACATTGACAGATAGATTTGAGGGATGAGTGAGCAATTTGTGGCAGCAGATGCAGTCTTAACGATGCAGACTGACTGTCAACATGACTCCTGTGAGCTGGGTGAACTCTTTGTGTGAATGTATTGTTTGTAGAAAGACAAATAGGACACTGACTGTAAAAACATATTTAGCTTATGCTATTTAAATGTCTTCAGTTGTGAGTCCATACCAGCATGATAGCATCTACCACCCCCAACCCTCCACAACTTTGTGACCATCGTAATAAAAAGCTCACCAGCCTGAATACCACGAACATATACTCTACAGTTGTGTGTTCCTGTGTACTATATATAAGTGTGTGTGTGTGTGTGTGTGTGTGTGTGTGTGTGTGTGTGTGTGTGTGTGTGTGTGTGTGTGTGTGTGTGTGTGTGTGTGTGTGTGTGTGTGTGTGTGTGTGTGGCAGCACTGTCTGACTGTGATTGCATGCGACCAGGTCATCTCGCATACCTCGTTTCAGGATATCAAATTGGAAGAGCAGGCTGGAGGACCGTCGGTTGTAGAGGACAGACGGGCGACTGTTATTTCGACCGGCGCTGGCCAAACCTGACTGATAGAGGCTGGATTTCCCCGGACGGTTCTCCTCCGGATCCAGTCGTCTGTTTGCTGGCTCCCTGCGTGGGGAGGGGGCTGGCGGCTGGTGTGGCGGGGACGGCAGCAGGGGTTGGTGGGGTTGAACTCTGGGCCTGGCGTTGGGGTGGCCCTCTGCCTCACTCTGCTGTGGGGGATTGATGTTGACATGGGGCTCTGCGTTGGGTTTCTGCTGAGTGCGGTTGGTGATGGCCACAGTGCTTTCTGTCAGTGGCGTCTTCGGAAGCAGGCCGGCTGCGTCTGCCCTTGCTTTGTCACTGTTGTGCTCGATTAGACGGTCGATCTTGGGGCCTTTCTTGCTCTTGTTGTGAGGACTGTGGTGGCGAGGGATGGGCACCAGGTCACTATGCTTGGGCCAGACGCCCGAGGGTAGTGGATGGAGGGAATATTTGCTCTCCCCTGTTCTGCTGCTCTTTTCCAGAAGTTCGTTGATGGGCAGCGAGGGCTCCTTAACCCCCAGCCTGCTCTGGTTGCTGTGGGCAGGATCCATCAAGCTACCCTGGCCTTTCTCGATGAGGGTGTACAGTTCTGATTGAGACAGAATAATGTATACATACCAGTTAGACACATCCTGTAATGCAATTAAATTACTGAAATAATAAATTATATATCACTCCTATGGTTAGTCTGCCAACCATTTTAAGACTAGAATTCCTTGAGATCGACAGTTGTAGTTCTTATAACTCAGTCTCAGGACCTAGCAACCACCATGATAATGTTTTTCTCTGTGCCAATTACAGTATTTATTAACTGTTGTCCACTACCACTACCAAACGGGACCTTGATACTTTATTATGGAATAATAAGCTTTGACTTTGATATTTCTGAGTTTAAAAAGTGAAACCTGATTAGGATCTTTAGGCAAAAGGAAAATGTTAATTAAAAAAACTAAAGACCTGAGTTACTCCTGAAGTCCCGATCCCATCAACGAGAAACAATCTGATACAGATCTAATCAGATCTGTTCTCATAAACTCTTTACAAAATCACCACTAATTTTGTTCCCTAATAAACAAATATAGCCTATAGCCAAACAAAAAATATATATAGCCTATTGACTATTGACTATAAAGTAAAAACGTTGCATGTTTAATTTGAGATGTTTTGAACAGATCTGGCATCTGAAGCATTGGAGATTCTAATTGTAGGCTACAGCTACAACTTCTCCCTGGAAATAAAAAACGTCTGGGTTTCCGAGGCTACAACTTAATTAATCAAACAATACACATACAACAACAGTATTAGATATTCTGTAATTTCTGTATGAGGAATATGATTGTAGCATATCTGTCAAAAAAAAAAAAAAAGCCTACATGGCTACATATGATTTATATAGGCCTAGCGCTTTTCAAGGAATAGGTATATAAATCGGAATATAATAAACCGGAAAAATATAAATATAAGAAAGGGGTTAAACTCACCATTAACAACATGCTCCTCCGCATTAAGGAACGGAACTGCAAGAAACAAGAGCAGTGAAATAATCCCTGTCATCCTGAATGGTTCCGTGAGGACAGTGTTTTAAATCTGCCGGAGTGTAGGGATGCCTGGGAGTTTTATATTGACTGCTTGGGAATGGGAATGGAAGTGGATGGGATGGAAAGGAAGGCGGGACGTCCCACCACAGCGCTGTGACATGACATCAGATCACACACTCTTTTCATTCATGAATGTGTTCCAGAGAACTAGAGAAGCCCCTATAGTGTAGTGAAAATATAGCCTCTGCTGTTTACTTAACACAGTGATATAATAAGTACCGGTAAGTAACGATAGTTTTGTTTTCTTCGTTTCCGCCCTTTTCTGCTTGAGCATTTGTCTACTGATCTCCAATGTAAATTTTCAGATTTATTTCCTGTATGGTTGGTAATTTGGTATGGATCTAAGATTGGATGACGAATCCTTAAAATAAATGAAAGTGCAATAAACAGATGTGAACTTGAGTTGTGGTATGCTATGTTTAATATCGAATCGCCATCTCAAATACAGTTTGTAATCAATAAGTCATACATTAAAAGCGTGTGTCCTGCAAAATGATTATCCCATAGAGTTAATGTGGGTTATCCCATAGTCAGTGGAATTCTGTTCCGACTGCCTTGCATTACTGCCCTCTGGAGGAATAAAATAGTAACATGAATACACTTTGCTCGCTGTTAAATACGGTTTATTCTGCAAAGCCGGAAAGGACAAATCAAACAGGCACGCCTTTTACCGTAATTGATAAATTGACGAATGTTAAAATAATTCTATCACTAGGCCTATATTATTCAAGGGTTAATAGTAGTGGCGACGTGTACTCCTTTATTTTGCCGTCAGCAGGCTACTGGACAGTGACACTCATACATGAATGCCATGGTGATATCTCCCACACGATGGTATCTGCAGTATGTAACCTGTGCTATTCTGGGTAAAACGAGAAACTAAATACGACCCAGATGGGACTCGAACCCACAATCCCCAGCTCCGGAGGCTGATGCCTTATCCATTAGGCCACTGGGTCAGCACGTTTCCACGTAAGCTAGCGTGCATTTATAAAATGTAACAGGTCGGCTCTGCGGTTTATTAAATGTATTCATTATCACGTACATAATCTCGCTTTAAATAAAATAAATTAAAAACGGCATGACACATTTATTCCGAATAAGCACATTCACCAAGGATCTTGCTCCTTTTACTTAGCCGCCATACACTCTCGCGATAACAGACCGTTGCCAATAACAACGACATGGTGTTCGTGTTTACGCTTTTCTTTTAACCACTTGAACCCCGGCATGGACTGGGGGGGGCTAAACGTCCCGTTAGTCAAAAATACCCGACCCAAAATCTCACAAGGCGTTCACAATGCGACGCGTTGTGAGCTTTTAGGTCGGTATTTTTGGCGAAGGTTGGTGTATGTAGACAGAGAGACTCGGGGGTCCCGTTTAATTTAAAGCGTACTGTTGAGGGTTGAGGGGTTAATAATGTGACGCTACAGCCCCACGCGGCCATTACATCTATAGGGCGATTCCTACGTTACGTCACAACAAGTACCAGAACAACCAAGCAAGGGCTCGGTAAGCGCGTACCGCGTGATTAAAATATGCATTTTTAAATCATGTTTAGTATTTATCGGCGTGTCGGATTGATACATTTTCACTTGTTTGGCACGCAGAGCGCCATTATACCCATGTTCTGTTGTGTTTAGTTTAGGAGAGAATGAGCAGCAGTAGTAGAAAGGGTTTGGGTTTAGTGGGCCACATGGTGGCCGCCAACTGAAAGCCACCCTGCCGCTGTTCGTTCACAGCCTCGCGGCTAGCTGCGGCAGCTAGCTAAACGCCAGTTCGTTTATCAATGTTTTTAGCCGATCCCATGACAGAAAGAGGATAACAATTCCTGTTTTGCTCACACCAGGTGTTTTATTTCCACAGATTGTCTTCTTCGTGTTTTGTTGTTCAACAGTCAAACGGAGATGTCAGCTGCCAACAACGACAGCAACGGAGCTCGTCTCACCCAGTTCAAAAACAAAGGAAAAGATGTCAACGTAAGTTGGAGCTGTCAAGAAGTGCCCCGCACCGCCGGCCGGCTCAGCTACTGTAACGTTACGAGAAGGTCAGTTACACCTGAGAGACGATCAACTAATACTTATTTTTTTGTGTACTTAATTTGTTTAGGAACTCAGGCGCCGGAGAGTTGAAGTCAACGTGGAGCTCCGCAAGGCAAAGAAGGATGAACAGATCCTGAAGAGAAGGAATTGTGACGGTGGCCTTCTAGACGATCCAACATCTCCTCTCCAGGAGATAGACCCCAATTCACAGGTAACTAGAATTAAGCATGTGACATTGACTCAGATTTGTTGAGTGGGAAAGGAGCTAGAAGAACATCAGAGATGGCATGTTAGGGTCCTAGGCGAAGTAGAAGCAGTCAGGCGGCCCTGGCTGCATACTTTCATAATTGGGTAACACTGGTGAGTGGTGATGCCTCAGATTAATTTCTAGAATGGTTGGCACTTGCAGTGGTTGGTAGTTGTCATCAGAGCACTGTCAAATATAAGTACTCCATGGATGACGGACAACCTTTTCCATATGGGAAGTAGTCTGGACAAATACAGTTGCATGTTAGAAATGTCTTGTAATTTGCCTTAGCTGAACGGGTAACAACTGCCTGGAAACCAGAAGGTCCACGGTTCAGTGGGGGAAACCACACACCATGGCACCAACCTGCACAACGGGAGCAATTAGGGGTTCAGAGTCTTGCTCAAGGACACTTCAAGTTCAACACTAGCCTTGAAACATGACTGTCATAATCATGACAGTCATGACGCAACTGAATCCAGTTTTACGCGATCGCTACATTTACACCGAAAATGTGTACATAAACATTCAGATTTCAAATATAAAGTCCGCACACAGGGTTCGTTTGGAAAATTCACACTTGCACACCGGGAGTGCACTCGCCTATTAGTCTATATTGGCAGTGGGGCCAGCGTGCCTATATCGAACACACAGTGCCACACTCCTCCCGACCGATAGGGTCGCGTAGTTGAATGGCAAAAAAACAGCTTGGATAAAAATGTCTTTTATTAAACACGGAATGCAGCCATGCTAATCGCTGTCCCAGTAAAAACACCCTTGGGACATGTGGCGAGTACTTTATATTTGAAATCTGAATGTTTATGTACACGTTTACAATGTAGTGATCGCGTAAAACAGGCGGAAGTTAAGCCATGGCGCTCGTGAAGTATGAGCATCATGTGAACCATGGCAACTTCAACACTAACTCTGGGTAGCCCAGGATCAAGAACCTCACAGTTCCCAGTAAATGCACCATTAACCATCCGGATGCTTTACCGGCCACTCTACTCCTGAGCCACTGCTGCCATGCGTGTGCTATAGATGCACGTTTGGTAGTGTAATAACATAATCTGTGATCATGAGATTAGAGATGGTTGGAGTCTCATAATCCTCACGTGCTGATTCGATTGTTATATATATATATATATATATCTCGAACAATCCTAGACATGTGAATGTCTACAATTGTAATAAATATGGTAATGTTAGAAATTCTTTGATGTGGTTTAGCTTATGTGTGGTAAGCTGTTTTTGTGTGTTCTTTTCAGCATTGGTCGGTGGAGGAGATAGTGGCAGGAGTAAATAGTCAAAGCCTTGATCATCAACTGCAGGCAACACAGGCAGCCAGGTAAGGAGCTCTGAGCCTGAACGGCTTTACTGTCAAAAGGGATGGTGTCGGACTACTTGTCCAGAGTCCAAATAGTCAGGGATTGTGGTCTGGATACTTAAAGGAGCACTTCACCCATTTTTCAACCTTCATCATATAATTAGTCTCACTAATGGCTGTCTACTCGCTCTGCATCTCAGAGGACAGTTGGACAGTTCAAACGCCTGCCTAGTGCCTACCTATAATAAGCGCTGGACCAGTAGGCCACAGAATTAACTCCACTATTTTCTTTTCTATTTAATGTTAGCTCCCAAATTTGGAGTCATACATAATAGACAAACATTATAGATGACTTATGTCACAGGCTGGCCACATGAAGACATTCCTAGAATTTATGTGTATATATTATATGTACAGCACAGTACTGTGAGCAAATACTCTATCCTTAATGAAACGAAGGGCGCTTTTACACCCAAAGTTTGCCTAGAAGGTCTGGATCAAGGACCAAACATTAAAATTTTGATTTTGGTAATTTTAGTGTTCACACAAGACTTGGTTAAGCAAACCAGATATGTAAACAAATTACACTGGTCATACAGGCCAAAATAATTATCGGATCAGGGGATCATCCTCACTGCTACTGCTTCACTCCATTTTGTCCTGAGGAAACATTGCTACGAATATAAATAATACGCATCGCACTCAGTGGATGTTTTGTGTGACTTTTCTTTTGGCAGATTTCGGATATGCAAAATGCAGCATAAACATTGTATACAAATTTAAAAAATAACACAATACTACACTATGTATGCTTTATCCCCGTCTAATGTATTCAAGAACGTTTCCACGAACATAATGTCATTCATCATCTTATTTTAAATATCTAAATATGTTTTTTAGTTTTATTTTATATCTCTGTGTTTGGAAGTATGGGAAGGTATTACATTGACGTGGCCTCTGCTGTACATATAATTGAGTTTGACACCCCTCGTCTAAATCCTGAGTGGTCCCTTCGTAAACAACCCCTTAATATACAAACTGCACCTCTGATTTCTCTGTGCTGCAGAAAGCTCCTATCCAGGGAAAAGCACCCGCCCATCGACGGCATTGTTGCGGCCGGCCTTATCCCCAGGTTTGTCAGCTTCCTGGCCCTCTCTGAATGCCCGCCCATCCAGTTTGAGGCGGCCTGGGCCCTGACCAACATCGCATCGGGCAACTCGTTACAGACTACTGCGGTGGTAGAAGGAGGGGCCATTCCAGCCTTCGTTCTCCTTGTGAGCTCGCCACACCTCCATGTCAGTGAGCAGGCTATCTGGGCACTGGGCAACATCGCAGGTACACATCCAATATGGGATTTGAGTATGACACTAAAGTCCTTCTTCCCGTTCTTGTTCAAGCTAAAATGGCTACCACAATCGCCATAGACTTGAGCAAAGTTTTGTTTGTTGGGCTTCAAGACAGTGACTTTTATTTAAAGCAAAGCAATGCGAAACACTTACTTTGAGGCTGTCAAGTTCGTATGTATATCATACACGTGTGTCTAGTGTCCACCAGAGGGTAATGAAAACATCAAAACAAACTTGGGTTAAACCATATTCAGATGCCCTAAATTAAAGCTGTTAACCCACGTGGCTCAACTATGCAGTATGCACACCTCTAGGCTGCAGTCTGTTTGCTTATTTAGACCAAACGGAAAAGAAGCCAAGGACATTGCTAGGGGAATAAACGCAATACATGTCACTGACCACTGTGACCAGTCAGATAGATTCTAAGTTGCCCGGGTCAGTATGTTGACAAAATTACTTTTTGGTACCCAGGTGATGGTTCCAACTACAGAGACCAAGTAATCAAGGATGGTGTAATCCCACCACTGCTGTCCATTTTGGGAGGCACAGACCTGTCGGTGTTACCTGTGAGTTCTCAACTTCTCATCCACACTACTGGCTGGTTTCACTGAAATCTTGGCTGTTTGTCATTCATTCGTGATTTATTTTTATTTTTTTAATGGATACATTGAACCCATCTATAAATAACTTTTCCTCTATTCAGCATTAGCCTCGTGTAGCCAGCCTTCATCTGCCTTTGCAATGCATATTGCCCCAGGCAGATTAAGTTTGACCCTTCTCATTTGCGGGAGGACTTCATGGCCAAAATGGTGACGAGCCAACCAGATTCGTCTGGAACCAGGCTATAACCAACCAGGGCCCAGTATGCAAATATGGGGCGGGAGACTAATAGCCACGCAGTGATATTAGAATTGCTACGTGAGGCTAATTCAGCATTGTGTGCTGCTTATCTATGAATCTACCCGAAGCTCTTGAGTAACCAGTTTAAGTTGGGGAAGCTTTTATGTAGTCCATTACTGTTATTTCTCAATTGTAAATTACTCTTTGTGTCCTGCCAGTCTGGCTACCTGCGGAACGCCACCTGGACCTTGTCCAACCTGTGTCGGAACAAGAATCCTGCTCCCCCCCTGGAGGCCGTGGTGCAGCTCCTCCCAGCCCTGGTGGGCCTCCTGTACCACAACGACAGAGAGGTGCTGGCCGACACCTGTTGGGCCGTGTCCTACCTGACAGATGGCCCCAATGAGAGGATAGAGGTGGTGGTCATGTCTGGCCTGGTACCACGCATGGTGGAGCTCCTAGCCTGTGGCGATCTTGCCATTTTGGTACGCATCACTCTCCATACATCAGGCTCATGGGTCATTACAGATAATTTTGATATTTTGACCAAAAATCATCATCTGTAATTCGCTCTGGATTACGAATTGTTAATTGTAATCATGATTAGCTATTTTGATTACAGTACAATTAAGACAGGAGGCCAATTCTACAAATTCCTTCTAAATTAATAGTTCTCACACTTTCAAAATAATAGCAGATGTACAAGCTCGCTGCGCGGCATGAAGCAACGTGCTGTGAGCTTGTACATCTGCTATTTTCGAATAGCCAACGCAAAAATCTGAAATGCTTTCCAGGTTTTAATTTCTCGTCTTCTCTCCGTTCCCTCCCAGACCCCTGCCCTGCGGTCGCTGGGTAACATCGTGACGGGGACAGATGAGCAGACGCAGAGTGTGCTCAACGCTGCCGCTCTCAATGCCTTCCCAGCCTTGCTGCGCCACGAGAAGAGCAACATCCAGAAGGAAGCGGCCTGGACCGTGTCCAATATCACCGCTGGAAAAGACACTCAGATCCAGGAGGTCATCAATGCAGGCCTGGTGCCCATCCTGGTAGAAGTGCTTCAGCAGGTCTGAAATGAGGGGAAAAAAAGATCTGTTTGTCTGGATGTGTACTTGTATATTAGGGATACATTTTTATACAGTATGCATCTGACGTAACCCGTTTTCTGTGTAGTGCTATACCGTACCTCGATATATTGAGGCTTAGATGACCCAAGTTCAATTTCAACCATAGTGCTGAGTGCTGACCACCAGAGGTTGTCTACCTTGAAAGCAAGAATGAAGATACCCTTATTGTTATTTTTGTCTCTTGCTCAAATGGTGTAATGTCTGTTGATGTGTCTCACAGAACATATAATATATCAAGCAGACTCCGTGAGTTCTTATGTCGGTTGTAGTAGTATTTATTTAGCTTCCCTCCAAAAGCTCGGGCAACACATAAACTTCCTTCATGACGTGGACGGCATGTCCACGTCACTCAAGACACAGACAACCTCTTAAAGTGACAAGACCCTTGTCTCAGTAACTTCACTCATTACATCTCCCCCTCCAAGCTGATTAACTCCCAAATCTTTTCACAGTATCTTTTACTGTAACCAACATGAATTCACAGCCTAGTTTCACTACTTTAAGTCAGTGGCTTCTATGGTAATTCAGTCTCGTTGATCTGTGGCTACCTTGCATTGCCTTGACCATTTATGTCAGGACAAATGGCTAAAACAATGATGATGATGCATTCAAATTCAAAAGGATTCCAGTCTGGCGATGCATGCTATTTTTAACATAATACTATGTTCTTTCAAGTACCTTGTTTATTTTGTTTAATTAAATTGTGTGTGTCACATCATGATGTGACATTTGTATATTCTGTGGCAAATTATGTTTTCAGATTGTATATAAATGCAGATGCATTTTCAACATACTAAACACTAGTACATTTTCAACATACTAAACACTAGTATAATTAGTCAAAAAGCAGATTGTATTTGGGACCCATGCCATTTCTCTAGGAGGACTCATACCACCTGTAGTTCCCAGGATCCACTACATTGAAAACCTAACATTACTCCTAAATGTCTATGTTCAGGGAGATTACAAGACCCAGAAGGAGGCAGTATGGGCCATCACAAACTACACTAGTGGGGGCACCACAGAGCAAGTGGCCTACCTGGTCCAATGCAACGTCATGGAGCCCTTGCTGTGCCTGCTCGCCGTCAAAGATGCCAAAGTCATCCGGGTCATCCTAGATGCTGTCACTAACATTTTCATGGTAAGTTTCCAAAACTTGACAAACTCATTGCATTGGCTGAAAAATGTCTCCACATCTGTGCAGTTCTTCCAGAAATGTGTCATTTTTAGCAAGTATTGTTAAATCCATTTGACGCTTTTTACATTACTCCCACTTGCTTGGGGTGCGTTAGTGGTATTTTTGCCGGTATTGTCCAAGAACAAGGATGTCTATCCCATTTTCAATGCTCTACTCTAGACCACTGGGAGATGGATTGCTGAGGTGGAGCACCTCATCCATTATCAGTTCCCAGTATTTACCCAAGCTATGCTACTCATAGACTGAGTTGGCAGTACTCTTGAGTCTACCAATTGAGCTACCCAGACTTCTTACAAATAAACGTCAAGGATGTAGAGATTGAGAAATGCAGCTGTATTTTGAGGGTGCTAGCACCTCCAATCCATGGCTTTTGAAAATTATGTCATATGGCAGCCAAGTCTATGGACTTTTTAATGTTCGTTTAGGGCAGCAGTTAAACAAACATTGATGACGTGAGACGTCATGTGGCCGATATAAATACATTTTTAAGGGGCGCTAGCCCCTTCTATAAACAGCTTTTGTCCCCACATGTCTCAAGCTTTGCCATTGACGGTGAACGGAGAAATGATGTCGGATGTCCGCTTTTTATGTAAATTAAACATCAAAACATTAAGCGCCATTGACATTGAAGGGAAAATGTACGTTGTATGTAAACGAGCAAATCAGCTAACCAATCACAGGAATTCTGATTGGCCAGTATGGGATGATGTATGATGATAAGAGCTGATAATTCCGCTAAATATGACGTGAATTAAACATTGTATCATGGTTAAATAATAACATAAATCGATGTCAAGAGCGCCACTCATTTCATACCTGTGTGATTTTTGAGTGGTGCAAACCACTCCAACAACCAGCTTTGTCTGTATGTTTGTGTACCTGTGTCCGTGCACAGGTGAGCATGGTTACCATGGTCACTGACATTACGTCAGACCACAGCTGATCAGGCTATATAAGACCTTTCACCACTCAGTTCACACGGGTGTGATTTTTAAGTACTGATCAGAATTTAAACTTGGGCTGCTGGTATGGTATATCACACCAGGGGCCACATCCAACCACAAGGCAATTTACTATAGCATACTGTAGATAGCACTACAACCTTTTGCCATTTACATTGTCATAGGACTCACGAGATCATGTGTAACTAATTTGGAGAAGATTTGTCAAAATAAAATGCCAAATCGTGTTTCTGCAACATGCAGTTGTACCACCCCTATGGGTCAAAGTGAAATCACTTTTGGTATTGATTTGAGTAGAGGACCTTCAACATGGGATTCAAACTTGAGGTTGATTAGATGTTTTGTTTGCTATAGTAGCACACTCCCACTAACTTTGAAAGCCAATAATGTTTTTATCACATGAGTAGAGGCATAATGTGTACTAACATTTGGGCAAACTGTAGGAGCAGTAGTAGTAAGTATTTAAAAAAAAAAAACATTACAAATGGTGGAAAATGTAGTTGGATGGAAATGGGTGTAGTTGTGTCATGATCCAATTTTTTTTTAACGGTGGCATTGAGAGAAATGGCAAGTGTGGGTTTACAGCCATTGGGGAAAAAATAGTATTGCACTTAATTGAGGGAGCAGGGTGTTTTTTATCTTTTCCACCATGTCTTGACAAACCACACAGATTGGTCTTTGTGGATATTTTTCAATGACTTTGACATAATTATATTGTGTCAGGCATTCATCATCTTGCATGCATGTTCCCCGTTAGCCTCAAGTGACGGTGTGTTTTTCTCCAGGCAGCGGACAGAATGGATCAGACGGAGAAACTCTGTCTGATGATTGAGGAATGTGGCGGTCTGGACAAGATCGAAGCACTGCAGTCTCACGAGAACGAGGCCATCTACAAGGCCTCCCACAACATCATAGATAAATACTTCTCAACAGAGGCAAGTAGTCTGTTGTATTAGTCTCCTAATGTCGCTTGCTGATAAGAGCCATTGTCTGCAAGCGACACAATTGTGCAATGGACTATGATTAAGCTTTAAAGCTGATAAAATCCCATGCTTTTAACCCATTTAGACTGGCCACACTACTTTCCCCTTAAAGGAGAATTCCATGCTAGAAGGCTTTCTTACCTTTATTTGTAGTCGTTACGTCCCCACCAAAGAGGTCCAGGTGTTATTTTGTGCAAAAGCTCCTTATTGGCTATTTCCCCTACCATAAGCCCTAAATTAATTGCATTGAATTGAATGGGAATTGAATGGAGCTATGGGGTATTGTGCTAATTTGCTTATTTCCATTGCTCAAAATTATATATTTCTTTGTATATATCCTCTCTTCATAATGTAAATAATATCCCAGGCGGCACACTTTACTACTAATTTCGATGAAAATAAGCGAATTAGCACAACACCCCATAGCCCCATTCAATTCCAATGCAATTCATTGAGGGCTTATGGTAGGGGAAATAGCCAATAAGGAGTTTTTGCACAAAAAAACACCTGGACCTCTTTGGTGGGGACGTAACAACTACTAAGAAAGGTAAGAAAGCCTTCTAGCATGGAATTCTCCTTTAAAGGAGTATTCTGGACTAGCAGTTTTGTTAACGAATTCTGATGTTCTATCCATTTACCAGTGGTAGAGGCAAAAATAAGGGAAAAAGTCTCCATCCCCAAACGCATATCAGCTCGGACCACGCACATCGGGTTTATCGCTAAATCACTTATTTTGTTCACTCAACAATTCTTTTTTTTCTTTTGTCTAAGTCTGTCTTTAATAATAGTGGAGATTTGTCCACAGTTTTGTCCCAAATGGGCTATCCGTAAAAGGCGACCGGCCAATAAACCCCTGCTCAGAGCTACAGCACGCTTATTATTGTTTTGCCTCTACCACTGGTTAATGGATATAATAACATCAGAAGACCGGCTCCTGCTGGCCTAGTGGACAATGCCACATATAGGCTCTGGCCTGACAGTGCGTTGTGTGTCCGAGTCCCGTTCATAACAACCTTTGCTGCATGTCTCTCTCCTTCTCTCTCTCCCTCTGTCCTGTCTATCTTCACTTACTTATACTATCAATAAAACCAGAAAAGACAAAATCTTTAAAAAAAACAAAAAGACCGGCTTCCGCGGTAGTATTACTTCATCTCTGAAGCAGGGAATACGTGCACAATCATCTCCTTGTAGTTTTGTAGTCTTTTTCTGTACTTTTCCAGATTCAATTCTGTGAAGTTTCTCAGAAAGACCTCAGGTTTTAGGGTGTCTTTCATAAAACCGCCTTAGATTTTGGAAGGCCTTTTCAAAATGGGCCTCAGGTCTAAATGCGTTCCATTTACATTCCAATTATTTTATACTATTCCCCTAAATGAATAATATAAATTTGTATTTCAGGACGAGGAGGATGAATCTGTGGTTCCAGACTCCACTACAGATGGCTACGCTTTCCAGGTCCCTGACAACCAGCACTTTCACTTTTAACATATCCACTGTTTGATTTAAAACATGTCATTAGTACTTGTCTTATTTCAGACCTGTACATTACCGTACAAAAAAGGAACATTTCACATTTTTTTTAATAAGTCTGTAAAATCTGTAAATAAACTTTATTAAAAAAAAAAGGTATGTTAATTATCGGTATCCTCACGAGTCTAGTAATACGTTTTATTAAGAGAGTGGGGGACGACAAGTGGCTTCTGAGGAATCTTGTGCATTGGGAAGGGTGGCAATGTATCATCTCACCACCAGGTGTCACTATCATTTAATTTGCTTGCCTGCAAACTTGGATCCATGATCACCTTGATAATGAAGTTAATGAACTATATACAATATTAATGGATGAGCAATTGTTCACTGACTTGAGTGACACAAAAGGGGATATGGCTGAGGCTGAGCTCCAAATCCCCACAATATTGTCTAGTATTTGTATATAGCACATTTCATGCAAAGTAAACGTGCACAGCATAGAGTTTCATTATTATGGGTGGGCATCATCATCACCCTGTCTACTGCATTCACCACATCTCGTGCACGCGCGCTCGTGTGGCGGTGATGTCACCAGTGAGGAGGAGGTTCAACAGCACCGGAGCACTAGCAGCGTGCAGCAGAAGAAGCATCCTCATCATTCTTTCACATACACGCACACGCCTGTCCGGATGGAGGAGGGCAAATCCTTCTGTTGACTTTGGGGCTTTGAATCTACCCTTGTTGGATCATCACCCGCGATTGGGATGAGAAGAAGTGTTTGCATTTTTGTTTGTTTTCCTGTTGCGGAAGATACTTTGTGGATGGGAATATTATGGCACCACTAGTGTCTGTATCGGAGCCACCCTGCTGTGACTGGTCCATTCTTCTGCATTTAGAGGCAGTGTGATTTCCAATGGTGATAAACTACGAGCTGACCCATAGCGAAGCCAGAGGATTTTTGCAGAGGGGGTGGCGGGGGGTGTCTGTTTTAGGAGAAAGCCACACTACTTTAACAACACATGCATTGTACATCCTTTTTATGAGTTTTCATCAAGCTGGAACATAAAGGGGAATGTCTAACCAAGGACTGAGGAGAAATGGCCCAGTAAAGCTGCGGTTGACAGGTAGGACGATTTAAAGCCCCGTATCGCTTTTTAGCTTGCTAGCCGGTGCTAACTAGCCATGCTAACGTTGCAGAATCATGTCGCCGTGTGGACGCCGGCATTTGTCTCATCAAAACGGACTATATGTTGACCGCTGTGTTTCACTGCTGCAAATGTGTCCATTGTCTGCATTTAAACCCTATGATAAGGTTAACAACGAGACGCGCACGCGCGTGCATACGTATCTCGAAAGTCAGCCAGGGTGTCCCCGCTAACGTTAGCAGTCGTTAGCTCTACCAATGTTAGCTAATGTATAGACTAGTATTTAGCTCGGTCACTTCACACTGAGAGAAATACGTCTAATAAAGTGTTTAAATGAAGCTTAAACCCATGTGAGCCCAATAGTGTCATACTTAATACAGACATTGTTTATCAAACCCGAGCCTAAACATTAATAAAAGCTAAACCCATGAGCTCAATATCATACTAAAGATATGTTTACATAAGCCAGGCTCAGGACCTGTCCTAACATAATTCATGATTTAAGAACACAAACATACAGGAACCTATAACATTATCATACTAAAGACATGTTCAAATAAAACCTAAACATATTAACCTAAGGCTAACATTCTACTTGCACATGGGTTCAAATATAACATATGAGCCTATTGGTATCATATTTAAAGAATGAGTGCCATGGGTTTTTGCACCCTAAAACATGATAATCAGGTATTAAGTGTTTTTTTTTTAAAGTGTACAGTATTTGTTAAAATGTCGTTTTTATGTGGACACGCCCACCAGTTCATTAAGTATGCCTGGTTTGCTTGGTGGATGGTGAAGGTGATCCACCTGAACTGAAGCCGCACCCACAGCTGTGGTTGTATGATAAAGGGGGAGGAGTTAGGGGAGGGGATGATTTGTGATGTCACTATTTTTTTTTCCATTGGCACGTTTGACTGTCAAGGTTTCAGCCTCTAGGAAGTAACCCTAAATACAAAGGGAAGACATCATTGCACATAACAACCACACCAAGTGGTCTAATGAAGTACTGTCACCTCATAAACACATGGCTGAAAAATATACAAAAATCACGGCACGATGAGTCTAGCATCATATATAAGACATGTTTAACTAAAACCAATGTGCCTCGTGTTTAAATAAAATAGCTGTAACGTTATCACATTTAAGACAGGCCTACATTGGAATATAACGAATAAGCCTAATGGCATATACTGGTATATATTGAAATAAAACAAATATGACTAAATATTTAAGACCTATTTAAATAACAGAGGCTAATATAATACAAAACCTGGAGATCTTGAAAGTAAGGGTGAGGGTACTTTCCACGGGTAATCTCAGACTTATAGACCGGTCAACAAATTTCTTGTACCTGTTGCCAGCAGGCGAATGGAAGTCAATTCCTGAAAACCACAGCACCTGTGGAAAGATGGGATTCTATTTACTTTTCATTGCCCAGATCCTGCCCAGAGCCTACTGTATCCGGAAATTTCGACACATACATACAAATAGGCGGTTTCTGTATCGCTCTAGATTGCACCTGCAAACTGCAAAATTAGTCAATTTACAAATCAAGGCGCCACAGATGCACTGAAACACCACCTCCTCAAAGGGTACGTAGCATTAGTCCAACCTCCCAATAATCCGACAACCATGAATCCGACTCCAATAATCCAACCATAAAGCCCCATACTAAACCCTATCCCCAAACCAGAACCGCACGCGTTAGCCACGGGTGAGTCTTAACCGGCCATGTAGTCGGACTAAGAAATCAGTGTGTTGTAGACTTGTAGTTGTAGTCACTGGTTTGTAGGAGTCCTGACTGAGGCTGGTACAACCAAACCGGAACCAGAATTACACACAATAATTCCCTGCGATCAAGGCCAGGGCATCCAGAATTTTAGGGCCTACCCATTAAAACCCTTTATTATCCGTGTCCTAGACCGGATCACACGGTCCAGTTTGGAATGAATACCAGGCTTTCCTCTGAGATGGAAAGTCTGGATGAGCGTGGGTTACATTGGTACCATGACCCAAAGCAGGTTTCCTGGTGGTCGGATGAAGAGCAAAAGCTGAATATCTCCCCGGTCAAGCTTGGGGGGGAATTTTCCTTTAGGCTAGTGGAAAAGAATAAAAGCTGTTTGGTTTTAGCATGCCATGCAAGATATCTGGACCTGGACCAGCAGAGATGAGCTACAGGCAATGGGGGACTGGACAGATGGACATATAGGTGATTGTTTAAACAATAACAAAAGTTATGTTGCTTGAAAATAGAGGCATAACGTGAATGGCAAATGGAGTGGCAAAGTGTCTGTCTGGATGTATGGCAACAGGTGGATTTTTGCAAAACACATTTTTGGAACAAAATGCCTCAAATCATCCATTTGCCATCAAAGGCGTGAGAAGAAATGGCACCCTTTTCACATTGGCCTATTATAGCACCACCAGGAGGCCACAACCTGACCTGGCCTGGTTTTTGTTTTGTTTTTGTTCATTCTATTTTATGTTGCTTTCTCGTTATCATAAAAACCTGCACAATAGCCTATTGTGTATAAGTTACCCACAAGCCAGAATAATGTATGTAAAATGCAGTGTCCCGTGTGCATAACTATGGTTTAACCTTTTGCCAGTGGGGTTGCAAGTTCCATGAGGGTATAGTCTTTGTCACTTCACTTACCCTACATAAATGTTTGTCATGATTGGAATTGGAATACTTTTTCTGAATATTAGTGCATTGCAGAGGAAATGACTCTGTCCCTGCAATGTACCCTCATGGAGTAAATGAGCTGCTTTTTTGAAAAATGATATCCTGGTAAGGCTGGTATCACAAATGACTGGATAATTTATGAAATTCTGATGCTGTTGGCTGACCTGGTTCACGATTACGTGGTTTAAACTTTATGCAAAAATCACACCCGTGTGAACTGAGCGGTACTAGTACTGTACCGTACTGGTACTGTTACTGTACTGTACTGGTACTGTTACTGTACTATTCGTACTGTACTGTTATGTACTGTACTATTCGTACTACTGTACTGTTACTGTACTATTCGTACTATACTGTACTATTCATACTGTACTATTCGATTGTACTGTACTATGGTACTGTACTATTCACAGTTCGCACTGTACTAGACTATTCGTACTGTACTATTCGTACTGCACTGTACTGTACAGCACTGTATTGTACTATATGGTACTATACTGTACTATTTGTACAGTACTGTACTATTTGTACTGTACTCTGTGCGGTACAGTGACAACTTGTGCCCTGGACTTTCCTCTTCCTTTCCTTTCTTGTGATTATGTCAAGACTAAACTGCACCAATGCTCAATGTATATACGTACCCTGTGTCCAAAAAGCTGGAAATAAACTCTCTACTGCACTGCGCTGTACTAGCGTTGCTGCTGCAGTGGTCAATGGATGTATTGTACTATTGCTTCTGCAGTGGGCAATGGGTGTGTGTGCCGCTCAACAGTGCCACCCCAGGTCACATAGCGCTACTGCAGCTGTCCATGCTGAAACGGACTTGCATACATACACAGGGTCAGACAGACAGACAGACATAGCTTTGTGTTGGAGCTGTTCTGCACCGCTCAAGCTTTTTTTTTGCAATGATATATCTTAATTTGCATTGTTAGGCTCAAGGATATAATGTATTTATTTATTGCATATAAAGCATAAACCATGTAGTCATTGATTATTAGGCTACAAATACATCTGGCCCGTGTCATTCTGTGGTGCCTGATCTGTACAGCAAAGTGCAGGATATATATAGTTTTTCTTGTGTGTGTGTGTGTGTGTGTGTGTGTGTGTGTGTGTGTGTGTGTGTGTGTGTGTGTGTGTGTGTGTGTGTGTGTGTGTGTGTGTGTGTGTGTGTGTGTGTGTGTGTGTGTGTGTGTGTGTGTGTGTGTGTGTGTGTGTGTGTGTGTGAATCTTAATTTCCCTCAATGTCTAACATACATATCTACATTTTCCATCCATCTGTAAACGTTTCTGTAGCCCTGGCTGAACTGGTCTTTTGACAGTGTACTTCTTCCTGGCCTTTCTGATGGCCATGATGGTGAAATAACTTATTGTGTGTGACCCTCTGTCCGATCAGTCATAATGTCTGGAAACCATGACGACTCAAGACACACCAAAAGTTGTGTAGTGTGAACTGCACACCTAATATGACGACTTTGAAAGCCATGCAGTGTGTGACTGTTTATAAGCCTTGGAAGTAATTATGATTTTACTTTTAGGAACTTTTTTCATTCAAATACACATAAACACACAATGTTATTGTTTGTGTTATATCTCCATTATGACCTCGGACGGATATGCTCTAAAAGAGTGAAAGACACATTTTCTTTTTGACCTAGTTGCTCATTTTAATTAACACTCACGATAACACATTCTTATCTGTTATCGTGATTCAGGTCACAATAGTGAGGAAAATATATTTTGCTTAATGTACTTATTCCATTCTAATAAATAAACTGCAGGAAGACTACAGGCTTCTGGTTCTTAGAATGAATTTATGCTGATAATCATGGAGAAAATGTCTTCGAGTGCTACTGTAGAATTTTTTTTAGTTACAAACCATAGGATCTAGTCATCTTGCCTGCCTGCATGTCCCAAGTCTTTTTTTTTCTCTCTCCTTTTTTCCCATATGGGGAATGGTTTTAAATGGGCTGCAGTGGTCTTAAGACGGAATCCGAGGAATGTGGAACCTCGGAGAGGAAATGTGAGTCTCCAGATCATAGGCACATCCTCTGTCTCTGAGAATAGGAGGGGTGGTGGTGGAAAGGGATGGAGGAGACTGTGAGCAGTACATAGAAACTCTCTCTTTCATACAGTACTGATGAACACCAGTATAAATGTTCCCTGTTGACCCTGTGTGCACAACTGCGCATGCAGCAGCAGTGCATTAGTGTGTTCATGTTTCGTCAGAGTCATGTGCCTAAGCCTTGTATGTTAGGCCTAGCTCTACATGCTGAAAGAATTCCCCCATCTTATTCTGTCTGCCATACAAGAGAAATTTGGTCCTATACCTAGTTATTTATCTAAAATGGCTGCAATAGTGAGTGGTTTGAGACATGAAGTAGTGTCCCTACTTGCTGGGCTTTCTGTCAAGAGGCAGGCACAACTATGGGGAGATTGCTGGTTTCTCTGATACACTATTTTCTAAGAGATGACTCAAAATATACCAGCCTTCCCCATGGTCTGACTGTTATGGGCTTATGCCTGTAGTGAATCCAGAGCCAAAGTGCCTACACCAAGGCACTGCCATACTGCAATAGTCCTGCTGGCTAGTGCCAGCACCAACCTGTGGTAACCTGAGGGGATCTCTGTTGCATTTGCTGTTTAGACACTATTCACTCAGACCCCTTTTCCACTGGTTGGGTTCAGTTCTTTTTGGTTCTTAACCCAGCAAGCCAAATAACGTCATGATGACGTCCTCCAGTGACTCCGGTGACGTTCAGGACTAGGCCTAATCACAGCCCATATGGGGATGATCTTTACGTAATTTCCAGGACGTCTTCACCAGTTTAAATAATATATCTTATTCTGGGCCAGATCTGACTAGTTATGATATGGGGACGTCCGTCTTAGTGGGTAAAATTTATGTTGATTGAAATCAGGTGATATTCTGGGCCAGATGTGACTAGTCTTGGTTTGACTTGATCTGGCCCCAATCGAGACGTCACTAATTCGTCCAGGTCCTGACCGTGCGTGCTGAGAAGGCACCTCCAGATAGCACAGATTCCTTCACGATGTTTGGTCGTTGACAGACGGATTCCCCATCGATAGAAAAGAGAGGAGGGGGGTGTGGGGTAAAGGCTCTGTAGAGCCCCCTCATTCGTTGTTTAGCTTGTCAATCAAAGAGATGGAAGTGTACAGTGCAGAGCTAGAGGCAGTTTTGTTATTGTCTGTTGCTACCTGCTGCTACAGTATATGAGCCTTCGAGAAATGACTGGTTATCACAATAATACATAATATGCATATTCAAAAGCCAACACTGCTGTTTACATGAGAGTGGACAAACTATCCATGCATGTGTGCGTTTTGTACATTTTGGTCAATGAGTAGATGTATAGCGGCTATCTGTTTTGTGGTCAGACTCATCAGCAATCATGAATCAAATGTTTGGTTCAAAACAGTTTGCAATGCATTCTGTTGAGCTTGTGCTGTTAAATCGGCCAACGAAAACTTACATTTTTATTTGTTTTAGCCTTTTTAACATTCTCCTCCAGGGAGGCCAAGTTTTCACTCGCTCAGATGTGTCGGTTAGTGGAGTGTGGGTGGGGGGGCGGTGCTATTATTGGTTTGCCCATCCTACTGGGCTGTCCTCTCTTCTGCTCTCAGGTGGCCATAGGTATAGAATTAGCATAAACTACGGATGGCATGCTATAGATTGTGGGTGGCAGGATTATTCCACCCAGTGTTTTGGTCCCAAGTGCCTAGGTGTGAAATCCACATCACTAGTATACACTGTAAGTGTGGAGCACCACCACATCTTTATCTGGGACAGTTGCTCTTTGGATCTTAAAATAATAAAATATGCCATGTAAGTTTTCTGGTAGAATGTGGACCTCATTGCCCCAGAGGCACCCAGGCTTGGTAATGGGGAACAATCTGAGATTGTGGCGCGAGATGCTATTTCTAATGCTGTGGGGAGATGATAATTGTTGATCCTTCACTCTCTGTCTCTCTCTCGCCACTGCAGCTAGAGTGGTTGCCTTTTACATGGACGGTGTGTCCCCCCCACTTTGTTGTCACTGAAATCTAAGGGAGGATAATAAAGGATAACCTTCCCCAACGTTCTGTTTACTGAATGACTAGAGAGAGACAGGGGAGGCCTGGGGAATTTGGAGTTGCTGCAAGAATCATGCTTCTATGATTCTGCAAGTTTCACCCTATTCTGATGTCTGTGTGCAAGCAAACATCAACAAATACATTATGCAAGTAAAACCATTTCAGGGGTGTGTGTGCGTGCGTGCGTGCGCACGCACGCGCGCGCAAGCCAGGAAGCTGGTGATCAAGATAAAGAAGCAGGCTGCATCCAAGTCCCAACATTATACTGGGGCAGAGTGCATTTCAGGGAAGTTAGTGGGGACCATCGTCTGAGCACTTATGTCTTCTTCCAACAAAATACTGGTGTGGTACTGTGTTTGTGTCACTGCATGTATGCAATGTGCAAGTACTCAACACACAGCACACGCATAACATTTCCACAGGATGTACTGTCAGCACGCAATGCTGAGCTTAAATTAGGCCTGTCGGCTTCCTAAAATGTAGGGAATCTATTTAGGCATGTTGGAGACTAAATAGGCCAAGAGTTCTCAACCTGGGGATAATGCCACTCAGGGTTTCAGATCTGGCATGCCCTGCAATGAGGAAAATGGATTTCCATGCATAGGGCGGGGGGGAATTATATACGTAATCAAGTGAAATTGTTTGAATAGGGGTCAACCACTGTTTTAGGTGGTTGGTCACATGCCAGTAGTAGCATTAGTGGTGTATCTTGGTGTATGTACATTGTGTGAGATGCCCAGCCCGTGCGCTGGGCATCTTATGATGCAGGACACTTTAATAAATAGTTATCTATCAATAGTAGCCAACTTGGTCTTTAAAATTCCATTGCCATTCTCCTTTTGTCAGAATAAGTTGGTAGTATTATTAGCACTGCTTGACACAGACAGTCACAGTATTTACTGAGTGTGTATCTGGGTCAATTCCTAAAGGAAAGAATGCTCACACTGACACATTACTCACTGTTGTTAATGCTACAGGGATTTGGAATTGCATGTGTTGGCACTGTGTTGTTGATTTAGTTTGTTTCCTCCTTATTTAGAGTATTCTCCCATTCTGTAGGGATGGTTATCGTCAGGATTTTATCGATTCCGGTAATGCTTATCGATTCCCTGTTTCATTATTTTAGCTAAAGTAAATAATATTAGTACAAACTGAGATTAAACCTTTTGTCCTGAAAATACTGGTGTTTAAATTAAACATTTCTACACATGAACCAATGAAAATTCTTCTTCCCCTAATACATACATGCAGCGTCACATGTTTATGAAACTTTACAGTATGGTAGAGGATCATGCCAAATAGCACTGAAAACAGTCTCCAATTGGCCAAAGGAGGGCGCTCCTATTAATTTAATTGACAGAATACTTCGTCAAAGGAAGCTAAATTGTTAATGGCAAAGGCAGAAAGAAGTGGTATGGATGGCCTACTTGGTATGCTGTGATTAAGCCTGAGTGAGCAGGACTCCCTGATAAGCAAGTCTCTCTGCTGCGTGTGCATCCTCGCCTTACAGCTCACCCCTTTCACTCTCACACAGCGGAAAAAGGCCTGTGTAGTCCGTCTCCTCGGGCTGAATATCAATAGAGGTCAGTGGCTGAAATGTCTGCCTTATGAAGTCTTGAATGTCGATGCTCGTTGTACAGTACTTACTGTATGCCTTGGCAATTTAGATTGGGGAACTGTTTATTTAATTTCCATAGTGCTAACGTCCGGACTCCGTAGTCTGCTGTATGGAAGTCGGTTGTCCTTGCTGGAGCTCCTAGACTCGTGTTGCTTTTCTCTATGTGCCTGTCTGTCATTGCCCAACATCAACCCAATGTTCCTGAGAGAGTGGAAGTATGTGAGATCTGCAAACTTAGTGTTTGTGTGCCAATGTGTGTGTTATGCCCTTATTCGGCAGTGCATGTGCGTTTCTCCTTGGCAGTTCAACACTCGGATGTGCTGAGGGCGGCAAGAAGAAAGCAACTTATGTGGATCTGACTCTCACTGCATCTGCTCCTCTCTCATCTCCCTTCTCATCTGCTCCTCTCTCATCTCCCTTCTCATCTGCTCCTCTCTCATCTCCCTTCCTGCTCCTCTCTCATCTCCCTTCCTGCTCCTCTCTCATCTCCCTCACTGCATCTGCTCCTCTCTCATCTCCCTTCATCTGCTCCTCTCTCATCTCCCTTCTCATCTGCTCCTCTCTCATCTCCCTTCATCTGCTCCTCTCTCATCTCCCTTCTCATCTGCTCCTCTCTCATCTCCCTTCTCATCTGCTCCTCTCTCATCTCCCTTCTCATCTGCTCCTCTCTCATCTCCCTTCATCTGCTCCTCTCTCATCTCCCTTCATCTGCTCCTCTCTCATCTCCCTTCTCATCTGCTCCTCTCTCATCTCCCTTCTCATCTGCTTCTCTCTCATCTCCCTTCTCATCTGCTCCTCTCTCATCTCCCTTCTCATCTGCTCCTCTCTCATCTCCCTTCTCATCTGCTCCTCTCATCTCCCTTCTCATCTGCTCCTCTCTCATCTCCCTTCATCTGCTCCTCTCTCATCTGCTCCTCTCTCATCTCCCTTCCTGCTCCTCTCTCATCTCCCTTCCTGCTCCTCTCTCATCTCCCTTCTCATCTGCTCCTCTCTCATCTCCCTTCTCATCTGCTCCTCTCTCGTCTCCCTTTCTGCTCCTCTCTCATCTCCCTTCTCATCTGCTCCTCTCTCATCTCCCTTCCTGTCAGTCTCTCCTCTAAATTGTCCCCTCGTTTCTCTCCTCTTGTTCTTCCTCTCCTCTCTTCTTACACATTTCTCATCAAGTCCCCCCCCCCCCCAATTATTCCACAAAAGTCTTTGCAGGTGACTTTTGAATGACTTGTCTTAGATTTTGTTACTTTTTGGAGAATCTGCAGCTGCCATCATTCATAATATGCAAAACCAAATCCACAGCCAATGTGACTGCCTAAGCGTAGTGCATTAGGACTGACTTGCTTCAACAAGCAATGCCCTCCAGACTTGGAAGGTGAATCCGTTAGCGTCCCAGTTCCCACCGTCAATTTCTCCTAACATCATTCATTGAATCATTACCAACCGTAATGTGTTCTTGAAAAGCAGTGGAATGACCCAGTGCATTCTATAGTGAATGGTGAAGATAAAAAAAATAACTGAGCTGTGCAACTATACATTTATTGTTATAGTTACTGTACTGTGCTCTGTATTGTAGTGTACTGCGCTCTGTACTGTACTTTTTTTTCTTTTTTTCTCGAAGATTTTTCCCCAAAATAATCAGAGTTACTGTGTGGGGGTCCTAGTGCTGCCAGAATTGGCCAAAAATGATATTCGAATATTCCTTGTAAAACACCACATGTATTCGAACACTTTTTGAATGATTTCGAATGTCGAATGTATATGATTTTAATATGAATATAATATGAATATTGCAGGATAATATGCTGTAAAACTTTCTCTTTCTTTATCGTCCGTCCGGTCCTGTATGGGCCGCGGTTGGTGCTGAGAAATGCACTCTCTTGAGTCTTGCGAGATCAAATGAATGATTCATAATTATCTTAATAGCCTAATTGTTGTATAATGTTTTAGTTTACGTGGCACAGAGTAAGGCTGAACGATATTGAGAAAAAAAATCTAATTGCGATTTTTCTGACCAATATTGCGATTGCGATTTGACTCGCGATATATATTTTTTAAATCACACCCGTGTGAAGTAAGTGGTGCAACTCCGTGTGGGCGCCCCCGGGGGGGGTCCCCGAAACTTCCAGACCCACAGGAACGTGCCCAGGGTGCCGGCCCGGTTTATAGCTCTCTGGATACAGACCATAAATGCAATGTAATTTCAAGACTTTCTATTTAAGTGCAATTGCTATTAGGCTACAGTTATCTAATCATCAGAGCACAATATTGTGATTCTCATTTAATATTCACATTTAGATATTATGTTCAATTGATTTATTTGTTTTTGAGGGGCAGTAGCCCCTCCTAAATCCAGTGCACGTATGTTCACAAACGTCCTACACAAACATTACATTCCCATTGACAATTTTATGTCATTGTCTGAGCAAAGAAATAGGCCTAGTGTCTATTTTACGTCATGATGATGTACGATGATAAGAGCGCCCCTCACTTCACACGGGTGTGATTTTTGTAACCAAATAAAAGCATATGCATTGCATAAGTGTAGGCTACATTTTGACAGATGTGATGACAGAATTAGGCTATCAATTATTAGAGATAATTTTGTCTGAGGTTTAAGACAAGCTCATAACTTTAACTTTAATGTTTATGAGCTTGTTGGCCGGCTATTTTCCCACCACGGGTCCTGGTGTAAGCTTTTTTTTAATGATGGCTCTCGGATCTCGGTACAATTTCGCGGACCTCGCTCAGACAAATCATTGCAAATGTACATGCACCACAATGGGGACCGGTTCACTAGAATCGGGGACGACGACGACAATGTAGCAAATAAACAGGGGACAGGACAGCAGGACAGCGCCCGTGCCATGCGAAGGTTTGTGGTGTTGCTGCGGGATGTTTTGACTGTCGCTGTACCATGACAGGTCTTGCACAAAACTCTCTTGTTGGACGTCTGTAACGTCAAAACCAAAATAATGCCATATCCCTGAAGTGCCTGATCTCTTTGGGATTAAATTGTGCGGATTTAAGAAAGTTTATTCGGGCTCCGCAGATGCTATCTGCTCCTCAGCTGCTGCTGACTTCTAGCATGGTAGCATTAGCATCAACGCACTGAACACAGAGCAGAGTAGACGTAAATTATGACTTTGTTTTGGGCACTGCGCGAGCGTGTACACATGCACTGCAGTCACATGCACTGCAGGGACACTTCTGATTGGTTAGAATAGAGAGCACTGTATAGCCGTGTTGTAAATACTGGATCAGACGCGCTCCGGGTTGATTATGATTTTTTTTTAATCGCAGCCTTTGCGATTTGCTAATCGCGTGGTTTCAAATCGCAATTTCGGTTTGAAAAACGATTAATCGTTCAGCCTTAGCACAGAGTCTCGCCAGAACTCACACAGCAATTTTATTGTTATTTTTTTAATTTGAACCTTAATTTAAAATATTCGATTATTCTTTCATTTTTTACATTCGAATATTTATTCATTAGAATATGGAATATTCGTTGGTAGCACTAGGGGGTCCCTGGCAGGTCCCCGGAACATCCAGATTCCCAGGAATGCACCCGGGGGGGGGGGGGGGGGGGGGCCCCAGTTCCAGGGAGCCTTCCCGTGTCCAAAATGGTTGAGAAATGACAGAGTTAGCGTGTTGCAGCTTTCCGTGCTTGGACACAGAGACAGACACGTACGTACGTACGTACGTACGTACGTACGTACGTACGTGCGTGCGTGCGTGCGTGCGTACGTACATAGCTGCGTAATGGAGCGGAGGCACCGCTCAAAAACTATAGCTACTCTCACAATACACACACACACACACACACATTATACTGTTGCAGTACAAAACTGGTTGTAATTATGAATCCACATTAACCATCTGACTGATTTCCTTTCTTATGTTCGTTCACAAGGTTTAGTGTGTTGTACATAGGGTTTCCCGCGTTTCCAAGACTTGTGATTTATTTTGTACTGATTGACATCATTCAAAGCTTTATGTCTGGCCAATGGGCAGTTTCAAGAAGTGTGCAGGATTTATTCATTAATATGTTGTATGTGTAGAGTGAAATCAGTGGAAGATACTGCATAGCTTCACATTGTTTCCAGTCCGTAACTTATTTATTTGCATCCAGCTTTTATTCTTTTTGACCAGCAACCACTCCTCTGCTGTCCTACTACTGTAGTTGGCTTTGGTTAGTTTGCGGTGTACATGCGTGTCTCCTGCTAAATCACTATGTATGTATTGAATGGACACAATTTGTGGAACATACATTTATAAACTACTGACTCATAAGTGCATCACAGTTTATTTTTATTTTTAAGTTGTCCCTAGATGTTCTTGTTAGTCTGTAACGTTTCACATTTTCCTTTGGGTGGTCAGAAAAACACATGCCATCCATCTGACATTAATAGACAGACAAAGCCCTGTGACTGCTGTAGGTTGTTGGTCTGCACTTGAATGCCTCTTGAGGACCTGAGGAAGGAGTGAGTTTTACTCTTGGTAATGAACGTTAAAGTAGTCTCACTAGTCTGTGTGAATGCTGTGGGCTTTGCCAAAGTTCAGGGAACTCTGTCTGAGTGAATGCAGTCTGTGGCTAGTATAATTAGGCTAGAGCAAGAGCTGTGTTTCACCTGCAGTGAATGGTTCTGTAGAGCCTTGTGACTGAAACCAGAGTTGACCATTGGCAGTTGGCACACAGGCGTGACTGTGCGCGCATGCATGCGTACACTTGTCCCCGAAAGTATAGTAGAATCAGGTTTACAATGAGGAAAAGATTTACAGTAACAGTTTTAACAGCGGGCGACAGCCAGACGAATGATCCAGGCGATAGCAGGCGAACGGGCGATGGTCGAAAAGTGGGTGGAGGAACGTCGCCCACTTTTACAATTTAGGCGTTTAGCAGACACTCTTAATCCAGAGCGACTGGATCTACGAGCTGATGGTATGCGACGCGTTGTGAGCTTGTAGCGTGTGTGTGTGTGTGTGTGTGTGTGTGTGTGTGTGTGTGTGTGTGTGTGTGTGTGTGTGTGTGTGTGTGTGTGTGTGTGTGTGTGTGTGTGTGTGTGTGTGTGTGTGTGTGTGTGTGTGTGTGTGTGTGTGTGTGTGTGTGTGTGTGTGTGTGTGTGTGTGTGTGTGTGTGTGTGTGTGTGTGTGTGTGTGGTGCGATCACTTGTATTGTGGCCAGACGTTGTCATGCAGCCCATACCCAAAATACCCAGCCATATACTTCCTCAAAGTCTGTTTAGTCTGCCTCACTTAACCGTATACCACTTGGTGAACGCAAGTGCCAACGCTTGACTGCCGACCCGGATCTACTTGGTTTTGGGCGTCCATTTTAGATGCTAAATAATTAGCGTCAATGCTAGCGATCTAAATGAGGCCATCCTTGCTCTAGAAAGCCCCAATGTTCCAATCGGGATCACCGGACAATCAGAAAAGACCTCCGAACATCGCACGTTTTGTCAAAACCATGGAGAGCTCCGTAGATTTAGAGTTATTCAGCTTTTTAGTCCGCCTGTATACAAGACGTGAACGGCAGTGCGCATGAGCGAAACCGGCCTAGGATCGCTGAACAAGGAAAGGCCAAGCAAACAAACAAAACACAAAAAAAGAAATCAGCGATCAGTTTGATATCAATAATAAAGCTTATATGACGGAACGTTCCGCCAGAAGCAGTTGCCGTGGATTCTATATGGCGGAACATTCCGCCACAAGTAGTTTTTGTGTTAATAGCAAAATGGCCACTGTGTGAATATGGTGAATGTGGCTGGCTATACTAATATTTCGCCCAGGAGACTCGGCTTATCAAATATCAACACAGAGGTTGTTAGTATTTATTCATCACCAAGCCTGATCATAACATTTCTCCATAGCTACACCATTAGTGATCAAAATCAGTCAGGAATTCAACAGATGCTACATAATGCTTTATTACCATGATGAACAATAGTCTGATCTGATCATCTGAATATTTGGATCTGTCAATGTTCCCAAGCAGAGTTGTGTATTGATGGAGGAGTTGAAAATGTGAACATGACATACCAAAACCTGTTGCTAACATACTTCATTTGAGTGCTGTGCCAGATGAGGGAAATATCATTGTTTTATTCACATTCTGTCTGCTTACATTTGTCAATCCCACACGAAAGGCTGTCTTTGCTTTTCACTTTTGGCTGAGAAGCTGGCAGTGTCAGACAGACCTGTAAGCAAGGCATTACACTGTGAGCTACCTTCCACAGTACACCCCATGCATTTTCTTTTCCAGCTCGGTCCTTGCCGATTTCTGTTTGATTTTTCACTTTTTTTAACTGATGAGGCATTTGCAGGTTGTTAAAAAGGGGAGTGATTATTTAAACATCTGTCGAATGTTTTGCCATGTCATTGGAAAATGTAGTCTAGCCCCTTAAATGTGGCCGTCTGACTCTTAAGCCTTGAGACGTTCAAACTACCTGCACTTTCAACCTCTGGTGCAGGATTTCAGGGGGAAAAAATGTGAAGCCGTCTCTTGTTATTTTGATGATTCATTCAAGTTTAGCTTTCCCCTGAAATTTTCTGGCGGCGGGATGATTTTGGCAGCCACTGAAAGTTTTCTGTGTCTAGACAACAAGCAGGAATTTTATTATTATTATTAAAGCCCTCGAATGCTAGGATTTAAAATGACCCACTCCCCACAGCCTTGTGCGTCCCTTTACTGCCCCTTGGAATTAATCTCATGGTACATTCTCTCTCTCTTACCCCAGTGTGTTTTTTGTTTTAGATTCTGGCACTGCCGTTCCTGATTTACAGGGATGTAATTCTAAAATGCGGGCGAGGGGAGAAGCGGGGAGGGGGTGGAGAAGAGCCACACTGTTTTGCGGTCCTCTCCGTTTCCTCTCCTCGCTGTGTTTTCCCTGCTGCATGGCCCAGGGAGCCCCCCAGGATGCTGGCGTGCTGGATTATGGCTTGTCATTTCATTGATACATTTGTTTTCAGTTTACTTGTGGATTTTCCTATTGAGTCTAGGCCGGTTTAGCAGCACCACAGCAACGCAGACACGGAACATTGCTCAGGCGAGAAGTCAGCCACACACGGCCAGTGGAGCCTTCACAATGACAAGACGGATGCCTCCGTTATCTGATCGGGCCGAGAAAGTTTGTCTCCAGACATTTAAGTTGTAATGATGACAAATTGCTAAAGGGTAGCTGAGGCAACACTCCCTCCAGTCTCAATCCAAATTTTATGTTTGAGCAGGCTTTTGGTGGATTGACCAATAGCTCCCACTCTCTGTCTCTGCTGGACAAAATGTGTTTGTGGATCTGGTCCACATAGGCTATTATACCAGCACATATCTCCATTTGTTATCCATATGGCTTCATTTAACACACAGAACAAGGGCTGGTTTATATTAGAAGAGACCATAATACATTTTATGACCACACACCCTACTTCAGTTAATACAAATATAAGATTTAACCTATGATGGAACAAAATGTACGTCCCAAACTGTTTTCAAATAACTTCTTCTCACAGAGAGGGGTTAATCTAGCTAACAACAAAGCACTGACTTTTGTTTTTCCGTGCGCTTCAGATGAGAAGAGTGGAAAGACTGAACACCTCCTGTGTTGCGTAACTCCAGCTTCCTTACCGGAGAGGAGGTGGGCTCCGAGACCAATATGCAGAACGCATTAACATTTCCAAAAGTGCATTCAGAGGATTTTCCCACATTATATGCAAGAGAAACCTCACCTTTTCCCCCGTACCGTCCTTCTATTTAACGGGCCAGTTGGGAGCCCCTACATTTCTGCCAGTCGCACAGACCTCAGAAAATGAAAGAAATCAGTCTTGGAAATGGAACGGGGAAGGTATGAGCAATTACAAGAAATGAAGCTCCAGGAACAGGTGGTGCTGTTGACAGCATATTGGTTTGACTCTTCCTCTGACCTTAGAAAGAGTATGCCTTGTACCAGTCTGTCTGTCCCCCTGGCACACACATACAGTACACACACTATATCTCACTGTCTCTCTCTTCCTGTCTCTCTCACCCGGATCTAACCCAGACAAGTGACAGACAAGACGACGCTGCCACAGTGGCCCCATTTTGGGGTTGTTTTTTGTTGTTTTTAATCTGTTCTCAAGCACACAAACACACACACGCACACACATACTACTTTGTCCCTGTACTAGGCTGCTGCCACTTCCCGCTGTCCCTGTTCACTCCACAGAATCTGCGCCGCCATCATCAAATAATAGCAGTAAAGGGCATTGATGTGGCAATGCCAAGAAACACCAAGTTACTGAGGGAATGTTGTTCGCTCGCAGCCAGATCCTAATTCACTCGGATGTGTCAGACTCCAATGTTTTTCTTTTTTACAGATGTTCTTTAATGCTTGCCAAGTTTAGATCAGTTTAGTGTCTTAGTGTCACTGTGACTGGTCCAGTCAGGTTTAGATCAGTTTAATGTCACAGTGTAGTTGGTTCAGTCGACTCTAGCCTCAAAGTATGCCTGCATTGCCTGGGAAATCCATTGTATTTATTTTACCACAGGTTAACGTCTTTTCTGACCATTGCTAGAGCATAATAATGAATAAGTAAATCTCCTTTTGGCCTGGTTGGAGGGGGATTATGAAGATAGTTGCCGAAGGGGAACTTTTGTTGCTTTCTTCACTTGGTAATGCTGTCTATAGAATGGCCCAAAGGAAGCAGGTTGGACTGTACGGATCGCACTTCACTCCCCCTCACACTGCTCTCCTGCTACTGTTCTGCAGTGTATCTGGTAGACCACTCAACATGTAGATATACTGTGTAGTAGTACACACGTACACACACACACACACACACACACACACACACACACACACATATCACTGTTATAGTGGTATTGCTGTGTGTGTGTGTGTTGCGTATCCAGTCTCCGCGTGGGGGGGGGGGGGGAGAGCGCGTGAAGACATGAGCGATTCTGCAGTTCTCGCAGAGTTGCCGTGCAGATGGGGGGGATCAGGTAGCTTGGACGGCGCCGGTATACCGTGCCCCCCACCCACCATTTAACAAACCCACACATTTAACAGTGGTCTGTCGGGTCTCCCAACTGTATCCAGAGGTTCACTGAGCCATGTGCTGCTGTCAACACCAAGCAACGCTTACCGTTGTTGACCAATCACTGACCCAAATACTTCATACTGTGTACACTTTTACCCAAATACTTCATACTGTGTACACTTTTTCCCCTGAAAGACTCGGGTGGTTCGTTCAAATTGTTAAATAATTACATCATAAATACTAGGGATGTCCCGATACCCCTTTTTCGTTTCCGATCCGTTTCCGATCCAACAAATTATGTGTTAGCCGATACCGATACCGATGCTTTTTTTTAAAAAAAAGTGTAAAGTACATGTACTCATGTTGGTTGCGTTATCACGTAGAATAACGTGAAGTTTAGCCCTGGTGATGTTCCACTTTGCATGCACACACACACACACACACACACACACACACACTATATATATGCTTATTATATTTTAATAATCTTCTCTTTATTTTAACCAACCAAGGCATCCCTTTGCACTACATTTTACTAGGGCCTTTTATACAGTACCTTTCTAAAAGACAGAGGGAACTGTTAATTGTGTACCGTCACTTTAAATGCGTAATGTATACATCATCGTACGTTGGTGTCACGCACCAAAAATAGCCAGTCTACAAGCTCACACCGCGTCTGGTTGCACTGCGTTGTGAGCTTGTAGCTCTGCCTTTTCAGCAACGATAGATTGCGAAGTTGCATGCACTGATGCACATTGGAATACGTCACGTATTATGTGAGACTATTCAATCGATCTGCGGGAGATATTACAACTAAGCTTCCTCCCCGCAAACATATATCGTATGCGGGGAGGAAGCGTCAGTGAATCCTCGCTATGAGTCTGGCCGCGCCAGGCTAACAGCTGACGGCTCCCGTGTTGTTTCGACTCGGTGCAGACATGATGCAAAGGTATCGCATTTGGGTTTAATACAATGCATTATTGACAGATGCATTAAAATGTAACCAAACTTTTCCACCCGTTCCACCCACGGCGCAAGTTACCATGAGCGTCAGACCACCGTGGCCCAGTCAGTTTAGAGTTTATTTGTCCAGTCTAACTTCGAAGAGAGGGGGAGAAAGAAAAACAACAAAAGATAGTCTACTACTCCTTGTGCATGCAAATTTATGTTAGTCGCAAACTACAGCAAGCCGCCTTTGTTTTAAATTGTCCCCCATTCGCACGTCGGCAAAGGCGTTCACACCTACGGCTGGAGATTTCAATACCGGCGGCCCCGTCTCACCGTGCTGCGCGCATTACGTGATTAAATAAAATGTGTAATGTGTAATGACACATGACGTCCCCCCCCCCCCCCCCTCACACTACATTGTTCCTCAACGTAGTGCGACTTGCAGTTTCACTGCAATCCCACTTTGTGTTCATGATTTGTGGCATTTTGTTCTGCTATCTGCTGGATATATGCCGCTTACCAGGTGAGCCACCGGGGCAGCCAACTGTAGTACATTGAACATGTAGTGTCAGCTTCTTCCTGGCTGTTGATAGATGAGCTCCACAGCCACAAACAGCTGTGGACTTTAACAGTTTGACTGCGGGATAAAAACCGCAATCCCCATTTGACTACCTAGTTTTTCACTAACCTTTGAAGAACCACCGCGCCGACATCATCATAAAAATCTGCCTTGAAATGGTGTGATCCTTTGTGGTTGTGTTGAAAAATAATCTAAAGTGCCGATCAACAACGAAGAGCGGAGGAGGAACGCTCCTGTGACATCATCCGAACGGGTCACTTATCCCACTCTGTCCGATGGAAACCCTGGAAGTCTTAAAACGTATTAAAAACGCGAATTAAACAATGAAAACATAACTCGTGTAACTCGTGAATGGGAGGGAAAGTGGTAACTGTAAAAGTCTGCCAAGCTCAGCTGAATATGTACGCACGCACGCACACACGAGTGGCCGATACAGCAGCCAGATGGGAACCGCGAGGTTCCCAGTTCGATCCCGGGCTCCCCCAGAGGTAGTGCCGAAGTGTCCTTGAGCAAGACTCTGAACCTCTAATTGCTCCCGATGTGCAGGTTGGTGCCTTGCATGGTTTCCTCCACCATCAGTGTGTGAATGGGTGAATGTAATGCACAATTATTAGATGTAAAGTGCTTTGGATAAAAAGCACTGTACATCTAATACACACACGTGCACACCCACGCACACACGCACGAGTGGCCGGTACAGCAGCCGGATGGGAACCGCAGACTGCAGAGCTCTGTCTCACCATCAATCTAATTATTCTTTCTCTCTGTGAATACAACTATATAAATCAAACCGCCCAATTGACACAATTAAATAGCGGTACTTTGGCCCATTGTAGCTAGTACTTGCTTCTGAAGCTGGGCATACTCTTAAGTCTCAGTCCCTGCTACATTTTCTCCAAAATGGTCAAATGGTTCATATATCCATGCTGCTGCTCTTCACCTGTGCCGCGTGGGCTGAGAGGAAATGGTTTTGCCATTGCTCACAGGTACGCTGACGCTCTGCATTTAACAGGAAGGTCGTCATGTGGATCTCATATGTACAGTGTATATGTATGACGGGCGCCAGCTGCTCTCAGCCCCCTGGCCTCTATATCGCCACAGAGCTGGACAGCGCAGCGGCTCCCGTCAGATAAAAGCCCATGCCAGTTTAAAACGGGCACTGTCGTTTCTACAGTGAGTCATGTAGGAGCGGCATTCCACCGGTGTGACGCCACGCGTTACTCTCTCAATGAGCCTTGATTTTGGAAGCTTCCCGTGTGAGTCTTTTGTTTGCTCTATGACTCTCTCCTTATACCACCTTCACCCCCCCCCCCCCCCACACACACACACACACACACACACACACACACAGTCACGCCCTCCCTCAAAACATCATTGTCACATCACAACAAGTTAAAAGGTGTAAAAGTTGTAAAAAAGGTGTAAAAAAAAAATATTTTTCGTACACGCTCCCAGTGTTTTGTAGTTAAAAAAAGTGAGTGTGCAGTGCCTTTCATGGCGATGATGTCTGATGATGATGTAAGCCACAAAGCCACACGTTGGAAGATTTCTGTTTTCCCCTCTATGTCCCCTCCACCCGTTCCTCTCCCCCGCCCAGGGTCCTGGTGTTCCTCTCCCTCCCTCCCACCCAGGGTCCTGCTGTTCCAGACTGCTGGCACCTCCTCAGGGAGTAGAGCATAGAGAGGGGAGTGCCGTCTGGTCAGCCAGACTGTTGGCTCTCTAACCTGTGACATAATCGGCATCTCAGGCATTCACTGGGCTGAGGGCTGGGGATGTAGAGTAGAGTAATGGGTTCTGAGAGGAAGTGTAACATAGATTAGAAACCTGGTTTGGCGTGTGTGCGTGCGTGCGTGCGTGCGTGCGCACGCTGGGAACTTAAGGTATATTAAGTGGTCATTGTACTTGATGTCTTGTCAAGGCGGTCACCTACAAACGCACCCAAGTGTCTGGGGCTAGTCGTATGCTAGCAGTACATGCTGCACGTCTTTCTGTAGTGAGCGAGCAAGCCCGCCAGGGAGGCGTGATGTGAGGAAGAGGAAGTGTTTTTTTGTTTAGCTGTGGAACAATGCTGTGAATGAGACGGCACAGCCTGAGCCTGCAACAGGAGTCATAACAGGGGCGAGGGTGAAGGGCTGCTCGCATCACCGCTGGGGCGAGGGCGAAGGGCTGCTCGCATCACCGCTTGGACCATCTATGAAGGGCTGCTCGCATCACCGCTTGGACCATCTATGAAGGGCCGTGGCCATGTGTTCTCACGGGGATGGGTATATGTTGTTTATGGTTTCTTTGGATTGGATGCTTGTTTTCTCAACTTATTTCTAATACAATGTTCCTCAGCTTTTCCAAAGCTACTAGGCTACCTGTTTTGGGATTTTGTCAGACCAGTTTATCACCAGTCCACTGACACTATAAAACATATACCACTACTACTGTAGCAAATACCACCACAAATAAAGAGAACACAATTATTATTGTTGTTGTTGTTATTATTATTATTAAATGCAGGGCTGCAACTATTGATTAGCTTCTTACTGATTATTCTATTATGTTTTCAATGAATGAAGATTATTATTATTATCGATTAACGATGCAAGTCAGAAAGGATGCAAGTTGGGAATGCATGCCCCACCCGGTTATACAATACCCTTTGTATCTGTTATCAGAGGATTTGTTGTACTTCTGTCTGTCCGTCTAGGGCTGGACAAGAGCACTGTATATGTCCTCTCCTAACTCTCAACTCGGATATCACATCCTTTAGTGGGCTCTGCCTGCTGTAGGCCCGTGTCCATTCTGTGTCCCCTTGGTACATCCATCCAGCCTTGTCCCGTGATAAACCCCTCAAAGACACGGAAGGTGCTCGTTGCACCCTGTGTCTTCTTTGTGCTGTGTGTCCTGTTGTCGTGTCTCCAATCCCAGTGTTCCACATTGTCTCAGTCAGAAAAAGTAGCAAAAAAAACATGGGCTAAATGTTGCGTGCCGCACCCTTGGTGAATAGCGTTTGTCCAACGTCCCAATAATCCAACATTACTAACCCTAACCATAAAAGCATGCAGCTGAGTCTTAATTGGCCACGTATGTCGGACTAACGCATGATCCCCGTGATATTATTCATATCCTCATTTGTTTGAAAACACTTACCCTGGTACAGTGGTTAGCTGCTCAGCACATACATGCTGGTCTCATCTCGTCACAGCTCCCTTGACCCATAACAAATAAGCGATCAGGTACACAGAGGGCGTGGTCGGACAAGATACTGCATGCTTCATTTCAGGGAGGTATTGTATAATGTAGCTATGATCCAACATGACACCACTTGGCGACCTCTTAAAGGTATCTCAAAAGCTGATCTCTTCCGTTTTTATGTCTTCTGCATCCTGGTTGAGTTGCATTTAATTGAAGTCCAAGTCATGGCGCACACACAAGCAGCAGGTTATGTTCCAGGCTGCTGGTGGTGGCTTTTAGGTCACTGAACACTTCTGTCTTGTTATCTGTGTCGTATTTTATTGCAGATAGACAGGTTTTCCATCCTGACCATTTGGCTGTCAGAAAGTCCTTTTATTCAGTGTCTAAAGTGCTGCAAGAGTGGAAGTTCTTTGTTGGCTCTGAAAGGCTTGGCCCTTACGTTTTTTTTCTTTCTTTCTTTTGCAAGACTACCTTCACCCTGTTTTTAATGCCTACACAGCCAAAATCTCTACACAGTTTTCCTTGTAAACACCCCTTTGACCGCTTTGTTGACCGTGCTAATATTTAGTAACACTTGACATTTAAGGGCTTAATGCTGTGTGGGTATAATGGCAGAGCGCCGCTGACACAGAAAACACATCAGCTCATTAAAGGAAAAGAAAAAGAAAAATAATCAAGCCAGTATTTATCCCTTGATGTTTAAATATTTGACATGGATGTCCCATGGAATTTTAAACCACTGCTTTCTACCAGGGATGGGGTGAATAACTGCCTTTTGCAATTTACACATTCAAAATGTGTCCCCTGGATTTTTATGCTGTCACAATGTACTGGTTTAAAACATTTAGGCTTTAAGTTATTTAAACCCAGTTGCTGTTTTATATGATTCCAGTAAAGAAGGTCAAGGAACCACACGATAGGCAAGGCACACCACTCAAAACTCTTCAGGCCTACTACACACAGTACGTTTTGGATTAAGGCCACATATTTTATTGTGATGAGCACAAATTGTCAAGTTATCATGTCGTGTCAAACTGATCTCACAAGGATTCATTGAGAATCCTTACCTTGTCGTACAGCAGCTCTGTGCAGGAGGATGGAAAGCCAACAGTTTAGGTTCCCTGCCAACACCCACCTTCACACTCCCCCCTGTCTGTCCCCAGAGCCCATCTGTCAAATAGACACTTCTCGCCCCCTCCAGGTTTGTGTTGGCGATAGGGTGACACGTCTCGGTTTCAGCCCCTGACAGAAAACAGACGCCGCTTGATTCCAACTGACAGCTCTGTTCAATACCGGAGGGAGAAGGAGGGATGTACTATTAGCCACTGTAGTGTTTCCCTGTTCTACTGTTCCAACAGCCACATACCACATTCCTGTTTTCACTGTTCTAAAATATTGAGTATGGGGCCTAATGCATTGGCTTATGGCCTTCCCATAATAACGTTACACTGATTTGACACTGGGAATAGGATTAGGAGAGGCGATCTGGGCCCTACAAAAGAGATTAGTTTGCTTCCAAAATAGCGGAGCAGATTAATGATATAATGCAAGCATGAAATTTGGCACAAATTCTCTCTAAGGGCCACTCTTATGGAAAAGGCGCTGGCCAGGCCACTCAAAATTCCAAGATGGCGACTATTTTTTTCAACATGTCAGCCGCCTTAGCGGGCAGATAATGATATGATCAGTGTCGGCTGATCACTTAACAAAACTACCACACACTATCGGTATGCAAGCGTCATTTAACTGCTCTCTTGTTTCCTAGTGGGTTGACTGTGGGTTTACTCTTACTGATAAATAGGAATTCAATTTCAGATTTAGCCAACATACCAGAAAAACAGGCAGTGCACCGTCACGCAATCACTTAATTTAGTGCACTTAACTTAGCCACAGACTCTTGGGCCTCGACATTGCGGTTAAGCAGTACTGTGGTGTAGCGCTGGCCCTGCGTAACATCCTTTAGGCCTCCTGGTGGTACAGGGCACACACACACACACACACACACACACACACCCTCCCCCAACAATATGCAGTGATCCACTGAGAGCCGTTGCAAAAAGGAGGTACTCAAGACTCCCTTGAGAAAACAAGTGTGAATCCCCTGCAGACCTCCCTGGCCCTGTCTGTTGATGACCTCTCTTACCCTTTGACCAGCACTAATGCCAACTTTCAGCCTGACCTTTGTGTTCAGCCATCTTAGCATGCTTCTCAGAATACAAAATATTGATGACCATTAATCATTACATGGCATTTTTATAAACCATGTTTATGTTCTGTCCCATTAGATTTTAATGCTCAGGTAGTCGTGTAGTGCACCGTTCCATTCTGGCCATGTGCTACATGTCTTCCATTTAGGAACCTTTGGTTTATTCTCTCTAAGCCAATGAAAATCTTGACACTTCACATCACAAAATCATATCGGATGGGTGCTCCGTCCAGAAATACTTAGTGAAAGTATATGGATTCATAGTTACTTAAAGGCCACATAACTATAACTAGACCAACCTACTCAGGAATGTTGCAACTGCAAGGTCCCGAGTTGGGAATGCATTCCCCACACAGTAATGTGAAACCCATTGTACCCATTGTCAGAGTACCCGTGTGTCCGTCTGTCTGTGTTTTATGAGCATAACGGTCGGATTGGTGTTTCTGGACAATTGGATCTCCTTATATACCTATATATGAGTGTATCGGTTGGATCGGTGGTTCTGGACAACCGGCTATCCAACCGACTCGACGCTGGGCACATCACTTCCTCTGGTCGTCTACGACTCGTCTGCAGAATTTGAAGTCTGTCGGTCGGATGTTTTTTGTCGGAATGTGTGAACTACAGTCTGGCAATGGCATACACGTGCACAGAAGGACAGACTCATTTTGTGCATTTATATTAGAATTGATACTCTTTTATATTTGTCTAATCAGTGTGTGGCTTCTTAGCTTGCCAACCCAGAATATCTCATCTATTTATCATCATCTATCTATTTCATTAGCTGAGGTGACAAAAACAAAAAAGACAAATCATCACCACTTCTTTGTTTTCTTCTGTCGGAGGCAGAGCCACGTGTGGGCTTGCAGGCTTAATGTGATTGTGTACAGTACACAGGCTCAGACCTTTAACCTGCTGGTTCCCTTGGGGGAAGGAAGCTGCTGTGGCCGACCTCTGGGAGTGTGATGACAATAGGGTCTAGGTCACTGGCTAGCCACTGTCTGTCTCCAAGCCCCTCAGCTACCAGCCAATTGTAAAGGTGTTCCGTTAGATGTTTAGATAAGCAGGGTTTGGCTTGGTCACATGGTCCATTCTGTTGATTTATAGATGTTTTCAGACCATAGAGTGGGGTCGGTCTTGACAAATGGTCCCCAAACAGCTGCTGTTTCAAGTGTCCTGAACAGACAATAAGGCATGTTTAACCCCTCAGTGACCCTTTAAGAAAGGATTGCAACAAAAAGTTGCAACAAAACATGTGGTTGTTCTTTGAAGAACTGGAAGTGAAGTGAAGTTAACCTAAACCATGCTTGGCATTTCTGTACTTGTAACTGAATATGAAGACACTGAAAAATCCTGTGTGTTCGTTTAATTTTGAGAATGTAAAATGTAAATGAACTCTCAGCAGTTTGCGGTATAGGCTGGCTGATTTAGTGTATAAAAGTGGCGTAGAATTTATTTCTGTCCAAGACACACCAAAGGGCAAAGTAAAAATATCAAGGCAGCATCTGTCATATTATGCAAGATTGTCTGTCTGTCTGTCTGTCTGTCTGTCTGTCTGTCTGTCTGTCTGTCTGTCTGTCATTTGCATGCAACTGTATTGGGAAATGAGTGTGCACATTCACAAAAGTACATATACAGTTGTATGTATTGCAATAAAATCACAAAATACCAAGGCACACCTGGACTTGTCTCCCTGCCCAGAATCATACACATTGGGGAACTCGGTTTGTGCCTAGTTTGGTCAATATGAAAGAGATGCACTCTCATTGTTCAAAAGGGTCTTACACCCCAGAATATGAGAATAAAATCACACCCGTGTGAACTGAGTGGTGTAAGGTCTTATATAGACTGATCAACTGTGGTCTGACGTAGTGTCTGACGTAATGAAATCACACCAGTGTGAACTGGGTGACCATAGCAACCATGCTCATTTTTTGAGCACAGACAGACAGACTAACAAAGCCAGTTGTAGGAGTGGTTTACACCACTCAAAAAATGACACCTGTGTGAAGTGAGGGGAGCTCTTATAATCTATTGTTATATTGTTATTGGGTTTAATTGGTGTAGGACTGAAATAGCCAATTTTGTTTAGGTACTGTAACATGAACTCCTGCTTGTCAGCTGTTGCCCTACTTGATCATTCACCAATTTATCTTCAACGTACATGTTGTGTCCACTAATTATTGTTAACGTTAGCATTCGCAATGTACTGGACAACACTCCTCAAGTTATAGATGACATTCAGACTACCCCTTTTATGTATGGCTATTAGTTTGAGGACAGATAAACGACAGTGTGTGTATGCTTTGCAAGTGAGTGCACTACACTTACAGTATGTGTACACTGTACAGTATGTGTACAATACTGCTTGTATTGTGCGGAGGGGTGTACATACAAGCATGTACTAGTGTATGTGCATTTGAGTATGTACTGTATTGTGTCTTTGTAATAGTATTGGTGTACCTGCACATTATTGTAATTTTTGTTAGTGCTATGAATTGTTTTTTGACTACTTTGTACTTATGTTTTAGTTATAACCTTTTATGCTGTACTCAGTGTACTGCCTAGTTTTTCACTAACCTTTGAAGAACCACCGTCAACTGCGCCGACATCATCATTCCGTTTCATGAAAATCTGCCTTGAAATGGTGTGATCCTTTCCTTTGTGGTTGTGTTGAAAAATAATTCAAAGTGCCGATCAATAACAAAGAGCGGAGGAGGAACGCTCCCGTTGCGCGCCACCATTGCCATTGGAATGCATTGGGCCTCAATATCCCAGAAGCCTTTGCATGCCAGTGCGACTGAAACTTTTCCGGTGACGTCATCCAAATGCGTCACCTATCCCACTCTGTCCGATGGAAACCCTGTAAGACTTAAAGCATATTAAAAACGTGAATTAAACAATGAAAACATTAACTGTGAAAACGTGTAACTCGTGAACAGGAGGGAAGCTGTTCCAAATCAATTAACTTGTGTAACTCGTGAATGGGAGGGAAAGTGTTAATTCATAGAAAATCACACTTGTGAAGTGAGGGGCACTCACTTATCATCATACATCATCACATTCCAGCCAATCACAATTGACGTCCTCACTTTTCTGTACTTTTTATTTTGTGGTACACACATACACAAAAAGCTGGCTATAGGCCACTATAGAGCGTCGCAGTCCTACCATGGACCAGGAAATGAATCCCAATGCATTTTTCCCATAGACATTTCTTAAAGTATTTATTTAAAGACGGTTACAAAGCCAACTCGAGTCGTGACAACTCATGACAACACAAACAATATTTTGGACCAAACAAATAATTACAAAGAAGAAAAACAACAAAAAAAGTGTTGTAACCTGCCGTTTTTTTGTTCGGCCCAATTTTTTTTGTTTGTTGTCATGATTTGTCACGACTCGAGTTGGCTTTGTCCACGGCGTAAACGTCTTTAAATAAATACTTTCTGAAATGTCTATGAGGAAAATGAACGGAGAATCATTTCCTGGTCCAGGGTAGGGGGCGGGACTGCGACGCTCTATAGGAGTATCGTGCTCAGCAAATCAAATCATCGCTAGGTGGTACACACATTGCTCAGCCAATCAAATCATTGCTATGACACTATGACACACAAACACACACATCTGGGCATAGGAAGGGCTAGTGCCCCTCAAAACGTGTGCCTCGGAGCACAGGTCAGGTAGGCCAATGTGGCCTAGTGGAAATGTGCATGCAAAATTTCACAGAAATCACACGTTCATGATTTGAGGCATTTGGTTAAGATTGGCTTCCAAAGTTTGCAGAATTGGTCAGTTTTTGAACAAATCAGGATGGAATATGGAAAACCGGACAGATCCATGTTGATCACATGACTATAAAGATACTCTGCTGATTTTGGGACAAAATCTGTCGGAAGCATGCACGCACCCCCAGATTGGACCATTTGTCATTGTTGTTATCACTTTTTGTCTATTTAATTTAGTCTGTGCTACTTCACTTATTCACCAGATGGTGTTTTTTGTAAGCAAATTAACAAGCGGAACAGAGAAAGCATGCTATGAAAACACATTGCTTCCATTAGCAGCTTGTTAAGAAGCCGGCAATGCACCGCACACAAACTTTGCTCAAGCCAAGGTATTTGTTTTGATGCAACTCTGCACCTGCAAAACTCAGGCACAGTTTCCGTCAACTGTTTGTATGTACCACTTCCACTCCTTTCTGCATCTATTTCATTCAGGGCTCCTAGATTATCACTAGCATCCCTTTGCTCTGTCCATTGCTTCATTGTGCCACTGCCTTGCATCCATTCATCAGCAGCAGCAGGCTGCTCTACCCAGCAACAGAGTCTGTGAGAGGTCATTGATAACGATGAAAGGGGCTTTTACCTCAATGCTGGTGGTGCTGGTGGCTGAGACAGTGAAGCAGTGTGCAGGTTAATCCCTTAATCTCCATTAGCGTAGCTGAGTAACTGGAGAGCCACGACTCCCTCGGTGCTCAGCCTGACGGCTACTTAGCACCGTTACCTCAGATCAGCAGTGGTGGCCCACTATAGCAAAAAAAAAAAAAATGTTTCCCAGAGAAACACAATTTTGGATATTCATTCATGAGTATACTCGTCAATTCAAAACATTCACTGCCATGGACTTAATGAACAAAGCATACATATCTAGATGGGAGGATTTAGGCCCCTGTCCACATCATGGCCCTGTGGCTGAGTTTGTATCTTGTCTCCATTCAGGAGACCGTGCCAAGACTTCAAATCCATGTGACTTTTTATATTTCTTTCTCTGCCTTATTTATTTGTTATTTTGCACACATAGACACGTGTCCATTTTGTAGTGTCACAGGAGACCTTTCTGGCTGCCTAGATTCAGCGCCCAGGCTGTCGGCTTTGGCTGTATAATTTACTCCGTTGAGCAGTTTGTTCGTTTTCACCCAGCCAGCGCTGTAATTTGGTTTCTGTTCTGTTATGTTGGGATTCCATCTGATTCGTTTGGCTGTGTTAAATTGGTCACTCTCACCAGTTCCTCACTGGGCAGGGCAGCTGTTATTCTGAGTGCTCATGCTTTTCAGAAATGGTATAACTTCTTTCTCTGTCTCCATGTGGTTCAAGACACTGAGATGAAGCTAGTATACAAACTGTAATCCGTGTTCCTGCTGTCCCCCTTGAACCAGACTTTAGCATGAACCTGTGATCTACTTTTCATAATCTGTCATGTCACATTTATGTATATTATGATCTAGAACGTCTACTCAAGTCTACTGAATATCCTAGTTTGGAAATTTGAGAGCTCCACCATAAAGCTTTATTTCCCACAAATACATATATTTCCCATGTACAGTCGTCCAGGTCATCTCGTACACAAAACTGTATACATTTTAGAACTTTCTTTTTTACAGTATCTCTCTCTCTGCCTTAATATAGAGCCCGCTGCTGTTCGGAAGGATGGCAGAGTAAGTACATATAGGCACTGGTTGCATAGGCACAGATCCCTGCACACCACACAGGATATGCCCATTGTTTCAGCGTCATGACCAGCCTTGCCCAACAGTTAGCGACAAAGTTGCAGGAATTTCAACTTTCACAAGCTTTTCTTTTTGCCTCCCAACAAGGCAACAACTGTATGTCTGAAAGTCTTTTTGAGTTTGGGATCCAGTGAGAAAGGCATACAGGCTGTCATGCGGCCCGGCGAGCCAGGCATATGAAAAGGCTTGCGGGGATGAGGGGCCTGGGAACGGAGAGCCGCACGTCACCTGTGCCTCATCTATTAATAATGAGCTGGGAAAGGCTGCAAAAAGAGGGCAGGAGAAGTCTGTGTGAGCGTTTGTGCATCTGGGTTTGGACTGTGTATCTGCCTGCTTTCAACCCTGGTATAAACTTATGCGCACACACACACACAAGCTAGGGCAGAGGGTGACTGAGTGCATTCCAGAGTTGGGAGTTGGGACTGGGAGCTGGTTTTGGGGATCGGTGCATTCCCAGCGGTGGCCCCAGCTCTGTCTGTCTGAGTCTGGTGCACAGCAGGAAACCTCATCTCCTTATTTTGTGTGTGTGTGTGTGTGTGTGTGTGTGTGTGTGTGTGTGTGTGTGTGTGTGTGTGTGTGTGTGTGTGTGTGTGTGTGTGTGTGTGTGTGTGTGTGTGTGTGTGTGTGTCTGTGTCTGTGTCTGTGTCTGTGTCTGTGTCTGTGGCTCAGGAGGTAGAGCAGGTTGTCCAATGTTCCATGGGTCAGCGGTTCGAATCCCGGCTCCTCCTGTCTACATGTCGAAGTGTCCTTGAAGTGTCCAAACATTGCACAAATGTCGGTACACATTATCCCTATAGTTGTGATCTGTCCGATTTTTCATATACATTTTCTTCCTGATTGGCCAAGATTGGCATCTATAGTTTGCAGGAGTGGCTCATTTTGAACAAAATCAAATCATTCCGAACATCATGCAAATCCGTACACATTATCTCTATGGTCATGTGATCAAGACACAATGTGAATCACATGTGGCCAAGGACCTCCACCCAAAATGTACCTGACTACAACACGACCACTTCACATGAACACCAATAACTCTTTTACACTAGCACATACACAAAACTATAGTTTATGCCTGACTGGTACTATAATGTCCTTCATATATCATGTTCTACGAGAAACAATTTTTGCTACTACTCGTACAGATTTTCAGCACTCTCGCAATTTGTCGCAAATCAACGTTGTGTCTGTAATACATTCATTCAATGGCCCACCATAACCTACCTGGCCTGGCAGAACATGTTTCTAGTTATTTGTTTTCCCTGCTGCGTCTTTGCTCCAGCTAGGAACTCTCCTTTTTTGTGTTCCTTTAAGTACCATGCATTATGTCATGACCATTTGTCTGTGTTCATCTTGATGACATTGGACATAGATGCACAGGGCTGAGGTGAAGTGAGAGATCAGGGCAGTCACACTCTCCTTATTGACTGTCTGGGTCTGCCTCTGCTTCTTCTTCGCACTCATCTGTTTCCTTCCGCATTGCTATCTCTCCCTCTCATCCTCCTGTAGCCCCCTCCCTCGAGTCCCTCCCAAAATCAGTCCCTCTCTCCTGCTCAGCCAGTGAGGAGGTCAGACAGGACAACTGTGCTGTTCCCGGTGCCTGCCTCTCCTCTGTCTGTCTACTACAGTCTTTATGTCTGTCTCTCTCTCTCTCTCTCTCTCTCTCTGTCTCTTATCGCTGTCCTTATCCAGCGGGCCAGCGGCGCTGGAGAGTTTGTCCCACTCTAATGTCTAACTAGTGCTACAAAGCAAGCTTTGGCCCACTTCAGTCCACCTGGGGCAAGAGTGACATTTTAGAGAAGGAGAGGGAGGAGAGGTATAGCTGAGGAACACATGCTTTCTTTCTTTCTGTTCATCTCTGTTGAAAGCCATCACATGTTGGCTGTGATGCACACCTCGGGGACTTGCTTCATACAGGAAAGAATGCTTGTCTGCTCAATATTTTTACAAGGCGAGCTACGCATAATCTGCTCTTCCTCCTGGTCTCATAATGGGACAGCCAGGACAGAATGACGCGAGGGATGTATGGATGGATTACTGAGGGTTACTGAGGGGAAACTGTGTGGACTAGATATATATTCATAAATACTGGGACCATTATATGCTGTTGTAAACATGCACCACCCAAAAGTGATGTCATTAGAGGAGAATGGATGAAACCTCACAGTAGCCCAATTGAAAATTTGCAGAAAGAAATGTCATACTCAGGCTTTTAACCGAAGGCATAAATAGACTCGGGTGATATTACCAATGGTGGGGCAGGAGTCACAGGACTTCTAGGAGTTCTTCTCACTAACGAACACAAAGCTACAATATTGTCAATGGGAATTTAATGTTTGTGCTGCCAGAAGCAGCGAGTGCATTCTCCGACATTGGCAATGAGACTCGGCGCTGCCGGGGGAGGGCCGGCAGCTGCCGGAGTAGGTGGATGGATAATGACAGCTCCGTTCCGCGGCACTGTCGGTCCGTTCGGCGACTGCGCTCCAGACGCCACAACTGCCAGTAACAGCCGCGGCGCTGCCGGGGGGAGTAGCGGCATCTGCCGGTGAAGTTGGGGGGGGGATTATGTCACTCCACTGCCGCTCCATTTCGCAACTGCCGGTTCCGGTGAAGCTGGGGGGATTATGACACTCGACTGCCACTCGCTTCTGCGGCAGTGCGTTGGTCTGACATGCGTTGCATCGTGCTTATGGTTAGGGACCAGGGTAAGGGTTTGGGATAAAGTGCTTATGGTTAGGGACCAGGGTAAGGGTTTGGGATAGAGTGCTTATGGTTAGGGACCAGGGTAAGGGTTTGGGATAGAGTGTGCTTATGGTTAGGGACCAGGGTAAGGGTTTGGGATAGAGTGTGCTTATGGTTAGGGACCAGGGTAAGGGTTTGGGATAGAGTGTGCTTATGGTTAGGGACCAGGGTAAGGGTTTGGGATAGAGTGTCGAACTGATGCCACCGAGAAATACTACCGCCTGCCGCCGATGTTCCACGGCTGATGCCATGCGTTGCATCGTGCTTCCGGTTAGGGTTAGGTTTAGGGTTTGGGGTAGAGTGTCAGACTGATGCCGCCGAGAAACAATACCGCCTGCCTGTTCCGCGGCTGATGCCGCTGCCGGAAAATGCACTCGCTCTACCTCCCAATAGCTGAATATAGGAGGGGCTAGCGCCCCTCAAAAAGATCACTCTGTTAGTCTGTTGTGATCTTATCATCATACAACATCATTCATCACATTCCGTGCTCAGTCAATGAAATCATCACTGTGGTACACACAAACACTCTAAACTGACCAATCAAATTATCACAAATGTGGTACACACAAACACAAAAAGCTGGGCATAGGAGGGGCTATTTTAAATGTTTTTTTAAAGATGTTTTTAAGACATAATAGTTCTCATGGGATTGTTTGCTATGGTTTTGTGTACTTGTTAACGTCCACAGCTTAACTTGTTTTCTAACATCTGTCTCTCTGCCTCTTCTCTTCCAGTCCTGTGTGCGAAGAACCTGGCAAAGAAAGACTTCTTCCGTGAGTGGAATCTGCTTTTCCTTTTTCTTTTTTTTCTTTTTTTTCTACTATTCCTGTCCTGTGTTGAGTCCCACATGGATTAGAGAACTGGCTTTGTCAGCAGTGGCAGCGTGTTGGCTCTCAAACTGATGTCACTAAGGAGCTGTCTGTCTGTCTGTCTGTCTGACATGCAGAACCAGAAGGCCTGTCACGTGCACTGCCAGCCAAAGCTCTCATAATATGTGGAGCGATTAAGTATAAAAGTGGCACTTAGGAAGAACAAGGCACTTATAGAATATGAATTGAACTGCGTAGAGATCTAGTCTATGTGGTTCCAAGGTTTTATTCGATGCTCTTCTTTTGAAGTAGCATTTCCACTTAATGACCCTTTTGGGCTTGTCAGGACTAGAGCCACGTCTGAGTGGCAACAACCAGTTTTGGAAGCACACTTAACCTGAATAGTCTAGACTGGATGGCAGGTCATAGTCAGTATCCTGAGATGCAGATGTATTGTACTAATTGTGCCAGAGGGAGGTAGGTGAAGGGATATAAATAATGTCTGATTTTAATTTAATTTGGTGCAAGACACACACACACACACACACACACACACACACACACACACACACACACACACACACACACACACACACACACACACACACACACACAGTGAGTGAAATGCTGACTACTTCAAACCGTTTGTCATACAACTCCATTCATGTTATCAGGGCAGAAGATCTTCCTCTGTCACTCATCTTAATGCAAGCATGGATGTGTTAAGTTTCACCAACCAGACAGCTTTCACAACGGAGTAACCTAAAGCAGCACACGCCCTTAGCTTAATTGCCATCGTTATGGCTATAGTAAGGACATTGGATTGCAACTGACGCATCCTATTCAGCCTGTAGACTCGTTTGTCATTTAAGCCTGATATATACTTAGTTCCGTGTCAGTGTCGCACACCAAAAATAGCAGATTTACAAGCTCACAATGAGCTTGTGTAGCACTGCAGAGTGGCTCACAACCTCAGCCTGATGGCCTAAAAGTCTAATATCTCCCTTGAGTCATAGTGGTTAAGATGTTGGCTTTCCACACGGGAGACAAAGGTTCGATTCCTGGGTGTTAAACTTGTATATCGGCTATTTCCAGTGTGCAACACAACGTGCAGCTGACTGTAAATCAGGCATTACCTGGAAGCCTAGGATGTGATTACTATGAATAAGCGTGGGTTTTTCGTGACAGGGATGAGCTCATCCACACATACATGCACACCAAAAAAAATAACCAGCCAACAAGGGAACTCCCAACGGAGCAAATGTGACTTAACGGGTTTGACCAGTGTGAGGTATCGGTGCTCAGAGGCACAATCTATAAACAAACACAATGCATGTGCATGCGCACACACACACACACACACACACACACACACACACACACACACACACACACACACACACACACACACACACACACACACACACACACACACACACACACACACACAGAGCGTGCCATTACTATGAGACACAGACTAAATAGTATCCCTTATCAGATTTCCCTTTGAATAAGACACTGTGGAAAGACATGCCTTGGAGCCACTCGGCAGATAGCAGCAGTGCTTGTCATTTCCTCTCCCATGTTATGTAAATAATTCGGACTGTAAATAACGTCTCACTGGCAACATTTGCATGCCACTTCTACTGCATGACTTAGTTGATTTTAATATTTGTTTCCACACAAGGAGACCGTTCATTTTCAGTTGAAATCATCTATAAATGCACAAGCTTTATGTTGATGCTGATTTTCCTTTTCCAGCAGCACTTGGCACCTGCCCACAGAGCCAAAACTACACAGTGATGATTTAGGCCATGTTATCTGCATGGTGTTGTAACTGACAGTGAAAACAATGGTAACAATGGTTTCAACAGCCAGATAATCTAGGTTGTATTGTCAAGAGGAAGGTGTGAGACATAAGACTGAACAATTCAAATTAATTTACGGCTGTTATCAAACAAACCTGGGCTTCCATAACACCTCAACAGTGTCACCTCACTGTCACTGATCACCTCCATGCCATACCCCATTGATGAAATAATTTGTTCAAAAGTAGCCCAGACCAAGTATTGACTGCATACATTAATATACTTTTCAGATGGTCAACATTTCTCGTTTAAAAATCATTTCTCGTAAAATATTATAATTCATTGAGATAGGATTTTTGGATTTTCATGAGCTGTACGCCATAATCATCAAGATTAAAACAAAAAAAGGTTTTAAATACTTTGCTTTATGCAAAATGAATTGAGAATATATGAAAGTTTCACTTTTTGAATTAGACGCCCTGAGTGCGAGAAGCGAGGTTGTGTGCACGCCTCCACCTGGGTGATGGCAGACTGCTGGGCGAGCGCTGGCGCTTTGACATAGGGTGTCAGATCAACATATGGAATGAATTCTGTACTGGCCATATAAGTAGCATGTCTTGAGTGTACAAGGTTTGATGAGGTCAGATCAACATATGGAATGTCAGAACAGTTCAGCTCTATATATGGAGATCTAAGGGTGGCAGCGGAGGCAGTGTATTGAGTGTATTCATGGTACCTCCATATTTGAGCATGCCTGACACAGCACTCCATATACTTTGTGTGTATGAGAATGTATGAGAATAAAAAATAATGACAGGCAGATACAGGAACCATATAGGCATAAAAGGTATACAGACAGACAGACAGACGGATGGGTACAACAGATACGCTGTTGTTGTCAAATAACACACCTGTACTGTTGGACATACATTAGTTATGGACATGGACTGATCATGGTGATCATGTAGTGTAGTCTCTCCCAAAGGCCCATTTCTGACTACTTAAATTTTGTAGATTACTACAATGTCATGATGATGTAATATTTCTATTATGTTTTTGTATTATCTTTTGCAAAGAGTTTTAAGATTGGTACAATTTTGAGATACATTTTCAACATGCATGAATATAACCATAACATCAAACACACGTTACAATTTTGTCAAAAAATATCATCTTTTTCACCTGGGACCATTCAAATGTCCATCCATGCCGGGACCCGTGGCCCACTATACATAAGACAGTCACAGTGTCGTCCGTCTTCTTCTGATGCTATCAGGTTCGGACAGATAGTCATCTAAAAAGCCTCTCTGCTGAGTCTGCTCCTCTATATTTTGTCTTCACAGGACTGCCAGATCCATTTGCCAAGGTGGTGGTGGACGGCTCTGGACAATGCCACTCCACAGACACTGTGAGGAACACGCTGGACCCCAAGTGGAACCAACATTATGATCTGTAAGTGCTTATTAACATCTGTAAGCCGGTCACAAACACAATGTGTGCCACTCTAGGTCCTAGACTAGAGTCTAGGACTAGACTAGAGTCTAGGTCCTAGACTAGAGTCTAGGACTAGACTAGAGTCTAGGACTAGACTAGACTCTAGTCCTAGACTAGAGTCTAGGACAACTGAGGAGCAACCTGCCTTTTTAGCCTTCTGTCATCCCATTAAGATGTGAGGCCGATTTGTAAAATGTTTTCTGGAAAGTGTATGTTTCTATAATATCAGTGGTGCTCAAACGTTTTCATGTGGGGGGCATGATTTGTGCATTACTCTTTAATTAATACTATTATATTATGTCTGCCCTATGATTCCTGAGATCTATACTATTGAAATTAAAATAAAAAGATTTGGAAAAGAAAGAAAGTTACTATAGGGGAATGTGGAGAAGGGAGGGGAGGGGCCGGGTCAACCCAGGGGCCAAACTGGAATAGGAACAAATACGGGGCACAGTGAACACAGACCGTGGTCATGACAATTCTGTGATGCACATTAGTCTCTGTGTCTAGTGTGCATTAGGTTGACCTCTCATTCGGTCTCGTCGGTGGCAGCACTCATATCAGAATCTTCAGATCTTTGAATAACTGACAATTGTAATATTAACACATATTCTACCAATCCCCAGCAATAATTGAACGAACATGGCAGTGTCCCCCTGCTATGTTGACTACAGTATTTGCTTATACTGCATGGCGTATATTTGTGAATGCCTGTCTGCTCACAATACAACTGTATTTTAACTAATTCAAAGTTGATTACAGCCAGTTAAATTGTTCTGACATACCCTAACTTCTCCTTCGCTTTGCAGATGTAAGATGGTATGAGTACTGTACCTAATTGAGATTTCATACTGATTTAAATTCAAATGAGTGATTTTGAGCTTTTAAAGCACAATGACTTTAGTATACTGTACTTCCAGTACTGTATATTGTATATACTTTCTCTCTGTCTCTCTCCTCTCACCCTCTCTCTTTCCCCCTACATGGTAAAGGCAGCACCCACCCGTCTGCCCAACCTTCTCCTGCCTGACTTTATAACAGTTAGAGATGTTTTTTGTTTGTTTGTTTGTTTTGTTTTTTTGCCATCATTGCAGATATGCTTGCTCGGGGTGAGGGGGGGGGGGGGGGGGGGGGGCAACGTTAGGTCTCAGCTCTATATCTAAAGTGTTTTGGGACAACTTGTGATTTGACACAGTTACAAAATTGAATTGAAAGAAGTTGCCACTGAATGGCAATCTTCACGCATTTTACATCTCAAATGTTTTCCAGAAGCCACTTTTGTGAGCCACAATAATCACAAAAAAGTCCTTCAAAATCCCAGTAGGACTGCTCATGTAGGGGAAGTGTCTGTCTGTACCAAAGCCACAGCCATGTAACCCTCAGTGGTAGAAAAAGTACTGAATTTCAACTATAATACTGCAATATAGAAATACTCTGTTAGTAAAAGTCTGTAATTCAAAATGTACTTGAGTACAAAGTACTCATTGTGCAGAATGTCCCATTTCAAGTTTTCAAATGTATATCTTTTGAAAATGGCAAATGCAACACATTGTGAGCTTGTAGATTGGCTATTTTCAATTGGCTGGAATATATATGTAGGGCTGAAGTGGTTAATGTTTTGTGATAATAATCAAAATCTACAAAGTAACTAATAACTCAAGTTTTCAAATAAAACTAAAGTAGTTGAGTAAAAGTAAAATATTTGGTTCCAAGATGTAGTGGAGGAGAAGTAAAAGTATTAGAAATTGGAAATAGTCAAGTAAAGTCCAATAACCCCAGATTGTATTTAGGTACAGTACTTAAGTAAATGTACTTAGTTACTTTCCAGCAGTGTGTAACCCTCAGTTCCATACCATATAATAAACAGGAGAAGAGAAACACACTGTGACTCCCCAGTGGCACCGCACTGTAGGTTTTGGTTTCAGTCTCTGGCACTGCTTTGCGTGGCGCTGCTATGATAAGCGTGTGAGGAATGCAGAATCAGCCTCCCCTTTTCCGTGTGCACCAACACCCAGCTATAAACCACTATGGCCCTTTTAGCGTGCGCACGGTGCCTCTACAATACCCTGGGACTGTACACATTCCACGCTCCCTGCCCGGGCCAGACTTTCAGCAAAGTTATAGGATTTTAGAAGATCATACTAATCCAGTATTAACACCACTGTTCCTTATCACATATTGCGTCTGTGGTGGACGGGTTGTGCATTGTTTTGTGACATGAGGTGTGCTGAACTTTGTAACTTATGGCTCTGTTCATTGTGTTCAAACAAGAAGACAAATGTACTGTATGTTGTTAGTATGTATGTACCCTGTGTGAATACTGACTATTCATCATTTCCCTTTGGATATTTGATGGTTGATGGACGAATGGAGGTTAATTATCATTCCCCCAAATTTTAAATCTGGTTGTTTCCCATCTTCATGTTCATAGCTTAACATGTCATATTATTTATTTGGGGTTAGGGGCCAATAATGTCAGAAAAGACAAGCCCTAATCGTCTCATCTCCACTGAACTACTCCGTGCTTGGCTGAATGGAAGGAAGCAGTGTTTTCGCTGGGGGCCAGGGGGGGTGTCGTGAATGTCCTCCGTGTTGAGCTCTGTTGAAGGCTGTTGGGTCCAGGGAGTAATCACCCTAAAGGACCCAAAGGGCCCACTGGCAGACAGTTCAGACCACCACAGAGAGAGGCAGAGGAAAAGGAAAGCAGACTGAGAGCTGGTGGATGATGGAGCTAATGTAGGGAGAGCTGAGTGGAGGAAAGAAGGAATGAGGAGAGAGTGTGGTGGACAGAGAGGTGGACCCATATAGAAAGACAAAACCATAGAGGATGAGGCAGAGATGGTGGGAGGAGGAATTGTTGGAGAAGAATGTGTACAGTACTAGATTAACCCAACACACACACACACACACACACACACACACACACACACACACACACACACACACACACACACACACACACACACACACACACACACACAGGGACGACAGTGGTTCAGGAGGTAGAGTGGCCGTTTGAGAATAGCAAGGTTCCCTGTTCAATCCCAGGCTCACATGCACACACAAACTCACCTGTTTCGCCAGTACTTGTTCTGCCCTGGTCAGCATCAACATCAGGACCCGCTCTTGCCTATACCCCCACTCCCCCCCCACCCCACCCCCCACACACACGACTCTGTCTCTGAGGTGAGGAATCCCCAGTCAGTGACCCTTCACCTCTCCCTCTGCTTCAGGAAATGGTTGACATGCCACTGAGAGCAGATGGAGGGTGGGCTTGGTAGTCTGCCAGGACTGCCTCCTCTCCTCCGTCTGCAGTTTGAGGGGGTGGGGTCTGTTCCCATCAAATTCAGATCATAATGGCACCGCCAACCATGGACTGGGATCCATGGGATAATTCCCCTACAGTGCCACGCTGCCATGTTACAATATTTTACATGTGGTCAGTGTCCTGTTAACATTAATCACTTCACTTTCCACCTGGCATGCTTATTGTGGGCATTCATTCAGTTAAGACTGCTCCATGAGACTGGGAGATTAGGGGTGCGGTCCCTGGTTGAGTCATACAAAGATTATAAACATTTTACCCAATTAGAAAAAAAGAGTGCCCTTTGGGTGTTTGGCCCCTTCCGACCTTAAATGACACTGCCGGCCCTCCACCCAGCTGTCCCATTACCTTGGAATGTAATCCAATGTCCTGGTGGAAGCACAGAGAAACGTGTAACTATGGTCTGTCTCCTGGTCCAAACTGTAGATGTTCATGGTGACTGGTGAGCATGGTTTGTCAATGAACTCATCCATAATATATGTCTTGAAAATGCCCATACAATGTTGGATGTATTGGGGGCACAATTTGACTGTTTAATCAAAGTTTAAAAAAGGTACAGTATGACACTTGAAACCTGTTCACAGTCCAGACCCATGACTTAAGTTTGATGGCAATTACTATTGGTCTACCGTAGGAATGCAAACGCACGACGCGTTGCTGATTCTACATATAGGATGCCACCCCTCTTGGCACTCAGCATCAAGGGTTGAATAGTCCCTGCGACATACTAGCGCCATGTCTAGGGGGAGTACTTGTACTTAGAGCTGCCTCATGTTTAAGCCTTAGGAAACAGGAGATGGTCTCCTGACCTTTGGGCCACTGACACCTGCCTGTTCAGGAGATGCATGAGTTTTCTTTTTGTTTTTTGTTTTCTTTTTGGGCTTTATTGGATAGTGTTGTACAGTATGGTGACAGGAAATGGGGGGGGGGGTGACAAGCAGCAAAGGTTGTCGGGATCAATGAGTCGAACCCGCGACACGCTGTCAGGATTAGCAGCCTAGGTGCCCGGATCGCTGGGCCGGCCCGGCCGAGATGCATGAGTTTTGATATGGAGGCTATACTATATGTGACTAAATTTGACTGAGGGACTGCCATTGGATTTTTTTGGATTTTAGTTTTTTCATGTCATATGAAAGCAGGGAATCATAGCTTCAAATTGACATTGGTTGTTCAGTTTGACCCACCAGTTTTGGAGATATGGCGTATAGAGTAATGTCTTGCAGAAAACAGTGAGTTGAGAAAACAGGCTTGAAAGGTTCACTTCTGTGGTCTCTAACATTACACCTAGCTATATGTTTGGGCATTTATTTCATATTTACATGTCGATTTCAGCTCTGACACTTATTTCAGACATGCTCTAGTATGTGAAGTGTCTGCCTGTGCTATTAACTAATTTTGAAAAAAAAAAAGTGGTTCTCCTCTGGTGAAAAGCTGTAATTTGTGCGATGGCAGTCTCTCAGTCAAATCTGGTCACATATGTAGTTATGATAGCAAGAAGTATTTGAGCATATCCCTCTGCACCGCCCATCACCAACCATTTGGAGGGTATGTTCCTGAACAACTCAGCTTGTAGCACTGACACTGTTGTGTGGCTTAAATCAAATGCCCTCTGGCCCTGGTCTACATACACTGCATGGCACACCGGTACTTTACAGTCTGAACATCCCTGCAGTGCACTGCAAACAGACTGTTGGCAGATGGCCAGCTTTCCACACAAGTCCATCCTTCAGTCTGAGATAGAGGTGGTGTGTTGTGTTGTGAAATAACACTGCAAGGGGTCTGGGGCTCTGCTATAGGCCAATCCATAATGAAAATGTGTTGGTACTAGTTGGCAGCTCTCTCACTGTCCCCCTAAGGCCTGGGCACACAGGCTGCATAATTCATGCCCTGAACAATATTGGTAGGATGAAAATCGACAACATATGCTACCCATCTATGACACCTTGCTCACCAAGTCCCAAAATGCGGTACAACATTTATTTATTTTATTACTTTCTCATTTCCTTAGCTAAACAAAAAATAGCACATTTATAAGCTCAAAGCCTGTAATTTCAGGCTGCACTGTCAGCTTGTACATCTTCTATTTATTTATTTTTTCGGCCTCAGGTCTTAATGGCTTATCACTGAATTCGCAATGGATAATCAGACAAAACCTTAATGAAAACCTTAACCTTAATACACGTTAGGCATGTATCACTAAACCATTATATTCACTGGTACTGTGAGAGTGAGGATCTCTGCTAGTTGCATTCTTGTATGTTTCCCTTCTCCCTTTTCATTAAGCTACATTTTTTGTTTGCAGCTAGACAGGCAGATTGTGAGAACAATGGTTAACAATGCAGAGAAATGCGACCGGAATGCCAAACATTCAGTTATGTGCCTGTAGTCCAAATCTTTTTTCCTTTCGACTCCAATTGTAACAGCAACTCTCTCTCTCAAGAGTTCAGCTCAAATGTAATTTCTATGATTTAAATTCTTATGCACGTCAGTCACGCATGCACGCACGCACACGCACACACACACACACACACACACGCTCGCACACAGTCACACACACGCACGCACGCACGCACGCACACACGCACACACCCACATCTGTTATTTTCAAGTCTTCTCCCAGGCTCCCACCGAGTGGTTAAGAAACTGTTGGACGACAAAAAACACTAGCGGGCGTTGCGTTACATTGAAATCGGTGACCTATGAATCCGGTTTCGACGGAAGCAACAGCTGTACCTATTTGAAATAGTATTGCACACAGGGCCCTGCAGGCTGCGGGCCGTAGCGCTTAAACGCCACTAAGTTCCATTGTTAATCTGGGCCTGTTTGTCAAATGTCCTTAAGCCCTGTCCCTGTAACCGTCCCACCCAATGTAAGTCACTCTGGCCCCAGCAATGCATATCCTGCATTAACATGCAACTTGTATCCAGAGAGTGGACAGATCAGACGTAACACTATTGCGTATATCTATTCTACGTCTGAGCATAGACATGGTAACGCCCCGCCTGCCTCTGATTGGCCTACCGACACTACAGAATACCGCTGGTCTCACCAGACTTTCCTCCATCCGAGACGCGAGGTTACTCCGTGGTGGGAAGAGAATGACACGCGCAACAGTAACTTGTAACTTTTATTTTTGTAGAAGAGGCTAATATTGTTTATGCCGTTTGCTTTGATTGAATGATTGATTGAACACATATTTGTATGATTTGATTTGGGTGTGTTCTAAATTAAAGTGTTAGTGTTGATTATCGTGTATTAATCTAATTATAGTAAACTAATACTATTACTGGTATACTAAAAAAGATAAAGATCAAGGGAAAAGAGACCTTTTTACAGTACAATAATGTTTCAAGTTTACACTGTACACAAATAAACAGCATAAAACAATATATTAGTTTGCCTCGTCTACAAAACATGAAAGTTACTGTCGCGCGTGCCAAGCTGTTATTCTATTGTATTATATCATACTTGTATTATTTATTTCCCACCACGGAGTAACCTCACGGCAGACTATCCAGCATATAGCTATCTACCTCGGGGGAAAGTCTGGTAAGGCCGGCAGTGTCTGTAGGCCAATCAGAGGCAGGCGGGGCGTAACCATGTCTATGCTCGGACATAGAATAGATATACGCAACACTATTACCTACAGTATATGCTACTCAGTCAAAAGGGAATCCCACCGAACCAAGGGGAGTATTAGGTTTCAGGTATGGCGATGACATGCACCCGCCTTTGACCTCCCTTCATCTGGAAACCTGCTGCTGCTTACAATACCATAGTACAGTACATTGACCTGTTTTAGCATGTGTCAGTGTATGCTAGAAGAAGGGTGTTGGGAAGTGCTCTCTGTGTGTGCGAGTCTGAATCCAGAGCGACTTACAGTAAGCAAGAACAACGTATGGCAATATATCAAATACATAAAAAATAGTCATAAGGAAGATAAGAACCGTAGAAAATATGTACAGTAAGGCTATGAGTAGGGTTGTCCTGCCTGATCCAATCACGTGATCGGAAATCGGGCCAATCACGTCATTTTCAAATGATCGGAATCGGATCGGGAGCAAAAAAATGTGGTCGGCACATCCCTAGTATCAATATTATATCCATTCCATCTCATGATATTAGACTGGATATTGTCTGTGATTTTGGATATTGTACTACTGTGATGTGACATAAGTGTACTGTTCTATAAAAATATAAATATCGGATCAGGAAATGTCGGCATCGACAGATACAAATGATCGAAATTGGGAAAAAACGTGATCGGGACATCCCTAGCTACATGTATGAGTATACACTATAGAGTGCTATGTCTACATAAGTTTAGCTTTTGCACACGCCTGTAAGGTCGTTGAGGCTAGTGCAAGTGATATGGGCTAAGATGGAGCTCTGTATAACTGCAAGGTTAAACCAGGAGACAAGGTTTCTCAACTCGTTTCTCAACTGAACACAACATGCAACATATGGAATGTCAGAACAGGTCAGCTCCATATATGGAGATCTAAGGGTGGCAGCGGGGGCAGTGTGTTGAGTGTACAGGGTTTGATGAGGGCCCAGGTAGGGCTAGGCCTTAATTTTCAGGCCTGTTGAGAACTCTAGTTTTCGCCGGCTGCCGGGCACGGCTGCACTAATATATGAACGTTTATTGAGAAAGGATATCCCCTTGAGATGCGTCATCTCGTTTTCGATAACTTTGGGCAGGCCCGTCTAGAGTTTAAATGGACAGGTATCCTATCAGTCAAAAGGGAGACATCGAAGAGGAAGGATGGATGGGGAAGGATCAACATATGGATGTCAGAACAGGTCAGCTCCATATATGGAGATCTAAGGGTTTGAGGTTTGATGTGAGATGTAGAGTTGCTGGCCAATATTGATGACATCAGGGATCTCCATATATGGGCTTAATATTGATGACATCACGTGATGTCACGAGGCATGACCATATATGGGGTGTGACTGAGTTTTGGAAAATGCACAATGTCATAGTTAACAATCCTGACAGAGAGCCTCATTGCGGCTGCATAGTTTCTATTCAACTAGACTATCGTAACGATAACAGTTCTTTTCAAGGTTTTTAGCTTGGCTCAAGCTGGTATAATAATGACTGTGTCATTCTTGTTTCTTGCTTAATCATTTTGTATGAGGAAATGGCGTTGCTTTCTACCTGTCCTCTCAACCTCAGACATTCAGTCATTGTCTGGGGGTGCTCTCTCATTTCTCCTTTCCCTCTGTGAGAGACGGTTTGCACAACAACGCACATGTCGCTGCATCATCACACTGGCCTAGTTATCGCATCACATTCACACTGTGAAGGGAGATGATTCAGTGTCCTCAGAGAGACACCGCAGCACATGGAAAAACAAGACACCACATGAAAGACAAACTCCCCAGCACAACAGCTGATGCATCTGCGCGTCTGAAATTACAAAATGGTCCTCATAAAAGACCAGATCAAGTCTGAGATTACGAGACATAATTATATTTTCTCTATCTTAGTAAACATTAGTAACGTTGATTTCATGAGAAATACAAAAGTACAGCAGGCATCTCTGTGTTGCTGTCTAAATAAATGTATTATATGGTACCGGTAGTTGTTTAATCATAGCTAAGTAAGAAATGAGATCTCTCAAAAGGGACGTTAAGATCTGACCTCCATAACTTCATGTGACAATGCATATGCTTAAATTAGGCACAGGATTGTAACTGTGTCCTGTACTTTAATCAGTTTGCCTCTGTGGGATGAGAAGATTGTTATGTGTGTGTGTGTGTGTGTGTGTGTGTGTGTGTGTGTGTGTGTGTGTGTGTGTGTGTGTGTGTGTGTGTGTGTGTGTGTGTGTGTGTGTGTGTGTGTGTGTGTGTGTGTGTGTGTGTGTGTGTGTGTGTGTGTGTGTGTGTGTGTGTGTGTGTGTGTGTGTGTGTGTGTGTGTGTGTGTGTGTGTGAGATTCACTCCACTGCATGCTAATGCATTCAAGATGTTGCTGGTAAACCAACTAGAGTTGCCAACCATTCTTTATAAGGAAGAGCAGGTTCTTGCAAAACTAAATGAATTGTTGGAGAATGCAGTGCTCTGTGTTTGTATCATATGGTGCTGAAGGTGAGAAAGCCATGGTTGTGTTTGTTTTAATGACTTCCAACCGGGCACCCCTATTTTGGGCATGTAGTTATGAACATTTTCCAGGAAAATACAAAAATAGGTGATCAACAACATCGATGCGATGCAAGTGATCTCTGTAGACTGTCAATGCATGTGCGCTTTTGTGAGTGAGGATTGCTGCCCGCACAGAGTACAAAACTCTGATGCTGGCCTTCAAAGCAATCAACGGTATGGCAATCAAAAGTAAGCTAAACAACAAGTGTTACTTGTTGTTTAGCCTGGGGTCCACCTATGCTTTCTATGGCATAGGCAGCTCCCGGCAAGATCCGCCGGGAGAATCTAGACGCAGCTGCGCGACATGAGACTAATTAATTCGAGCGACAGAGAGAGAGAGAGGAGTGTGTGTGTGTGCGTCAATTTAACAACGGTGCAGATCAGAAATCAGCAGAGAGTGAGCGATGTTTGTCCTACTCTATGCCGATTTGAAGTGGACTCGGTCCCAGACTTTTTTTTTCCTCCCTGGAAATAAAAACGTCGGTTTCCGAGGCTACTTGTTGTTGCGTACTGTAAATGGCTCTGGATTAAGAGCGTCTGCTAAATGCCTAAATTGTTGGTAAATTCTCGGAAAACAAATGTTTAATTTCTGAGACGTTTTTTTAAGAGCGTCTGCTAAATGCCTAAATTGTTGATAAACTCGGAAAACAAATGTTTAATTTCCGAGATGTTTTCCTCGTGAAAATAAAGGTTAATGACCAGCACCAACCTCTTTTAGAAATAGTAAACGAATAATCTTCTTGAGAACACTGTTGGCATCAGGATTGCTCATGTTTGCAACATTAATTGGACTTGCCTGGCTTAGCCTTGAGGAATAATATGATTATATTATCTTCCAAGCTACTGTGTTCTAGTGATAATTATGCGCTGACAACCACATTCATAGATTCTTTGATTTGTAAGGGTGAGAAAAGGAGAGGAATTGTATTTGGCCCTGAACTGTTTCACTTGTTATTCAATTTCAATGTCTAACCAAGTGTAACCTTCCATTCTACTGTATTTATTGATTTTATTTATTTACTTTGAAATATATTCACTATGGATATTGTATACATGCCTCTGTTTGTTTGTAGATAATGGCAGACATTGTGCGTCCCTACTTAGGGAATGTCATTACATACACATACATACATGTCTGTCCTGATGAGGGTCTAACACCGAAACGTTGACTTAATAAAGAGCAACATTTTTTGCAAGTTCCAGACAGTGTGTGATTTTATTATCAGAGATGCCCTTCGTGTCATGATCGACAAAATTAACATATCTTCAATTATTTCTCCCCCTTTTGTCGTACAATGAAGTATATAGGGTTTAATGGTTAATATACATAGTTAGTCAAGTAAGAAGATATAGTATCAAAATGATTTTTACAAACACCAAATGCTAGTAAACTGAGCACAACAACTCCAACCAGTGAATAAACTGGACTGCACACAGTGCACAGATGAACTGGCATCTATCCCAATGCATTCTCTGAGGAGCAGCTCCAGCTCTGACATTACAGTATAATGACTAAACTAGGCTATTAATTAACAACTGCAGGTGTCTGTGAGAGCACCCATGAGGATATTTTATGGGTTGAAGGGTCAATATACTATTATGGAATAAGGCCATTCAATGATTTAAAAAATACTTCTGGATTCACAAAATGAATAGCCCATTCATTGTCTATGGAAGAGCTTCAGATGTTGCATGACCTCACAGATTTCTGACTTTGGGAAAGCGTCCTCTTTCATACTCTCAGGCCTTGATCGTTTTTACGTTTCCTGTTCTGAAGTCCAATCAGATAGTGTTGCCAGATTACGTGTGTGTGTGTGTGTGTGTGTGTGTGTGTGTGTGTGTGTGTGTGTGTGTGTGTGTGTGTGTGTGTGTGTGTGTGTGTGTGTGTGTGTGTGTGTGTGTGTGTGTGTGTGTGTGTGTGTGTGTGTGTGTGTGTGTGTGTGTGTGTGTGTGTGTGTGTGTCATGTAACGATATATATCTATATTCCCAACGATATTAATCGATTTGTTTTGTTTTTAGGGGGGCTAGTGGATTATGGTGTGTGAGAGATATGAAATGTGAGCTTTAATCATATTCCATCATATTCAAGTGCTTTTGGAGAGAAATGAAACTGACTCCATGCAGTCACTTTCAGTAGTAGAGCACTGTAGAGGGGAGCGGTGTGTGCCTGTGACTGCCCAGGTGATGGTCGTTGATGCTCATTAATACATCAAGGAAGGAAATGCACTGTCAAATAGATCTACTCTATCCTAAGATGCCATCAAAGAAAGCTTTTTTTTTTAACATGTTAAGGTTCTAAACAAGAAAGCATGTTTACAGTTGTTGCACAGAAATTAAGTAATTTTACAGAAATGAGACGGACTCATGCAGTCACTTTAGTAGAGTACTGCAGAGGGGAGCTGTGTGTCTGTGACTGTGCCCAGGTGATGGTCGTTGATGCTCATTAATACATCAAGGTTATGTTTCTGCACTGTCAAAAGTAATGCTACTTTTGCAATGCAGTTAAATACAAAATGTGAAAAAGCTCGGAGGGGAAGATAAATTATAAAAAAAAGAAGATTTTTTTTGGGGCATTTTCCTGGAAAATATTTTTTGTTTAAAATATTGTGAAAAATCGTATCGTGATACAAATCATATCGTGAGTTGAGTGAATCGTTACATGCCTAATATATATATATTGTATGTGTGTGTGTGACTGTGTGTGTGTGTATATATATATATATATATGGCATGTAGTTCCACAACTTCTGAATGTTGTACACATGACATGAAGCCAAAGCCCTGTCAACTTCTACCCCTTGGCTTTCATAGGCTGTGCATCTGTTTTGATGCATGTTGTAGGGAAACCCCTCTCCTCACGAATGATATACAACATAATGCCAAGCTTGACATCACACACAGTAAAATCCTTAGTGTAAAATTACCTCTGAGAAGTGCACGAAATGGGCGTATTTGTACACTATCAGAGCTAAAGATTTGATAGTGCAGCCAGGTAGGCTGTAATTGTGCATGCGTGCTGGGCTGGCGGGCAGGCAGGCGGGCTAGCATGTGTGAGAATGTGATTTTGTGTGTGCCCTGTGAGTATTGCTGTGCACTATGTATGTTGTATGTATGTATGGGAGGGGGGGGTGCGTGCACTTACTGGAGGGTGTGTGTGTGTGTGTGTGTGTGTGTGTGTGTGTGTGTGTGTGTGTGTGTGTGTGTGTGTGTGTGTGTGTGTGTGTGTGTGTGTGTGTGTGTGTGTGTGTGTGTGTGTGTGTGTGTGTGTGTGTTTTAAGGCTGCAACAACGAATCGATTAAATCGATAAAAATCGATAATTAAATTCGTTGCCAACGAATTTGATTATCGATTTAATCGCGGGTGTTTTCCAACATTAAAATCTAACGTAAAGCTGCTTTCTTTTTACCGTTCAGTAATGGCACTAGGCTCGGTATAAACAACACGAGATTGTCTTGAACGTGACCTGAGCGCTCCGCATCTACCCCTCTCTCTCTCTCCCAACTTCAGTCTCCCACACACACACACACACACACACACAGAGAGAGAGAGAGCGTCAAGTGGCTCTGTGGCTGCGATGAGCTCCGCAAAAACAGCTGATCTGTGAGCTCATCAACGTCATCAACAGGTTGCAAAATGCCCCAAACAGGTCCCAAAACATGGTATTTGTGAGCACTGCCACTGTCCATATTTTTTGTCGTATGACCAAAAATGCTCCCCAAAGTCTGAATCTGTGAGCTGCTTGCAGGCAGGCTACGGAGCACTAGCAGTGTAGCTCGTTAGCTCCTCAATTTGTTCCACCTGTGTTACTCAGCAGCGCATTGAAGTGGGCACAGGGCAAAAGCAGAACGTTTTGCTTAACAATGATCAGTTGTTCAGTGCTGTTTAACTTTGGCAATAAGTGATACTAGAGCCTAGAGAACATGCTAATATGGCTAAATAAGAACGGTTTCCTCTATCAGCTAGCATGCTGGTGTGTGTGTGTGTGTGTGTGTGTGTGTGTCTGCACTGTAGGACAGTCGTTCTCATAGTGGGAGTTTCAGCTAAATTATAGATAGTTAGCAAGTAAACCATGTGGACCCTAAAGGGTCTGTAACAGAGAGTGCAAAAATGGAACCAAATGGACTCTCAAAATTGACATTGATTTTACAATAGAAATAAAATAATAATAAATTGGGGTCCCAGAGATAGAAATGGAAAGAATATACATGGTCAACATTACAGATTACAGTATCATTACAAGTACAAGGAATGGATTAAAAAAAGGGGGTAAAATATAGATTTTGAAGGAGTATTCATTTGTATTGTCTTTATTGTTAGTTACAACATGCCTACAATAACTTGAAGCAACATTTTAAAGGTAATTGCAAAAAGGTGCCATAATCCGATTAATCGATTCATCGTTTAAATAATCGCCCGATGAATCGATTATGAAAATAATCGTTAGTTGCAGCCCTAGTGTGTGTGTGTGTGTGTGTGTGTGTGTGTGTGTGCGCGTGCGCTTACTGTGCTGTCTAGAATTGAGACGTGGTGGAGCAGAATACGGGGACTTCCTCTGTTCTTCAACCACGGCTAGACTAGATTCAGCCGCACATATCAACACACACATATAAACACACACGCACACGCTCACTTTGGGATCAGCTAATCTGCCACATTACACAGTCTGAAAATCTGCACCACAGTCGCGGTGTGTATTCCGTGCTTGTCAGAAATGCAAAACAAGTTCAATTTGGCATCTGTGTTTGCATATTTTGGCATAAAAAAGCTGTGTGTGTGCGTGTGTGCGTTCGTGCGTGCGTATGTGCGTGTGTGTTATATATTGCGCTGTATATTTTTGTGACTGTCGGATACAGCATTGCATTTTTCCTCTAGGCCAGAAAACCATTGTGAAAGGTGAACAGATGTCATATTATATCGTGTTTTATGTTAATATCCTCCCAGTCTGACTACTGTAATATCCTGTCTGAGTCGACAAACTGTGGCATGTGTCCAAACTGTGCAAAAAGCATTGGTCCTTAATATCCCTATTTATGTTCTCTACATTGGTTACTGTCACACTTTGACCTAGTGTGGGTCATGTTGCCGAAAGGCACAGGTAGAACAAACTGGAAAATACTGAAAAGGAGAGTACCTGTTGCAGAGAAGTGTTTTACTTTATTCACCCTTCTACACAAAAATGAACAAAGCTATCTACAAATATTACTGGATAGATTGGCTCCCAGGTCCTTGCACCTCCATAGTCCTACGTTGACTGATTTGCAACGGCAGGTCTCCGGCTAAGCCCTCCAACTGGGCCATACCAAACCTGAATTGAATCCACAATTACACCAGTTAAATTCACTATGTCCAGGGACATTACATTTCTCAATACACACATTTAAAGTGTCACATAGTACTCTATATACACATATAATAGAATTAATTATAACCAGAGTACTCTACCCAAAACGAATGTTGGCATGTCCCCTACGCAAACCCACAGTTGGTAGTTGCTCCCTACAATGGAGTCAACAATCAATCAATCAAGCACCACACAATATACATCAAGTCAAAATAACAAATATCACTCTGCAACATAAATAACAATTCAAACTTTAACCATGTGTTAAATGCAGTCTCCGTGGCAGGCTGAACTGCCAAAGTTAGTAAGATGGATAACTACAATGTTCCTTCAAAGTTTGTCTAAATCTGGTCCCTATAGCTACTACGGCACAGCCTCTGATCGTCAAAGTTGATCAGAGTTAAGTTGATCAAAGTTAAAGTTGATCAAAGTTAACCCAAAGATCAACAGTGGTAAGGTTTTCAATATTTTTCATCATGGACCCCTACATAAACTGACATTATACAACAGGTCGTTTCGGGGGAAGCAATCTGATTGACGGTTGAAACAGCCTTCTAGCTGTGCTTTAAACGACTGTATAGGAACGCCTAATAAAAACATAGAAATCTCTATGCCGACTGTGTTGCTATAGGCTAGCGAGTTTCTTGGGACATTTTTTTTTTTTTTTTTTTCTTTTTTAAAGATATTTTTTTGCGGCTTACGCCTTTTATTGGTTTTTGAAGGGACAGACAGTAGGCTGACAGGAAACGGGAGAGAGATGGGGGAAGACATGCAGTAAAGGCCGTGTCGGGCTCGGGAGTCGAACCCGCGGCACACTGCGACTGGATTACCAGTCGGGTGCCCAGACGGTTACGCCACCGCCTGGGCTCTTGGGACATTTGTATCGTATTTTTTTAATGACAGATGTAGCCGTAGTGGCTACATCTGTCTTTTCTGATTTTTAGCGAATATCTTAGTTTTAAGGGTAACTGTTGCGAAATTGCAATTGCAGACGAGTTCCTGCAGCATCGCAGCCTTCACAGACTTGCATTAATGACTGTAAAGAACCGTGTAATATTGCTTTTATTAGACCATGGGTTCCATTTCAATTGATTCTTGCCTCTCTCACAAACACACACACATTTTAAGAATTTAGTCCACACAAAGGGAAATGCACAAGGACACAAACATTATGGGTGCAGTTATGTTACAATCACAAGCTTATGACATACATGTCTTGGAATCATGATACAGCAAGAATGTCACTCAGCAGTGTCTCTAATAGCCATATTCGTTCACACAACGGTGCTCAGGACTAGGCTTAGTCTCATATGGTGGCATAGACAGTACAACAGGAACAGTACAACACCTCGCAAGTCCTTCTGCCTCATCCTCTGGACACTCCAAGCTGTCGAGAGTTCGAAACGCTCCCACAACTGTCTGTCGACATGTCCCAGGCCGGACAATCAGAGAAAACAGAGCCAGCAGTTTCACACCGCCGCCCGGTGACAACACGCGGCGTCCTCCGCGTCTGCTCCGACAGCGGACGTATACGCCGTAGGAAAGTCACCGACTCACCGGGTCTCTCCCGGTGACGCTGCGCCCTCCTCAACTCCACAGCCGCTCTCATGGGCCTGGAGGTCCACACACCGCTGCCCCGATGGCGGACCGACACACCGCAGGGAAGTCACCGGGTCCACTGCCTCTCCTCCCGGCACCTGTTCACGGGAGGGGCTGTCAGGCAGCGTGGTCGCCGGTAGACTACGCCGTTGAGTACATCTTGGCGTGATATCCTGACACACAGCCACCGCCACAGGAATTGCAGAAGTTCCAAAAGCTGCACCCACTACATTAACGATCGTAGTTAGAACGGGTGCGGTTGTTAGATGTTAAAGAACAAGCAAAGTTGGCGTCCACCGACGTTCCACCGTGCCACCATTGCTGTGCACGCACACGCGCGCATGCGCGCGCACACACAAAAAGTGTTTTAAAGTCAATGTGACCCATCATTCATGGGACATAAAAGCATAATGATTTACTTTTGTTCCCACACACACACACACACACACACACACACACACACACACACACACACACCAGCTACTGTACCTTGTGAAACTCACTTTCTCTCTCGTTTGTGCTTTCAGCTACATAGGGAAGTCAGACTCTATCACCATCAGTGTGTGGAACCATAAAAAAATCCATAAGAAACAAGGCGCTGGTTTCCTGGGCTGCGTCCGCCTCCTCTCCAATGCCATCAACAGACTCAAAGACACTGGCTGTAAGTATTTGTGTGCGTGTGTGTGTGTGTGTGTGCGTGTGCGCGTGCTGTGGTAATTTGCTCCCTGAAAACAGGCACCAGTTTTTGAACCCTTATCTCATCTTTCTCTCCTCATCACTGTATCTTCTTTCTGTACATATTTCTATATCAGTGCGCTCTCACTTTCTGTCCCTCTCATCGCTTCTTTTTTTCCATCTGACCTTTCCTGAGAGAAACGGGCAGATGTAACGAGAGAAATTATAAAATTGAGCTATGTACTGTACAGATAAAATATCGAATAAATATAGCATGCATAGATGAAATGTAGAATGAACCCATTTTGGGCGGGAACCCCTTTTGGTGTTAGCATTATGTTATGCTTTAGCTATTTAAAAATCACACCCGTGTGAACTGAGTGGTGCAAGGTCTTATATAGCCTGATCAGCTGTGGTCTGACGTAATGTCAGTGACCATAGTAACCATGCTCATTCTTTTGGGTCCCACGTACAGGTACACACACGTACAGGTACACACATACAAACATAGATACAGACAAAGCTGGTTGTTGGAGTGGTTTGCACCACTCAAAAATAGCAGATCTACAAGCTCATAGCGCGCCACCGAGTGGCGCGTTGCGAGCTTGTAGGTCTGCTATTTTTTTTAAATCGAAGAACGACTGACTGCTTTTTCAGAAAACTGTCAGGATGTATAGAAGACATTTTTAGAATCTGATCTCAGGTCAGAATGGGTTAATGTAGCTATGCATCATTGCATACTGTACATTTCATCAACAGTGTTTATGAAATGTAAACAGACTAGAGACGGAGACATAAGTCATGGAAGAGGGGACATCTGAAGGGGCTTTCTCTACACATGGGGTCCGCATACACATGCACACACATGTACATGCGTGCGCGCACATACACACACACACAGGGTGCCTGGTCAATGAAAATCGAAATCTGCAAAATCAGTCAAAGTTAATCAATGAACACGTCTAGAAACGCATGAGAGAGAGAGAGAGATTATAATATCTATTATAACATAAAGGTAGCACTTTCTTTATTGGTAGATGAAGCATGACTCTTTCCCTCAGGTCAAAGATGTCTACATGACTTTGTGGTAAAATTCTTCCTTTGTTAGGTGATGTTTTATAAATCCTGATTTGTACTTTGTCGTAAGACGATATTTAAAATGTCACACGTTGCTTATATCGTGACAAGAAAATGCATTGGTTACGTTACATAATTAAAACCAAGGTAAGAAATGATTGTCACTGGACCACATCAGTGATTGACTACACACAGGTCATCTAGATTTGAATGTTGTGCAGGTTTGATTTACATGACATTCAATGAGTGGTGTGTTCTATTCGTCATATCTCTATGTACAGCTGTGTGAGTGGCCGTTTAGAAATTCTGTGTAAATACATACAAATTAAATTATTGCGTTTTCTATGGAGAGGGGGGTCGGCCATCACCATCCAGACCCCCAACACACACACACACACACACACACACACACACACACACACACACACACACACACACACACACACACACACACACACACACACACACACACCCCACACTAGACTTGGTGTCTCCAATAACAGACATTGTCTTTATGTCCAGGAACTATGGTGACTCCTTGCTTCCTCTGCCTTTCTGGCTACATCTCTTAGCCCCTAGCGAGCTAGCTACTCAACGTGCTGGTCTTTCAACAGGGCTATTGTATTGTCAGCAGCTTTCCAGGAAATATTGCTTGCTGCATGCATAGAGAGGATCTAGCAGCTTGTTCAAAATCAATAACCCTGAAATGTACTGGGCCAGTACGGTGTGTCCAAAGAAAGGAGTACTGTTTTGATGCCAAAACAGGAGCACCACATGCTCCTTGGATGTTTTCATTACCATCCTATACCAACAGTTGCATCAGGAGGGATTTGCTGGCATGTTACCTGTGATTATAGTGATGACTGAAGGCATGATACTAATTTTATGTCATCTCTGACTGGAAAAACCACATTGCTTAACTAACATGACCCGAACCAGCCCTGAACATGAGTACAGCTTCATATTTTACGGCAACAAAAATATTTTGTTAGTTATCATTCAGGACCTTTCACTAATTCGTCTGAGCCACCGCAGGACCTCTGAGCGGTGCCGTAATTATTACACTACTAAATGCACAACGAAATTCAGGCAGACGCTCGTATTTGACATTCCGTTTCTCTCCAAAGTTGAATTTTGCCACTACTGTTGGAGCAGCCATAAACTACACAGGCTCATCCCGGTGTTCTGGGCATCTTTTGTCAAGTTAGTGTCACTAAAAAGCAGGTAAAAGAGTAACGTTTGAGCAGACTAACTTCAGTCACTTTCCCATTCAATGTAGTAGAAGAGCTGACTGTACACCACAGATATCTTGTCTCCACTTACAGGAAATGCGTTTGCTGCGACCATGGGACCCGTCAGTGGATTTGTCTATACTATAGACAAATCCACTGACGGGTGGGTGACATCTTGTAGCCTATAGACTCTATAGGCTACAAGATGTCACATGACAAAAATAATGGATTTAAAAGCGAACATGTGACGTTGCACTGTGATAAGTTGTTAGCTTGTACAGTAGATCTGTTGTTTTTGTCAAATGACACAGTGATAGCTGGTGTAAGAGCCATTATTGTGTATAATTGATATGGGTGGGGTTTTGGTATTCAGATGAGGCAGAGATTTTGATTGGGGCACTTATGGGGTGTGGTGGGTCTCTTTAGGAATTGCTCAGTGGGCCAAGGAGGACACCTGTAATACCTGAGGTCAAGTCTGGCATCATAACAGATGTGTTGGTGAGATCTCTGTTCTGGCTGTGGTGGTATAGTTGTGTCTCTGTAGGCACAGGAGTTGGTCTGTGTGTAACCGGAGAAAATTGACTGAGTGGCATTGCTGGTGATTTTGTGGTCCTATACAGAGCGACATTATGTTTATTATTAATCACCTGTTTGACATGCACAGTTATCTCTGTATGCCTCCTGTGTGGGAAATAGAGGGACAAGCTGGAGGGCCTGTGCCAGTCGGAGTGGTATTGCTGCAGTGCAAACCATCTGCTCAAATTGGAACTGAAATCGGCATTCACCATCATTGTTTGTATTTTGCCATGCTTTCTTGTCGATCTGACAATGTCCTGTGTCCATTTGCATCAGGAAAAGAAGGTTTCCGGCACCACAGCATAAAAAAAAACTGACGTGGCCTATTCGGAGGACATAAAGTCACTGAAATGCACTGGCAATGATTGATTACATTCCCCCACCTCCCCCTGCATAATGTATCCCGTCCAATTCTGACCACAAACTATTTCTCTCTGGCCATCTTAAATGAAAACACCTAGCCTTAAATTAGTCAAGCTAAAGGGTGCTATATTTTCCTTGCAAAAGAGTTGTGAATGGTCTCCAGTAGCCTTACGGTATGTTTGATTCTAAGGGTTGTTTTTGGGCTCCCAAGAGAGTCCACCAGAACCCACAACATTGGCAGCATTGCCACATAAGCCTCGGTAAAAGCCAAGGAAAATGTGCGTGCCACTCCGAGGACTTCCAGAGGACTTGCCCTCAGATCAAACAGTGTTCTGCAGAGACAGACAGTATATAGGCTCCAGTCAGGCCTGAGACCAGCCACTTACTGTACAGGCAATGTGGCTGAAATTATACCGTAGTACAGCCACAGGAAGTGGACAGGGCGACATGATCTATGGCAGCAGGGCTCCAGTCCTCACATTACCCCTCTGTCTGTCTCCTACGCTGGGCTGAACATCGACACATGGCCCCAGCCTGCTCTGCGGTCTGACCAACACACACACACACACACACACACACACACACACACACACACACACACACACACACACACACACACACACACACACACACACACACACACACACACACACACACACACAAACAGCCACCCAAGGGGCCCTCCAGTAACTGCTGTACATACAGGTTCCTCAAAGTCTCTACTCATAGCCATAGTCCAGTTTGTCGTCACACACACACACAAATACTGAATCTTGCTATCTATATCACTCTCTCTCATTCACTGACACACGCAAACAGACACAAACACACGTAGCCAGAAGCGCAGAGTTCACTGGAACTGCTTGAGTTTCCTAGAAGTTTGTCCGTCTGTACATTCAGCTCTACTTCCTGTGGCATCTCATGAACACCCACACGCACGCACCCACACGCAGTTACACACACGCACACACACGCACTTTTACAAGCAACACAGCTTTAATTTGCTTGTGGTTACTATAAACCTTGTTTAGAATTTAGATCTGATAGATCTGATAGTTCAGAACATACCATGTTCTCCCTTTTATAATCATGTATTTTTTGCTTGTTTCTAAAGCACTCACTGTTACACGCTCATATCCTACTACTGTATAGTACATAGTTGACACGTGCTCATGCAAATATGTGTGCTTAAATTAACATATTCACATATTATTGCATGCTCTGCACTTCTATCAGACATACACTCATGCAAGCATGCATAATGCAGCCCTGCACACAAGCAAAGAGATGTTTTATGCACTTTTTATGCATTTGAATAAAAAGACCATAACCCGGTGTAGCATGCCATGACACCCATATCAGGGTAGAAAGTCAAGGGGAAGAAAGGAGGAGGCTTGTGCTATTTTTTTTAATTTCCTCCTCTCATCTTCTAAGTAGTCTTCAAATTCACCTCAGACGCTGTCGGCGCTACGGTTTTACTGTAGGTCTGTGTTTCACTTTCATCGCTTTCTCTCTCTCTCTCTCTCTCTCTCTCTCTCTCTCTCTCTCTCTCTCTCTCTGTATTTCTTCTCTCCCCCTCTGTAAGAGAAACAATCTGCTTACTATTCCAGCCTTGTAAGGCTTAGAACCTTCCCTGTTTAGTCTAGACATGGATCCGGAACAGACACACACACACACACACACACACACACACACACACACACACACACACACACACACACACACACACACACACACACACACAACGTCTGGAATCAAGCTGCCGTTGTGTTCTGGTCTTACTTTATCTACGTGCAAACCAACCACACATGACACCACGTTCAATGTAAATGTGTATAACGCGCACACTCTCTCAGGCACGAGCCAAAGACATGATAAATCTGATCTGAATTTGTTTTTGTATTTATTATCAGGGAATTGAGAAAAAACAAGGGCATCTCTCTCTCTCCCTCGGTCCCTATGATGTGTGTCTTGTTGTTGTTGTGAGGTCCATGTCATTAACGGCAGTGAAATGCAGATTGCCCAGTTCTGTACTGACTCTGCATGTCTCTCTGGAGCGCAGTGGAATCCTCCATGCTCATTGTGTGTGTGTGTGTGTGTGTGTGTGTGTGTGTGAGTGTGGAGTGTATCTGTGTCTGGGATCTAGCAGGGGTCTTCCTGGGTTATGTTGCTCTGCTGTCTCCCTGTCTGGCTGAGCAGGGGTCTTCCTGGGTTATGTTTCTCTGCTGTCTCCCTGTCTGGCTGAGCAGGGGTCTTCCTGGGTTATGTTTCTCTGCTGTCTCCCTGTCTGGCTGAGCTCGCCTTCCCTGAGGGGAGCAGACAATGAAGCCTTATTTATCCAGCTACCCACAACAAGCCTGCTACCAAATCTGCACGGAACAAATTTTCGGATGCGTATCACTTTCCCTCGGTGCCGCCCCACATCTGTGGACATTTACCCCTCAACCTGCACACCAGTCGACATGCAGTTAATCTCACAAATTTAGTTTAAGCTAAAACGTCACCTGTGTGCCACTGTATGTATTGTAGAGGATTATTTCCGAATTCTTCCTCCTATAGGTACAGAGCATCTGTCCCGTATTTGTTGAGGGGTGCTAGCCACTCCTATAGACAGCTATGTCTGTCCGTATGTCTGAGTACGGAAATAGCGTTTGTTGACCACCAGGTGTCACTGCAGACACACACACACACACACACACAGGCCAGGGAAGAGAGCTTGTACAGTACAGTACAGTACAGTACAGTACAGTACAGTACAGTACAGTACAGTACAGTACAGTACAGTACAGTACAGTACAGTACAGTACAGTACTACTCAGTTCAGACGGGTGAACTGTTCAAAGAACAATAGAAATTCAAACAAATCTGGTCGTATGTAATATAATTTAGTAAACAGAAAATACAAACTCAGGTGGGACACCAATTTCATCCAATAAGGAGAGCAAACCCATTTATCAGCTTCATTTTGTTTTACTTTACTGTATCCTGTATTACTTCTCTCTCTTGATTGTATTAAATTGGTGTCATGACCTAAACAAATCTATTTCAGTTTACTAAAGAGCTGGAGAGACCCCCTGTTACTTAATGTGGTGTTATTGTGCATTAATTCATTCATTCATTCATTCAATGCTCTATAGCTATTTAACAATAAAATAATTGACAGCAACTTTAACACTTTGTATGGTTATGTCCTTACAGATCAGAGACTGGACCTGAATAAGTTGGGCCCAAATGACAACGATACTGTGAGAGGACAGATAGTTGGTGAGTAATACACACCTGCACATGTAAGCGCATGCACAGTTGCGCGCGCGCACACACTCACACACACACACACACACACACACACACACACACAGCGAGAAAAATCATCCCACACTAACTCAGTTACACATGTCAGATTTTATTAAAAACAAGAAAGCGAATATTTTAGAGTTGATGGTTGTACACTAGCCTTCACATGATCATTGCAAGGAAAGGTGCGTGTGTGTGTGTGTGTGTGCGTGTGCGTGTGCACCTCTGTGCATAAACACCAAGCGACTGTCTCTGGGGTGAGAAGGTGAGAGGACAATGTTTTTGTGTTGATGTTTTGTTGCTCACCATGAACAGCCTGCATGAAGGCACCTTTACACCGCGTTGCACGAGACATTCAAGTTTGCAGTGCTGGAATGGTGATGAAGTCTACTCATTGCACTTTCACCAGCGAAATTCATATTGATTTTATTTTCTTCTCGTTTTCTGACCACAACATTTCAGTTTGTTTCCATCGCGGACGCACACAGAGACAAGCTGAAGGTTGGTTCGTCGGTCGGTCTGTCTGTACGGTGGTTGGTGTGCAAAGTAATGTGCAATTGTTTCCTTTTGACCCAGAAGTCAAAATGAAGCAGGCACGTCCAATCAGAATGAGAAACCCCCCATAGTCATGTATGAGGTTCGTACAAGAAAGTTGCCTTGACACATGACAACCCAGCAAAATACTCAACTTAAAGCTGCAATCCAGAACGTTATTTTAACCAATCTCTGTTAACACAATCCCCGCCAAAAAACGTAGCCTACGTTCATTGTCGGGAAGCGACAAGCGCCAAAATACGTAGGTTACGTTAATTCAGTTGTATAAATGTGTTTGATCCGATCTAGTGGAAAGGCTACTCACATTAGCTTTGATTGATTGATTGATTGAAAATTTTATTAACAGTTTGCAGAATTACAGTACATTTCAAGCACAAACTCAATACAAAGGCTGTTAACTGTGAGTGGACGACCCAATTAAGCATTACACTTGTTTACAACAGGGTCCACCATGTTCAATTCATCAAAACATTTAGAGACGTACAAATAGACACTTCTATATAGACAAAGAACAGTACAGGAATTCAGCTTCGGATGGCTATCTGTTGTTAGCCATAAAACTGGACTGCGCCATTTTGATTGCGTGTGTACACACGCTTTCAGTCGTACTTATCATGCTCCAGAACAACGACCGGTCGAGACAACACACACACACAATTAAGTTGACACAACATCCGGTCGCGGTGTTTTGTATCTTCAAAATAAGGGTTGAACGGGGCGATATCCTGGCATATAGTAATCATTCTTTAATGAATCCTGGCGGGGATTGTGTTCATATAATACCACTACCACATCTGCTGTGGTTGGAGATGATCTCCCTACTCGTCACTGAGACATTTAAGGCCTATTCATGCTCCAGTTGTAGGTGATAAGGAGACGGTGGTTAGTAAAAACAGAGAGATGTGTTTGGTTGAGCGGTGAGTCGCTTACCACCGTGGCGTGACGTCATGTTGTAGTTTTTGGTGGTCACCTTATCACCTAAAACAGGAGTATGAATAGGCCTTTAGACCCTAGTGTCGGATAGGACAACTACTGGTTGACAAGCTTCGAATACATTTGCAATTACCTCTCCCCATCTGGAGAGAACGTAAAACCTACGGATTGTAGCTTTAACAATTGACACAACAAAGTGCATGTATAGCACTAAACTCAGCACATTACAGGACATAATATTATGCAATGTGAACCCCTGCACTAAGAAATAAGCTATATTCAAGCTTATTTCTTAGTGCTGTGATAATATGCAAGCTTATTAGTGTAATCCAATTACATTTCTAATGTAATTTTGAATCTAAATATATATTTTAATGAGAGCATACTGTAGGGAAATACGGTTGCAGAATTTCCCCCTCTTTGCTTTAAGCGTTGCTGTCAGGTACACTGTAAATTAAATAATTTTAAATGTACAAGTTTTGGATTCTTAAAATTGATAATCCATTGTAAGAAAGACAGACAAAGGGCAAGGGAGATGAATCTTCACTCTGCTCAGTATGGTTTCAAATTGAGTTGTGAATCTCGGGATCCAAATGGGAATGACGTGGCTCCCCATGTGGATCTCAGCCTTCATGTGCACAACCTATGACATCAGTTTCAACCCTGTTCATTTCAATTATTAATGTAAAGTTAAATGTTTCAAAAAGGTATAAGAGATATGTGATAAATAATAAATAGTGGCAGTTCTTCTGAGGCCCACTGGCAATGTGCACAGGTAAAACAACATTGATCGGTCGTGCAGTTTGCGAGATTAGCGCTGGACACACAGACACACGCAGAGACCCTCTTATAGACGGCTAGACTCTGCAGAGCCACATGGTAAAAACCTGTCCTAAATTGCTGCATGGCTCCTTGACAGGAAAACTGCATGTGTTACTCTGGCACACAGTGAAGAAGGCTGGAGTGCAAAGGTTTGATTATCCTTCACACCCTACAAGTATACGCACGGTACGCTCAGCAATGATGTACAATCAAGCTGCAATGAAAACACAAATCACACCAACTGACATTAAAGTGCTAGTTGCAAATAGAAGCTACGATATATTTCATTATATAACTAATCCCTTATGAGCCTATTCAAAGTTAAAAGTACTTGACTACCAAACGAGAAAAACAAAGGTCTCAAACGATCGCAGCCCTACCACCCCCCCAACCCTGATGCTGTAGTCTATATTAGGATGTGAAGCAGGTGCACTTCCTCTGATTGCCTCCTTGGCTGTGGTTGCTGCTAGTCGGTTCTAAGTATATATATAATATAAAACACCAAAGGAAGTGGAAGTAGCGGCACTCCAAAAAATGAACATGCAAGACTTTGTCTCAGGCACACGAACATGAATACTGTATGTACTTTCTCTTCTTTCTTTTTTTTATTTTATTTTTTATTTTTTTGAGGAGCGCTAGCGCCATCTTTGTCTGTTTGTGTGAACACAAACACGATGATTTGATTGGCTGAGCACCCCATAGCGATAATGATTTGATTACAAAGTACATATTGAGGATAAAAAGTGAGGGAAGAAAAGTAATTGGCCGGAATGACATTTGTGATGATTTGATTGGCTGAGCACGGAATGTGATATATGATGATAAGAGCGCCCCTCACTTAACACGAGTGTGATTTTTTTTATTTTACAAATTGTCTCTGTCTGTCTGTCTCCATCCTACTGTATTTTTGTACGACATCAGGCTAAATGCGTTTCAGTTGCTGATGTAACATAAAGTCCAATTCCTTTGGTGTTTTTCTTATGCTGTCATCCTCTGTGTCAGTATAGCTGAGGGCTGCTAGAGACTCACAACACTACCTGTAGTAGTCTATCTATATCCTCAAGTCTCAATACAATTACCGTACCTGCTGGTACACATTACTGGACCCCACGGCTCACAGCTGCTCACATCCACTCGTTTCGGTTAGAAAATTGAACAGAAAACACATCTCAGTGACTAATGATGCCACATTAGTATTCCATAAGTAGTTTTATGGCTCGGACCACTCTTTGCACTATTCAAGGTCTTGGTGGGAATCCAAATCCTTAATTGATTGACTGTTAAAGTGCGACGAACACAGCTCCATTTGTTGGATGTCTTGTTGAATCAGAGGAACGTGAAGCTTTGCACTGCCCACTTGACCCTGTGTTCCAGACTATCACTATATCCCCAGCTGGCTCAGAGTGAATTAACCTCACTAACCTCACAGCGGTTCACGGTGAGGTTAGTGCTGTGAACCTCGTGCAGCACTGCAGCGCTGCAGCTCTACCGCCAGACACTGTTCGCATCTGTTGGTTCCCAACAATGGATACTCCCATCCCTGACCTCCCATGTCCTCTGACCTGTAGCTGTTTAACAGATATTACTTCTTTCTTTACCGGCATTGTGTTATACTTTCACTCAATGTTGCATGTTTTTTTGTTGTTGTTTTTTTTAATCAAAAGTACAGATAGGACCACACACAAACACATACACCTTTTACCCACAACATAATATGATGACCTGCTGGAGAATTCACATTACTGTACCACAACAACTTAGACTGCACACCACTATCACATTTTCAAGTGCTTTGCTCTGCCAACTCCTTTGTCTTTGTGTGCAGTGAGTCTCCAGTCCAGGGATCGTATCGGGACAGGAGGGCCAGTGGTGGACTGCAGTCGCCTGTTTGACAACGACTTACCTGATGGGTCAGTACTGAATGACACCGATTCTAGGTAGCACTGTCCCTTAGCTTTGGGGCATCGCAGTACTTTGCATTCTTAATTTCGAATACACAGCTTACATCTGTGGTTGTTTGTCGGCAGCCATTTTTTGCCCTTCCCCGTGTGCAGTTGGTGTAATACACGAGGAATCCTATAGAACATATTGTGCACACTGCATGCCAGTGGCCGGTGCCCTTCTGTTTATTAATATCTTCTTCACATTTTGACTGTTTTTTTATATTTTAGAACACAAATGAGTTCGCCAGTGTTACCTCGTTGGAACACCTTCCATGTTGGCTGATTCTAAAGCCCAAACCACACCAAAGAGTCTAGACGGGACAATATGGTTTTAGCAATCGTCCCAGCGGTGTGATATGTCCTGTTGCACGTCGACCCCAGAGTTATAAAGGATAGAGTGCGGACAGCACCCGGAAGAGTGCTATACTTCCGCAATTGACCACCAAATGTTGGTGGTCGACCCACGTCGACCCAAGTCAACCCAAGTGATTTAACTGGTTCAATTCAATGGCCCAAACCACACCAATGGGTCACCATGCATCTACTCGCAAACGTTTGGTTTCAAGGAGTTGCATGGCGACCCATTTGTGTGGTTTGGGCTTTAGGCAAAGCACACTGACACGAAATGAGCATGTTTGATGCACTCAGCATGTCAGGCGCTGAAAGTGGGAGTAAAACACCCCATAAAAATTCGGCTTTAAAGGTTCGAAACAGGTTGTTGACGATCTCCTAAACGGTGGGAGACATAGCTAGCACTCCTCCCAGACAGCCTATGAGCAGCAGTAGGTTGAAAGCCAAGACTCAGCCCACAGACACTGTGGTGCATTTCCACAATCTTTTCTGAATACATACCAGCATTGATTTGCAATTGAAATGAAGCTAGCGGTTATAAAGGGATTTTTCTTTTGGTCTGTTTTACTTTGTGTCTGAAACAGCTGGGAAGAGCGGAGGACAGCCTCTGGACGGATCCAGTATCTAAACCACATCACACGCACCACACAATGGGAGAGGCCTACCAGGTATGACCGCACGCACACACACACACACACACAGCACATTAAGTGGACCACAATACAGCATATTAGCATACTGAGTCGAATCTATCAGTCATGCATAACAAACCTGCACTCTTGGAAAGGAAGAAACCAAAAAGAAGTGTCCCTATTAAGTGGTTGCACTTAGACCCCCCCCCCCCCCCCCCCCCCCCCTCCCCCGTTTCCCTTCCAAAAAGAACTTCCACTAAACTCCATCCACTCACAACACAACAATAACAGTCAGGCGGTAATGAGTGAGTTCCTATACATTTCCTGACCCACCCCCCCCCCCCCCCCCCCTCTCTCCACTGCACGCACACGCACGCACGCACACACACACACACACACACACACACACACACACACACACACACACACACACACACACACACACACACACCTTCTGCTCTATAAAAGGTTAATCAGCCAGCCAGCCGGGCAGCCAGGTTTTGCTTGGCCTCCGTTCCTGCAGGAACAACTGTCGCCTTCCTATTTGGCTGGTATCAGTGGAGCCGGGAGGGGAGTAAGCAAACAAATAATAGCGCAACCCACCAGCAGCAGCACTGCTGTCATCACCACCACCACTCCCACGCAGACCTCACCTCGCTGCACTGGTCCAGTGTGCGTAGGAGGCGGAGTAGGAAAGGCATACAGGGGAGAAAGTGGGAGGGGAGGATAGCAGCCAGGTACGATCTGGGTTAGAGGGCTGCGAGTGGATGGGTGACTTTGACATGCTCCCCTAGAGGCCTTTTGGACTAAATGTTGCTAGCAACATGCTAGTATCCCAGAACTGCTTCTTTCCAGCTAACGGCTAACTCTTGACGATGAAGTCTCTGTCCTCCAAGTACTACAGGTATGTAACTTATAAATAGCAACTTAGGCTTTCAACTTGTTGTGCAGTAGCACAGCAAACCATCTTAGCATAAGGAGGGAGGGGACTGAGGAGGAGGGAGCGGGGGGTCTCGGAGGGAGGCAGGAGGTATCTGAGGAAGAGGGTTGGGGGAGTGTAGATAGTCATGGCGTCAGTACTTCTGAACAGAGACACACACACACACACACACACACACACACACACACACACACACACACACACACACACACACACACACACACACACACACAATCTTTGTCCGTAAGTCTGTCTTTGTTTGTCTCTGCTTATCAGATATCTCTTTTGTCATTCTCGCCACTCTTATACAGCGGAATACACACTCACTCACACATGCACACACACACACACACTTTTCTTTTTTTTAAAGGTAATTCAGTCATGAAAACATCCTGTTGATTTACATTCCTTAGTGTAAGCTTAATACCATGCCTAACCATGTAATAACATTTACAGTGCTGGCATGTACCCTGTACATGCTTGGTTTTAATCTGTGCACTATTATTATTATTTAATCCCGGAAAACGGATTCCAAGGAACAACCATTCACAGCATTTCCATTTTCCCGCGAAATAAGGGGGGGACATAATGTGTGTGTGTGTGTGTAGAGAGAGAGAGAGGGAGAGGGGGAGAGGGGGAGAGGGAGGGAGGGGGAGAGAGAGAGCTTCGCAGTCCCGCCCCCTTTCATGACGATGACAGGCCCAGGAAATAATTCCCCATTCATTTTCCCCATAGAGATATCAAAAAGTATTTATTTAAAGATCTGTAAGCCTCGAACAAAGCCAACGCACAAAGCCAACGCATGATTCATGATAAGTACTTTTTATATATGTGATGTATGCCATGCTTTTTGTTATTGCTTAATGTAAATCGCTCTGGATTAAGAGCGTCTGCTAAATGCCTAAATTGTAAATTGTAACAAGGATCGTGACAAATCATGACTACAAACAAAAAACTTTTTTTGTTGTTTTTCTTCTTTGTATTTATTTGTTCGACCCAAAGTTTGTTGTCATGAATTTTCAAGATCCGAGTTGGCTTTGTTCGAGGCTTACAGATCTTTAAATAAATACTTTTTGAAATGTTTGTAATGGGGAATTATTTCCTGGGCCTGTCATCGTCATGAAAGGGGCGGGACTGTGACGACGCTCTATATACTATATATATGTACACACACACACACACACACACACACACACACACACACACACACACACACACACACACACACACAAACACACAAACTCTGATGAAGGTCTAACAACCTTGTGAGACCAAACGTTGTAACTCAGCTGTTCAGGTAGTAACACAGAGCAGAACACTAGCGTAACAGGATGTTCCTCCTCTTGCAGGCCGGCGTCTGAGTACTCCAGCCCGTCAGGCCGTCCACTGAGCTGCGTGGTGGACGAGAACACACCTGTGGTGACGCCGGTCAATGGGGCTGTGGCCGTGGGGGCGCCCCCAGGGGAACAGCGGCTCCAGGAGCGACGGGTCCGGTCGCAGCGCCACCGCAACTACATGAGCCGCACGCATCTACACACGCCACCCGACCTTCCTGAGGGATACGGTGAGTTGGGGGAAACTCACGCACACACGCACGCACGCACACACACACACACACACACACAACACACACACACACACACACGCACGCACGCACGCACGCACGCACGCACACACACACACACACACACACACAAACACAAACAAACTCAATAGAAAATTGCCGATCCAAAATCGCCGAAGTGGCCATTTTCCATCTGCTCAGTTCAAAGCTTGTTGGATGCGTGACTTTGAGGACATTAAGTGCATAATGACACCTTTTCAGGTTTTGGGGCCTAAAAGTATGGTAATTGTTGATGTTGGTGATGATTGTGAAACTTGGAGCCAGGAGATCAGTGCAGGTCTTGATGACTTGCCTGGAGATAAGAATCAAAGATAAGAATAAAGTTGTTTTTTTGTCAAATCACAGATTTACAGGTCTACAGTGATGGAAATTTGGTTTTGTGCAAGGGGAGGGGGGGGGGGGGGTGCTTTCTATGTGTCCACTCTTTTCAATACCATCCTCACGTCATGCTCTGTGGAACTCGCCCTATCCTAAGGACTGTATGTGGATTTAAATAATACAAGTAACTTTTACTCAGCAGTGTCAACACATACTGAAGGCTGGGAAATATGAATAGAATAATGATGATCAATTCACAAAATACTGAATATATTCCATTGAAACTGAAATTGAATATCAAGATATCACAAATAAAACCAAAATCCATCTCCTCTGTCTCTCTGGAGCTTAGCATGTCTGCGTCTGGTTTTTCCTTGTCTTGGTCTATTTTGCATGCCATTTTCTTCCTTCCTTTGTATACTCTGTTACTTGTGCTCATCTCACTGAGCTCATTTCAGTACATAAGCATACAGTTGTTGATTTAAGTTTAGAGGCAACATGGCAATATGGAGTGCCATAAATACCTTGACATCATTAAATCATATCATCCAGCTCTAATCCTAGCTGACTCACATGCAATATTGGCAGTTTCTTGTTGAAATGTAATATTATTGCAGTCTCCAGAGTGTCATACTTTGAATGCTCTTTTTTTTATCATGCAGAAAATAATCATAGAAATAAATCCCATCTTTTTCTCTTTTTTTATGTTGTGGCTTAACGCCCAGTCGTCTAGGGGGGTGTGTGTGCACATGTGCGTGTGCACGTGTGTGTGCGCATGTGCGTGTGCACGTGTGCGTGCGCATGTGCATGGCCACACGCGCACGTCTTCAAAAATACATCAATCACAGCGCATACCACTTCCATGATGTCACAAAACAGAACTTCCTATAGTAATGTTGACGTGTGTTTAAGTTAGTAGCTGAAATGATATACCTGTAAACCAGCATTGTTCCTTTGAAGTATGTCAAATGAAGTGTAGACTGTAGTCCATCACATTAGGACATGCAACATCTCAAAATGCACACATATAGTACCTGACTATCAACTTACTATTTCTTGCTCTGTACTTGGTCTATTTTGGATGCCATTTTCTTTCTTTCTCTGTACAGTCTGTTCCTTGTGCTTATTGATTATTTCTGTCTCTGTTTGGTGTATCTCACCCCCTCCCTACAACAACCCCACAATCATGACAAGTGCAGTTCAGCACTGCCTATGTGCTCTCCTCTCCTCTCCTCTCCTCTCCTCTCGGTATTCCCACAGTGAGGTGATGCCGGAAAGCAGAGAATGAAGGGAGTGGATTATTAATATGTTCTTGCTGAGTACAGGCACGGCACTTTAGGTTCTTGACTCCTTTCAATCCCACAGCTTTCCTCAGTGTCACTGCTTGTTTTCACCAGCTTGATTTAGCCTTTTTTCCCTTATTTTTGTGCAGAAAGCAAGCGAGGCTTAACTCTGCGTGTTTTTCACAGTCAGCCACAATGCCCACAGAGTGAGACTCTGTAAAAGAAGGCATTATTTTAAGGTTGGTGCTGGATACCAGTGACTTAGAATGCCACTGCTGGACAGGCGCCCTACTTTCTGAAAATGCCCCCACTGTGTCTGTCCACCACGGCTGGCAAAGCGTGGGCCAAGTGAGTCACCCAGTAACTGCTATAGCGGGCATTTTCCCCTCAGCTGAACCCTCTGAACCACGGGCTGGGTGTGGCCAAGGACGCTTTGGACGAGAGGAAGAGAAGAGGGGAAAAAAGGGATGGAGAGAGGGATAGGAGGAGGGATAGGAGGAGGGATAGGAGGGATAGGAGGGATAGGAGGGTACAACATGTGTTGAGTAGAGCCAGTAGGAACTTAAGTTAGTGTTCAAATGTCTTTATTACACTCGCACAACCAGCGCGCGCGTGAGCACACACACACACACACACACACACACACACACACACACACACACACACACACACACACACACACACACACACACACACACACACACACACACACACACACACACACACACACACTCTCTCTCTCTCTCTCTCGCACCATAACAGTAACTCATTTGTTTGAGATTGAGATCCAACACATGATTTAGAATCTGGTGAATTCCCATGTTTGGTTTTTCCCCAAATGTGTCATTGTGTGTCTTCCTGTTTCCATTTATTTAAAGTGTGTTGTCTTTGTGCTTTTGGTATAGACGATCCAAGGTATTCCTTGGCTTTGGTTTTAAGTGCAAAGAAAGCTCCTGGAACCCATTCAGTAACGTCACATCTAGGTGTCCCATTCACCTCAGGCTAAATCTACTGGGCCTGGAACCCATTCAGTAACGTCACATCTAGGTGTCCCATTCACCTCAGGCTAAATCTACTGGGTCTGGAACCCATTCAGTAACGTCACATCTAGGTGTCCCATTCACCTCAGGCTAAATCTACTGGGTCTGGAACCCATTCAGTAACGTCACATCTAGGTGTCCCATTCACCTCAGGCTAAATCTACTGGGTCTGTAACCCATTCAGTAACGTCACATCTAGGTGTCCCATTCACCTCAGGCTAAATCTACTGGGTCTGGAACATATGAGGATGAATGGAACACACTGCAGCTATACCTGCTCTAACAAATTAAAAATGTCTTATTTCAAATTAGATTGATTTTTCTCGGTTTAGATCTGCAAATTCTCAATTCCCCTGTACTTTTTTAGTACACTACTTGGTTAACTAGGGAGGGTGTACAGGGGCACGGTGGCACAGTCAGTAGTGCTGTCGCCTCACAGCTAGAAGTTCCTGGGTTCGATTCCCGCTGGGGACGCTGGGGGCGCTGGGGGCGTGTTCTCTCCTCCGTGTCATCAGTGCCCATACCCGAGGCGGGGTTGGCGAAAGGGCCTTTCTGTGTGGAGTTTGCATGTTCTCCCCGTGTCCCCTAGGGTAGGTACCCTCACAAAAAACATGCAGTATTCCTGGTCTCTAAACTACCTCCCCCTGGCCAGCTGGGGCGCCTGATGAAGGGGAAAGGAACTGGTCGGAATAACGTGTTCCTTCCGCGCGCTACGTCCGGCTGGGGAAACTCCGGAAAAAGAAGCAGCTTGGACTCCTCATGCATAGAAGGAAGCATGAGGTCAGTCCGCTGCCCCCCCCCAGGTTGGCAGAGGAAGTGTAGCGCCCATGATTACATTAGATAATTGACACTGGGTGAAAAAATGGGTTGCAAAAAAGCACTATGACACCTCCAATTTACGGTTTGTGATCACCAGCAGGAGTCACTAGTCTAGTGACAGAGATCAGCCGGCTCCCACAAACATGGCAAATTGTGGTCGTTGAAATGCATCGGCCAAGCCGGACGATGCACCTCTTTGGATTCAATCCCTAGACTCGGCGTTGGTGGGCAGCAATCTTACACTACCATCCGAGTGCCCTTATTATCAACGTTTCCCTTTTACTCATTTCTATTTCACTGTTAGCAAAGTGTTACATGTGATCTCTTCTACCCCTTTCTCTTCTCTCTCCAGAGCAACGAACCACTCAGCAGGGCCAGGTCTACTTCCTCCACACACAGACTGGTGTCAGCACCTGGCATGACCCCCGAGTGCCCAGGTAGGGAACACTGAAAGTCACACACATTGGTTTCTTTGTTCTTTGTTCATTATACAAAAAGGGCTACCAATAGTTGATATTTTAACCGCTTCTAATATAGACCTTAATATTTATTCTGGATACCGTTGGGGACCCAACTGGATTTGACAGGGTTGTATTTGGCATATTTACTTTTGCTTGATTACTTGGTATTTGGGTTCAGAACAGTATCATTTGTGGATTTTTTTTTTTGCTGGACCAAATGGACGTGTACGGTCGGGATATAATTTCTAAGCGTCCGGTTGAGTTTTATAGCTTCGATTTGAGCAGTGTCCTCGCAACATCCCAGTACTGTAACGGCACAACTAATATTCTATCATCCAAGGTTAAACTCCTCTGGACAGTTGTTCTGCTGAACATAGCACAGGCCACTGGGTTCTGTATTCAATCACATCGTCTGAAAAAACTCTTCATAGCTCCACTCGTTAATCCACGGGAGACGACAGGCAGTGCTATTGCATTACACGTCTTTGGCGTCTTCTTGGCGTAGCTGCTCTCTTCCTGCCCCGAAACAGCCTCCACATCATGAGCTCCAACGCCCAGCAGAACCCCCTTTGGGTTTGGTCCTTTCTTGGACCATCAGTGGTGATACGACCCAGCATGCCGAGACGCTGCCGGGAAGACGTGATGTTTCCAAGTGATGTGTCCTCACATCACACACACACACACACGCACGCACCATGCACGCACGCACGCACGCGTGCACGAGCGTGCACGCGCGCACACACACACACACACACACACACACACACACATGCAAGACACTCGCACAGGGTCCAGATCCTCGGTCCAGGTCCATAGGGAAGCAGTAGAACAAGTAGTTTGTCAGATGTGCCATGACCATGCTAAGCAACATTAAGCCTCACGACTCCAATGTTTGTTTTTGTATTTTACATTGCACACGTTCAAGGCCATTTAGAGCAGTGACAAAATGAACCATAAGCAATTAAGTATAGTTGTTAATCTAACCATTTATCTATAACCATGTTGGATATTTACAAAGCACAAAAGACGATTTAAATCAATTGTGTAGCGCTGTGCAATGAAAACCTGGACATGAGCATGGGATAACTTTTTGAATTACTCTGTTAGGAGCAAGAAATTGCCTCAGCATTGTTGTTACTTTAATCACATAATGGTCATCCCATTGCCAGGAAACGTTTGAATAGTTTCAAGACCTTGCGGCTCACTATGTTGCCAGGGGAGTGCTCATCCATCTAAATCACCCAATAACTGTCTTGTGTATCACCATGCTAAGGTAGTTTTGACTGTGGTGAGTAATTGTCAGTTATCAAGGCCCATTGTTCTCTCGGACCTCTTCTCAGCAGACCTGTCTCCTTAAACTAAATATGAGGTGATAATAGTTTGTGGCACTTAGAGTTTAGTCGATGTTAGACTAAATATTTAATTTTGATGGCAGTTCTCAGTGCTTGTAATAATGAAACTGTAATGGTAGTGCAGCAGCAGCACTTAAATGAGTAATGACCACATTATGTTGCATTTCATCAATAAATTGGGGGATATTAGAGAGGATTTATGATGTTCCATTTCAAAACCTCAAGGGTCTTCAAAGTCTAATGAATTTGATGAAACTGGAGTAGCAATGCATCCATATTTATGAAGCTGTGTTGCTGTTTTAGTATAGCTTTGTCATGGATGGTTGTTGGCAGTAAATACGATGGAGTAATAACTGCAATAACTGCAATATTTAAGTAGGTATACTTGAATATATGATGTCCCTGAAGAATCTTTATATTAGTGACTACTTTTTAAACATGCATCCGGCCTGTGTTGGAACATCAGCAGCCCTTAATGGTTATTGGGTCTTTAACTTGGACCCGAGCTCTGTGGAGCCCCCACAGATACCCTACACACGTAATGCTTGAAAGAAATTCAATAATTCCTTTCCCCAGAGACCTGAGTAATGTGAACTGTGAGGAGCTGGGTCCTCTGCCGCCAGGCTGGGAGATCAGGAACACTGCCACGGGACGGGTCTACTTTGTGGACCACAACAACCGAACCACGCAGTTCACTGACCCGCGACTCTCCGCCAACCTCCACCTAGTTCTCAAGTGAGTTCATAGACGAGCATGACTTCCCCGGAGCAGGTTTGAGGCCGTAACAGTTGCTGCTGTGCTGTCCACTCCCTGCTAGCCTTCTCCATGGCATCCCAAAATGCATCTCCCTCTCCTGTTACCCCTTCCCTTAAGTAGATGGAGGACTGCAGGCCCCAGGCACTAATCCACGCACACAAGATTGGCTATTGAAAGCCACATGAAACTCTTCACATTTCACCAGCTTCTTTAGGCCGTATATCAAAACAAGCCTCAAACCACAAACTAATTAGGCCTGCTATAATATACAGTTCCGGATATAAGGCTGAACTGCATGCAATGTTGAACCAAGAGTTTGCCAGACACATGGAGAATAAGCATTTCCCAAGCAGCCAGGAGAAGCTTAATTAGAACATCCAGTTGTGGTATCAAATAGCGTAACACTAGACACATTTTGAGAATGTATATGAATTCCCTAAAAAGGCCTCTGAATGCAAGTTACCTTTACCTACTGTATTGTACACTGTTATACAGTTAGGTGATGCTGGAAAGCAGGGAATGAAGGCAGTGGGTTATTCATATTTTTACCAGTAGAACAAAAAAAAGGAGGTTTGCAATCTCTGCTGTATCATTTTATTAAAGGCATGAATGACAGACAAGCTTTGAGGCAGCGAAGGCTTTCAGAGCCCATATACTTGATGATTCAGTACGTGGTTGTAAAGATTGTGCTCTATACTATGGCTATAAAAGGTGAATGCATCAGGTGGTTAAATGTGCATAGATGGTTTTGGACCATCGTTTTTCCACTATATAATGTTCATTACACTTGTGAATATGCCTGCTGTATGAGGGCCACATGTGGCCCTGCTTGGCCCTGTTGATCTCACCTATTCTGTTCTTCTCTTCCTTTTTGTCCCTTGGTTCTCTCTCTCTATTTGTCCTCTATTTTATGTTTTTTTTTTTTGCGTCCTTCCTAACTTTTCCATTGCTCTCTGCTCTCTGGTTTTGTTCTTTTGTCTTTCTACTCTCCACTACTTGTGTTCCTCATTTATTTTGTCCTGCCTGTACATCGTTTGTCCCTCTCTGTCTTCATCCTTCCTTCCTGTGTCTGTCTTTCTTTCCTCTCTCTTCCTGTCATTTGTTTCTCTCTCTTCTTTACATCTCCTTCTCTTCGTGTCTCTCTCTCTCTCTCTCTCTCTCTCTCTCTCTCTCTCTCTCTCTCTAGTAGCCCTAGTCCAAATGGTTCCCGCTTGGCCATGGACAGCCAGCAGAACACTAACCTCAGGTAACCTGCACACACACACACACACACACACACACACACACACACACACACACACACACACACACACACACACACACACACACACACACACACACACACACACAGACACACACACACACACACACACACACACACACAGACAATCTCACTCCCACACGCACACACACACACACACGCACGCACGCACGCAACAGCACATCGAATTTGGGATATTTTAGCGGTTGTCAAACTCTGACACACTCGACCCAGCTGTCTGCACAAAGCACTTTCAGCAACTAATCACTCAAGGCTTCACACAAGCACTCTGCTATGCTGCAGCGAGGAAATGCTGACAGTGTCCTGTCCCACTGGTCAATGTCCATCTGTGGGTGTGTACTGTACGCACATGTACTGTATGCTTACCCTTCTCCAGGGGTGACTTCCATGTGGATGGCGTTGAAGCTATGTATCTCTCTCTCTTTCTCATACATCGTTGGCGTGGTGAGCTGTCAGTCCATCTCGTAGTGTGTTTGTATTTTCTGTCAGCAAGCTGTCTCGACTGAAGTTTCTATTGCTGTTGCGCACTGAAAATATGAAAAATAGCCGATATAATTATACACATTCAGAGTGTTAACACACTGTGAGCTTGTATATCGGCTATTTTCAGTGCACGACACCCGCACGTTGAAGTGTACTTCAACTCGGGCTTAAGCCAGCAGCTCGGCCTGGTGAAGCTTCCTTGCTTAACTTGACAAGTTGAATGTAATACCAAACAGTTGTTAGCCAAGCGACTGTTAGCTTAGCATTGGTATTGACATCACACCATAAAAACTGTCTGGTGTGGTACTCAGAGACGTCCCAACTGAAAGTCAGCAGCGAGTTGGCGGGGAGAACAACTTTTAGTCCGACTCATTACTAACCCTAATCCCACCCTAACCATAACCGCACGCGGAAGCCACGGCGTGAGTCTTAACCGGCCACGCTGTCGGAATAACAGGATGTCGGCAGTGGTGTCATGGTGATTTTTCCTCTGTACCACGGAACAGCACACACACGCACGCATGCGCGTGCAGCCGTGCATGTGTGCATCACGGCATGCACACAGAACAGCTGCATAGCCTAAGCCTATTGTTAAATAGTGTATGAGCGTTTTAGACACACAAACACAAAAGTAGACTTAAAATAGTCAGACAAACATCTTTACTGCACACTAGCTAAACTAAAGAGTTTGCTTTGGACGAATGAATCTGTTCTTTAATGGCGGAGGAGGCATTATTCTTGTGTGCAGAAAACCACGGAGCAGCAGTAGCCTACTGGACCCATAGCCTACTGCTGTAAGTGTGCATGCTTACCGTATAGGCTACGTGCGCTCAGGTATAAACAGTTAAAGCTGTTGTTATGCAAAGTAGTAGCCATTTGAATTCGGCACGGTACTTGACATGGTGTGAAAATAGGAGGGGGGGGGGGGGGGGGGGGGCAGTAAACCTAGACCACTGGGCACTTGTTGCGTCTTGGAAAGTCTTGTGCGTCGCCGTTCCATTCTGTCCCTGTGCGTGCACGTAAAAAAATGACTGGTACCACGGCGTGGTACTGCGTTCTATGAGCATGACACCACTGGATGTCGGACTAATGTGCGGTCCCCCTATAGAAGTCCACATAGTTGGGTAATTCAGGTAAAGAAGCTTAAATTAAGCTGTTGGTGTATTTACATAAGTATTCAGCTGGAGTCGTAATGTGAGGCTGGATGAGTGTTGTCTGGTGTATCTTTGCATTAACGCAATTTTGGAAATAGCAGAAACGGAGGCACCAGCAGAGAGGGGGAGAGAGAGGGATTTAATTTCACGCTGAAAGAATGTGGAGATCTCCCCCTTCTTCTTTTCTAATACAGATTCTTGGTCAGAAACCCTTGCAATAACAGCGGCTGGCACGATACGCGTGTTTGGGAAATCAACATCTGGTCATCTGGTCAAATAGTATCCATGTGTGTCAGAACAGCCTCTGCTTATGAGTTAAAGCTCTGCAATGTTATCCAGTCAATTAGCATTGTTCGGTGCTTGTCTGACTCCTTATTAGGAGAACGCAGAAGGACTCCAGCCTTCAAATTCTAAAAACCTATCTATCTATCAAATTGTGGCCTTTAACCCCTTAACCCATTTTTACCTGAGATCAGATTCTAAAAATGTCTTCTAAATCCTGACAGTTTTCTGAAAATGCTATGTTTCTATCAGTCGTTCTTCGATTTTTCAAAAATAGCAGACCTACAAGCTCGTAGTGCGCCACTCGGTGGCGCGCTATGAGCTTGTAGATCTGCTATTTTTCAATAGCTAAAGCATATATATAATGCTAACACCAAAAGGGGTACCCGCCCAAAATGGGTTAAAGGAGCATTTCACCCATTTTCAACGTTATCTTCACATAATTGGTCCTCACTAATGCTCATCATAATCTGACTGATTTCCGTCTATGTACACTTCAGAAACCTGCCTACCAATGACATCATCAATGAGGATTCCTATCTAATAGAGATCAACATATTTGTTTGAAGCTTTTCAGAAAACGGTCTGGATTTAGAAGGCTTTTAGAATAGCATTTTCAGGTTCATAGTGCAGTGAAGAATGACAGAAAAGCAAGGGCACAAATAAGTGATGGGATCCCTGCAAAATCCAGAGTGGCAGTTTTGACAATTGTATGTCCCGCAACACAAGTCAGGCAACTATAGAGGGTATGCGCATGCATAAAGTGTATGGCAGATCGAGTGGCAAATCGAGTGGCAAAGTGAGTGGTAAAGTGAGCTTAACATCGTTTAATGTAATTTAATGCAATCAAATAGGACTTTTCTGTGTGGATGTATGGGCTGTCAAGGCCAGAAAGTAGTTTTTGCCACTCAGTAGGTGTTCCCGCATAACTTCTGGGTATGATGATGATGTCACGCGCATGCCCTCTATAGAAGTACTCCAAAAGCTATGGTTCTTGACCAATTTGAGCAAGATCCGATGATGAATGCCTAGGCATTTTGTTAGGAAAAAAAAAGAAAATCAGATGGAACCCTAAAATACACACACAAAAAAAGAGATATGTACTGTAAGAGAATAAGCTTTTAACAAGAGTGTACAGTACTGTATGCTCTATGTAGCTCTATCAATTACAGTCACCTTGGTGTGTCCGCATGGCTTCAGAAACCCTAGCAGTGCCACAGTTCATCTTATCCTCTCGTCTCTGCTTCTCCTCATTTCCCCCCTCCTGTCCTCTGCACACATCCCCTCGTCTCTCTGCTCTGTTCCAAAAAACTGTTAAAGTTATCAGCCTCGCGGCTGGCTCTGTGTCAGGACATCTGTCTTTTATCAACCCCAGGATTTCAGACTATTTCACCCAACACCCACATAGGCCCACCACACACACACACACACACACACACACACACACACACACACACACACACACACACACACACACACACACACACACACACACACACACACACATTAGTACACAGACATACATGGCCCACAACAGTACTGATAAATGGGTTTCCTTTAAGGCTTGGAGAGAGAGGGGGGAAAACATGTTGTGTTGATACCAATTACCTCACTTTCACTAACACTTTGGGGTCTTGAACGGTTGGGAGTCTGTTGTGTATATGTATGTATTCATTATGTCTAGACCAGCAATTCCTTTAATGAAGGAGTACAGATTCATTACATGCATACTTATATACATACTGTACAGTGCAGACGATGAATACAATACAATACCTCCATACATATTCTTGTGCAGGGTTTCTCTTAATTATTGTGGGAAGTGTTAATTTAACCCTAAAGGTCTCCACACACCGGGCGCGAATCGGATGCGAATTCGGATTTTTAGCGACGTTTCTCCATCGGTTTTCCGAAAAACACGTCCAGTGTGCAACCACCTTAAGAGTGCAACATTTTAACACATATGGGTACATTTTTACACTTTTTACACAGTTAACGCTCTGTATTGTACTGTGGTGAAGTGAAATGCATAGACAAACTAACCATGTGACTAACCAGGGAAAGGAATCTAAACGTAGGCATTGTGCTACAGATGCAGAAAGACAGAAAAAGATGTAGCCTGACAGGCAGCAGATGCAGGCAAAAATCAAGCATCAATAGTGTAGGATGGTAACAAGGAGAGTATGCATCGAGGTAGGCAGAAGAGGGAGATGGGTAGACACTAAATGAGTCAAACAAACGCAACAGCTGCAGGGGCCGGGGTGGGTGGGGGGGGGGGGGGGGTGGGGGGGGGCGATCCGTGACTTGCATTCATTAAAGCAGGAGAGGAGCAAAAGGCTGTCAAAGTGTCAAAGCATTCATGTTTTATACAAGTTGAGCTGTCAAACTCGAGTGTGTTTCTGTTACAAGAGAGATGGTCGGTTGACGGTGTTTTGGGTGAAGAGTACTACCCTGCTGTTTTTCAACACAGTCTCCTCAGTACACCAAAGTGCTTTTAACCCATTGAGACCTGAGGATGACAACTGCCTTCTAAATCACTACATCACACTAAGAAATACTTCAAAAATAGCAGATGTACAAGCTCGCAGTGATGTACTGTGAGCTTGTACATCTGTTATTTTTTAATAGCCAAACCTAAAACCTAAAATGGCACGGATGCTTTCCCGGTTTTAATGGGTCTGTAATGTGTCTTTCTGTCTAACTTGAAATGAATACATTTCACTTTCATTTTCATATCATTTTTTACAACCGTGATCCATTTTTAATCTCAGATAAATTATACAGGATTGTTTTAAAAAAAAAAAGTCTTAAGCTTATTAGATCATATTTGGATTTAGGAGGAATTGTCTAGAATGTATTACCGCCTATAACCATTCTTTATTATTATTCGTTTTTCTTTCTTTTTTTTGCATTACGACTCGGGACATATAATTCCTGTCTGCACAACTCCACAAATATTATTTAATAATTCAAGAAAATACCTACAGTACTATCTTCTCCCCACTTTACGAAACTGCAGTTTTCAAGACAAATGTAGAAAGACCTGAAATGGCTCATGTCAGGACAAAATTATTTATAGTCTAGATTAAGCGGTTGTGGTACAGACTACAGATATAGATGGTACAGGTGCAGATAAATTACTGAATACCAGTATTTAAAAATGTGCACAGAGCCACGCCCGGCCTACACCATCTGACCCTTAAGCTTTGACCCTGTACCCCAAAAAAGGGACTGACCACAACACCCCCCACCCTCCCCTTAACGTAACTATGGTTCATATTATTACACTAACTATAACCCTTATGCAGTATGCACGCACGCACGCACGCACGCACACACGCACGCACGCACGCACGCACGCACGCACAAGACACACACGTGCTCTCCAGCTGGTCTTAATGTTGTCTGAGTATATAAGCTGCTTTAAGGCAGCCACTAATGCGTGTTCATTCAACTCTTGTCAATATTAATTGACAGCTTTACATTTGGCTTTCCAATACTTAAAAAAAGAAAACACATTGAGCTATGTTCTATGTGTGAAATGTGATTGGCAAATAGTTTATTTATTATGTAAATATTTCACTGCCTCCATATAGGAAAAGGAGAGTGACGTAGATTGGATCCTGCGACATTTTAAGAAGGCATTGTGTGCCCGAGTCAATTTGCTTCGGTTCAAGCGTGGCTGAGCCAGTCAACCTCAGGCGAGGGAGAGCTCTTGGGTCGTCAGACAGTCAGACACAACCACATAACTGTGGTCTGCCACACTGTCTCTCACATACGCTATACACTCTGCTCCCTCGCTCACACCCACCGACGCCAGGGTTGCCAGATTATGTGAGAGAAACAAGCCATCAGGTTTATAAAAGCAAGCCCAAAAGAAGCGATTAGGCCACATGAGCAAACGGGCGAGCGCACGTGCACAGAGACACGTGCACAGAGACACACACACAATCGTGTGTGTGCGCGCACACACACACACACACACACACACACACACACACACACACACACACACACACTCACAACAGCGATGAGCTCGTAGATATGCTATTTAAAAAGAAAAATCTTGAAAGAAAGATTTTGTGGAATATCTTTGAAACATTTTAGCAACTCATCTTGTATGGGGTCCCTGACACAAGATAATTCCGGAAGTGGGGTCCGCGGACAAATGCATATTCATGTTTGTGGTCCTTGACATGAAGATATTTTGAGAAACACAAAACATTAGGAAGCAAGCCCGAATAAGCAAAGCCCCCCAAAACATTTTTGCAAGCGACTTCCCACAAAAAGTTGCTTATACAGTAATAAGAAGACATGGCAACACTGCCTGACACGTACCGTACAGTATGTCTGACACACTGTCTCTCACATACGGTCCACTCTGCTCACCCCCCCCCCCCCCCCCCCCCCCCCGACATGGACCGTATGTCTTCTGTCTGTCTCTCACATGGACCGTATGTCTTCAGCCTTACATCAGTGTTTGCTCAAGTGTATTTTTAACTTGTCATGCATCAGCAGGTATTTTCCCGACCAAGGCATACATCTTCATGACATTTCCATCAATATTTGCGCTGATGTTCAAAAGGAAAAGGGTTTATATATATACTGTACTTGGAAGATTATGGGTGCAAGGTATATTTAACTTCTGGTATAAATGTGAACACAGATTATTAGGGTGTGTGTGTGTGTGTGTGTGTGTGTGTGTGTGTGTGTGTGTGTGTGTGTGTGTGTGTGTGTGTGTGTGTGTGTGTGTGTGTGTGTGTGTGTGTGTGTGTGTGTGTGTGTGTGTGTGTGTGTGTGTGTGTGTGTGTGTGTGTGTGTGTGTGTGTGTGTGTGTGTGTGTGTGTGTGTGTGTGTGTGTGCGCTCGTGCACGTGCGTGCGCGCGCTCGTGCACGCGCGCTCGTGCACGTGCGCTCGTGCACGTGCGTGCGCGCATGTGTGCGCGCATGTGTGCGTGCGTTCATGCGTGCGTGCATAGAGTGTTTGATTTTCAATTCCAATGCCATGTCTCAGGTTTTCGGTTTACTTACCCTGCCACAGAAATGCAGTGTTGAGAAAGGTATATGTTAACAGTGCTCTTTACCTAAATATTGTCTGTATTTCTGGCGTTCAGTTCAGTGATTAATGTCCTGTCTGTGTGAAGCAGTGAAAGGAAAAGGCCAAGACCCAGGCCTGCCAGGTGAAAAACCTTAATCCAGCAGAACAAAGTGAACCTGCAATGTTGCTTTTGTAGGTTTTATTCAAAGGGTAAAGTGTCAACACATTACAATATACACTGTATATTCCACAGTTTAACAAGGCAGGTCAGAAACCGCTTCCCTCTTAGAAATGTCTGGCATTGTTTATTTAACACCGACACTGCCAGCCGCCTTAATCCAAACACTCAGGTGATAAACCTTCGAATTCCCCGTTTCTGAAATTATTTTCGGCTAGATAGAGTAGCGTAGCTTTGACAATGAAATAAGTGTGACAGAACAATTTTTTTCAGTTTCTTTTTTCATGATTTCAGGGCCATTATGACGTAGTTGCATTTTATGTGAAACACCCATGTAGGACATAAGACAATGTATCGACATACAAATGCTATACTGTATGTCACTGTAGTGACATGACAAGAGGTACATACAAAATATGCAGATTAGTATATCAGTATCAAACGTAAGAAATCGTATAATCCTACTCCAGCAAGGAGGGGACCGTTATAAACCGCATCTGCTGAATCGAGTCATATAAACAAACAAAAAGACAAACACAAATTATGGCGTGCTTTGGGAAAGTGAAGTCGGCAGTAATGTCTTGCTATAAAGTATAATGTACATACTACATACAGTACATTAGAAAATGCCCGATTTTCAAGCTCGCATCACAATCCGTCAACTCGTTAGCTTGTAGATCTGCTATTTGTTCTATTTTTGGACATTTTTGTCTCATGACATGGAGGGGGGGAGAATTTCCCCCCTAAAATCGATTACTTTGTAACAATTATTTTTCAAATTGATTTGTCAAATTAATTGTTGCACCCCTAACACCATGAGTGGTATTCAATGTGCTAAACTTGCGTGGTCTTTTAGCCGACATATGCCATTATGGTCAGGGTTATATGACATGGCAACCTGCTCATCACTGCAGGGTCATGTTGGAGCATCAACACGGAACACTAGCTCTCACACCGTTTCTAGTACATGCTTCACACGCTCAAATAACTTCGCAAACACGCGACACATTCGGTTGAATCTGTCTGCAGCAGAGTAGTTTGGCCGAACTCTCGGTCATCCCCCCCCCCCCCCCCCGCTGTTCGGGTGAAGTGTAAAGTACCCTGGAGCTGCATGGCTTCTACTACCAGCGGGCATTCCTCATAAAGGGGTCTTTGATTGTCTGGGCCGGGGCGGGCTGAGGGCCAGAGCAGGGTGGGGAAGAGAGTTCCAGTATGGCTCTTTGGCACTGCTAGCTGCAGCCTACCTTACCTGTACCAGCTCCCTTGAGGTCATTGATCTCACACACACACACACACACACACACACACACACACACACACACACACACACACACACACACACACACACACACCCTATCGTGACTGTGCATGTTCAGGTGCATGGGTGTGCTGGCTGACATTCGTGCTGCTTTCACTTCTTAACTTCTCTCACCCTCCATATTTTATTTTCATCTCACTTTCTCCCTCTACCTTGGAATAACAATAATAAAATCCTCTGGCTCCTAGATTGAATGTGAAAGTTTGTCTTTCTCCCCCGATCGTCATATTTCACCCAAGCTGTCACGGCAAAAAGGAACCCTTTTTGCTGGCCTGCCAGGGCAGGTCTTCGGCTGTGCTGCGCTTGTATTTTCTATATTTACGGTCAAATATGCAGAGCTCGGTTCCCGTTTGGAAACCAGAGACGGCAAAGTATGTCGACATGTATTTTTAATTACACTGTGCCCTCGGAAGGGGGGGGGGGGGGGGGTAAAGCGCTCAAATTATGCTTTATTATATGGTTCTCGGGCACCCTGGCCAAGAGCAACTCATTCCATTTTGTTTTAGGGCCGCCCCCCTCTCCTTCCTAAAGTGGTTTTCGGGACGGCCCGACTGCAGTCTTACCCTTTTTTTGACATGCGAATGGGGCCTCAGTGCCTGCCAATAAAATAAATAGCAGCTGACTTGATTATACAGGGATAGACGGGCGAAACACTGCACCCGTTTAGTTGATTATACAGGGATAGACGGGCGAAACACTGCACCCGTTTAGTTCGGGAATCCAAATAGAACAGGCCTTTTTTAACCCCCCGGCGAACCAGACAGACCCAAGTGTGGAAGCGGGTGTCTGAATGAGTGGGCGGCGATGCTCCGCTCTACCTCAGAAGGCCTCTCCTTCCTTTCTATCCAGACCTAACCTCTGCGTGCGCCACCTTTTGTTTAGCCACCGCCAGGCCATGCACGCTCCGCTCCGCTCCCGGAGGTGGACAGTAGCAGTGTTGTTTTTGGCAGCAAATTTAGATTTGAGTTTTAGTCGTCGTCTCTTGAATGGTTTTCATTTAGTTTTAGTCACATTTTAGTCACCTGGAATGTTTTAGTGTTAGTCTAGTTTTAGTCGACTAAATATCATAGGATTTTAGTCGACTAAATCTACAGTTGATTTAGTCGACTAAAATGTATTTTGGCGGGCGTTGATGCCGTCGTAATGGCTGATTTTACACTTGCACATGCAACTAAGTGTAAAATGACTTATACTGGATCTCTTTCCCTTCCTAACATTTTAGTCTAGTTTTTATTTGTTGACGAAATTGTCAATATATTTAGTCTTAGTTTTAGTCATCATAGCTTTGTTTTCATTTCGTTTCCATTTAGTTTTCGTCAGTGGAAAAAGCTAGTCGACGAACATTTTTCGTCTTAGTTTTAGTCGACGAAATCAACACTGGACAGTAGCGTATTTTACAGAGGGGGGGGCCATGCTGGCTCAGCGTCTGCTGCTGGGGAAACCAGGTCCACTGGACAGTAGCGTCTTTTACAGAGGGGGGGCCATGCTGGCTCAGCGTCTGCTGCTGGGGAAACCAGGTCCACTGGACAGTAGTGTCTTTTACAGAGGGGGGGCCATGCTGGCTCAGCGTCTGCTGCTGGGGAAACCAGGTCCACTGGACAGTAGCGTGTACAGAGGGGGGGCCATGCTGGCTCAGCGTCTGCTGCTGGGGAAACCAGGTCCACTGGACAGTAGCGTCTTTTACAGAGGGGGGGCCATGCTGGCTCAGCGTCTGCTGCTGGGGAAACCAGGTCCACTGGACAGTAGTGTCTTTTACAGAGGGGGGGCCATGCTGGCTCAGCGTCTGCTGCTGGGGAAACCAGGTCCACTGGACAGTAGCGTGTACAGAGGGGGGGCCATGCTGGCTCAGCGTCTGCTGCTGGGGAAACCAGGTCCGCTGCTGCTGCTGCCCCGTCTACATGGCGGGGGTAGATGGATTATGTTTTCACGAGGCCCACCCAGGCGTGCCACCACCGACACCACACTGAGGCCTGCTGTGGCCAGAGCTGGAGCGCTGACCAGAGATCAGCTTCCCCTTTTCCCAACATTATTCTTTAGGGCTGTCTCTGGAGTTATGAAATGGTATGCGGTGGACGGTGCCATGCAGGGCAGTTGAGAGAGTTCAAAGAGACAACGGGCCCATAAAGGCCCACTATATATACTGTTACAGTACATTAGATTAAAATGTAATCTAAAATATTGAGAACCATACGACGTCTAAACTAAACTCATCTTAAAAGCATATAAGGCAAAGTCCTGCTCACCTCATGATCATAATAATAATCATCTAATATAGCATCTTTCCAAATTGGTTTTAAAAAGCTTTACAAAATAAAAGGATGATGTGCTACTGTAACGTGGATAGAAACCAGACCTAGCTGAGCCTATAGTTAACCTAGGCATTAAATTAACTCATTACAATGCATTTCAAACGTCTATTCACCAGCCCTTACTGTAGCATGAGGCATGTTGCCACAGCCTCCAGCCACTGTTGGCAGTAGGTAGAGGCACCTAAAGGGAACCCTCCGTATCAAGAAGCTTCCAGGGCTTTAGGGCCCCGAGATGTCCCAGAGTGCCTCTTACCAGCCTGACAAAGGAAGAGCGAGAACCGTACTGATGAATGGCAGAAGAACAAATGCAGTCTATTTTGATGACAGAGAGAAATGAAGATGGAGGACGGGCAGAAAGAACAAACCCTCTTTCTGCCTTTGTCTGACCAGAGGTGTTTGTCTCTCTCCCCGAGGCCCAAGGGGCTGATACCGCCTGCCAGCTGGTCAGACCCAGAGTGAAGCAGAGATGTGGATCACATTGAGCTACGGCTTTGGGCCGTGTTTGGACTGCTGTGCTTTGCTCTGAGAGAACAAGAGAAAGAAGAGGGGCTGGGGAGAGAGGGAAACTCAGTTTCAATGGTTAAGACAATTTGAGATGGTGGAGATGGGGGGAATTCCCTGTTGGAACTTGCTTCCCTTTCGCTCAACTTTCTCTCTCATGCGCACACAAACTTGCACACGCACGCTTATCAAAACAATGCAGGAGAAACAAATTCTTCTAATATATAAAAAAAATTGTAAATTGTAAACCATAGTAACACGTACAGTAACTCATTTTACCCCGATTATCTTCCAAACGCTTCTCTCTCTTTTCCCCCTCATCCCATGACAATCGTCTATTCTTCCTCTCTCCCTTCCATGTCACTAAGTCGCCATACCTCTCCTTCCATAAATTTTCCCACACCCACAATGTATCCCTCAGTCATAGTTATCTCCTCATCATCTATCTCTCTCTCATCCCCCCCAGTCGTCCAAGCCAGTTGAAGGAGCAGGTGGTTCCGGGGGTCCCCCAGCAGGTTCTGTCCCCGGCCCAGCTGCCAGAGGAGGCCGAGTGCCTGACCGTGCCCAAGTACAAGAGAGACCTGGTGCAGAAGCTCAAGATCCTCCGCCAGGAGCTGTCCCAGCAGCAGCCCCAGGCGGGCCACTGCCGCATAGAGGTTTGCCGCGAGGAGATATTTGAGGTAGGAAGTCAAGACCGACCAATGCTTTTGATGAGGAAAATGTTTGAGTAGTTGCACACCGTGCCTTGCACCATAAATAGCAGATCTACAAGCTCACAATGCGCTGCAGTGTAGATCAGCTATTTTCTGTGTGAGACACCAGCACGCAACTGGCAACTGGCTCTGGATTTCTGCCATTTAGTAGAGTAATGCTCCTAGAAACAATATGATTGCACAAGCTACAAACGTGAAAGGGAGTTAAATCTTTGTATGCAAACCTTGGCCAATAAATAGTCCTCATAATTCAGGAGGACGCAAAATGAACAGCAGCAATCTATGAGAATCACAATGTAATCTAGTCTCAAGTCTCATGTGGGCTCTAAGGTAACCGTAAAAGGGAATGTTTTGGAATTTCCAAGTGGGACTACTAGACGCACACGCTAGCATGCACACGCATACACACGCACTACATCAGCACAAACAACTTTACAATGAACATACCGTATGTGTGCAACTCAGAATGAACAAAAAATTTGTCAAAATGTATATAAATAGAATCATGCATAAACACAGCAACCTTTTAACTGCCATGTAAACGATGTCCACAAGCGCACATCCATGCACTATACGGGCTCTTTTTTCTCGCCTCATTGACTCTGCACCAGAATAACAGCCTGATGGCAACGCAGAACCAGTACACAGAACTGCTGTACTATTTCTCAGTAGAACGCACACCAAGAAGGGCCTTCACCACACCACACCACACCACACCACACCACCCCACACCACACCACACCGCACCGCACCACACCACACCACACCACACCACACCACACCACACCACACCACACCACCACACCACACCACACCAAGAAGGGCCTTCACCACACCACACCACACCACACCACACCACACCACACCACACCACACCACCACACCACACCACACCACACCACACCACACCACACCACACCACCACCCCACCCCACACCACACCACCACACCACACCACACCACACCACACACTCTACTCTCTCTTTATCCCCTCCCTCTCTCTATCTCTCTCTCTCTCTCTCTCTCTCTCTCTCTCTCTCTCTCTCTGTCTGCTCTCCAAATCATTTGTTCTACCACAGCAAGACATTCTTTCTGGATGATTTCAGCAGTTGGAGAGAAGGGGGAGGATAGGGGGGAGGGGGTAAAGAAAGTGTCTAAGACAGCAGTGGCAAGTATTCAGGGCCAGACATAACTTCATAACTACGAGTTGAGCAATGAAAAATATGACTTCATACCCCTTCGCGACGTGACAGCTGTGTGTGTGTGTGTCGCTAAGTGTGAAAAAGTAGAGCTGTGAACCTACTTGAGGTTTTCAAACGGGAACCAAAGCCATCAATTGCTACTGACTGCACGTACGTGTGTGCGTGCGTGCGTGCGTCGTCGTAAGTTTGCATGTGTAAATGTCTCGGTTTCCATGAGTGCACGACTGCACGTCTGCGCGTGCGTGCATGTCGTCATTCCCAGCTTACAACGTTGCAACGCATATGTTGCTGTGGCAGGAGCTTGTTTACCGTGGCACAGCTTCTGAGTCTCTGGACTCTTCATAGAAACAAGACTCTGAGCTGGAGGAGGCTATTATGTAATGTAACATGAACACACACACACACACACACACACACACACACACACACACACACACACATGCTGGTAGTACTACAGTATATATTTTCGAAGCCATCCATGCAGCGAGCACACACTGGCTCTCTCTCAGTGACTCTCTGACAGACTCAGGTTTTGGTGCGTTTCCAGAGATTCCTTCCTAGGCACCATGAGTGCCTGGTCTTCCAGTGGTTGGACACACAAGAACAATAGATATGTGGGGAAGCGCACGCACTCACTCACACACGCACGCACACAAATCTCAGCAGTATTCATCAATACAACAGCCAATTGGTTCTCTGTCTATAAAGCCACTTTTGTTTGGCATACGAGAAGTGTCGGATATCCCATGAAGCTAATGTTGTTTCAATCAGTAAGCAACTTGAACTTGATTCACTACTTCCAGGACCAGAATTGACACAGAGCCTCACCACAACCAATAAACAGAGTGAGGGAGAGTAGACAAGACAGACGGATATGAGAGCATACAGTATGTATGTAGTACAGTATGTGAGATTCATTGATCGACAGGAAAGCCAGTGAATGAAGATGAGTTTCATGGTGTTGTTGCTTCAAACATGCAACAGTGTGGTCAAGTCATGTTGTGCTAACTGTGATGCCTGCTGTATCCTAGGAATCCTACCGTCAAGTCATGAAAATGCGCCCCAAAGATCTGTGGAAGAGACTGATGGTTAAATTCAGAGGAGAGGAGGGTCTGGATTATGGAGGCGTTGCCAGGTATTGTGTGTGTGTGTGTGTGTGTGTGTGTGTGTGTGTGTGTGTGTGTGTGTGTGTGTGGTGTGTGTGTGTGTGCGTGTAACACAGTAAAATCAGGACTTGATTTTCCCTTGCTCACTTTTCAGTGAAATCCTTATTTTGAATGTCCATGGGCCGCTCAATAAAGCTTGTTTTGACCAAAAACGTAATCTGGAAAAATAATCCCAGATAAAAGCTTTTTTCTGGATCTCATACATTTTCACTTCCGGTAAATTTCCTGTTGTATCTGTTGCTTAGCAAACTAGAACCATGCATACGTTGGAGACGTTGGCGAAGAGGGCAGGCTATCATGAACCACTGAAAATACCACATGACGTAAATGTACGTCATCTGCGTTTAACCGCTGGATTAGACTTGACGTAAAAGTCTATGTCAACGGCGGGGAATGTGTTAATATAGTGTATGACTGTGTAACACGACTGTGTAACACATTCTGTGTGCATGTGTGTGTGTGTGTGTATTAGGGAGTGGCTATATCTACTGTCCCATGAGATGTTGAACCCCTACTACGGCCTGTTCCAATACTCCAGAGATGACATCTACACCCTGCAGATCAACCCTGACTCGGCTGTCAACCCTGTGAGTTAACTGGCCCAATGTTTAATTTTGTCAGTCATCATTAGAATGTATATTTATTTCATCACATCCCCAGCCTTTATTTGCCCTGGGTGAGAGGAGTGATTCCATAAGTAATATTATATGCAGTTGCTGTGTTGATCAAATGTTATTTTATCATTGTCTTTGTGCATAATAAGGCTATGGGTATGTCATAAACAATTTATCACAAGGGCATTTGACATGACCTTCTGCAACATTACATAAACTGCATCAAATGCCATTTGCCAACCCTCAATTGGATAACCTCGAGCAATGACAGATGCCAGTGTGATAATCTATATCTATACACAACATAAATGTTACTTAGTTTTGTTGCTGTAGTCAAGATATGCTCTACAACGGATTGATAACATACAAACATATTTGACAGCAGCCTTGCTAGTTTGTGTTTAAGACATTCCACATTTACTATTATTACTTCCATTATTATATTCTGCTGTATGGGTCCTTACATTTATTTTGCATAGCTGAAAAACATAAGCAAGCTAACACTAAAGATCCCATATGACTGTTTCCCCCCCGGAAACAATCCGGGGAAAAAACTGAGAAATGTTTTGTTAGCTTACCTTGGTATCGAGGGTTCGGTGGAATGCCAGGCCTATTACGCCTAAGATGAATGCTGATGAGAAAGCAAAATGTATAGGTCGAGTCTATTATATTGCTAGAAGCTCCAAAGCATTCATATTTTGAACGAGAGGCATGTTGAAGTCAGAAATGAAGCATTCTTTCTGCCGTGCTAATAGCTAATCGAACGGTAAGCTAATATGAAGGCAGAGCGAAGCGACGGGTGCCTTAGAGGCTCACTCAAAAATAAAAAATAAAGGAAAAAAATCAGAATATTCTTCTCTCGCCTGATATCATTGAGGATGCGCTAGAACGTGTACACACGTCCTATGAACGCGTCGATTGGGTTCCCTAGGACGTGTGGAGCCGTCCTACGGACGGAAACGGTTAAACAAGAAATGATCACATAGTGATATTTGTCAGGTGAAACCAGCGCTGTATGTTTGTGTGTGACAACCTCACGCCGCGGGCATTTGTTTCCGACGTTCTGTGCGTGGTTCAATGACTGTTTTGTTGTGGCTTTGCATTGGCTGCGCTGCGCTGTTTCATCCGCGTTTGGTTTGAAGTTATATCAAGTGACGTTCGAACATTGCAAACGTGTCTTCCCCGTCAACCCGTGAGTGTGACTGCAGGCTGCGTGGCTGCCAGGGATATTAGCCTCTCCCCTTCCCATTGCCCAGAGGCCGCTTTGCCATCCCATTGGCTAGGAACAGCCAATCACGACTAGGTGGCGATCTGTCGTCTACATTTCATGAGTAGATGTATGTCAGGTTTCACCTGACAAAAAAACCCAATTTAGATCTTTTCACAGCTCCCCAAGGTAGAACCATGACACAAAAACCAACTGCTTAGTAGATGAGCTGCTTAAACTGAAAATGAATACTGGACTAGGGAAGAAAGTAACCATTTAACTGTGTGAGACTCGCTGAACCTGTTAATACCACTCTTGTCCAGGAGCACCTGTCTTACTTCCATTTTGTGGGTCGTATCATGGGCATGGCCGTGTTCCACGGCCACTACATCGACGGAGGCTTCACCCTGCCTTTCTACAAGCAGCTGCTGGGCAAACCTATCACCCTGGACGACATGGAGTCTGTTGACCCGGACCTGCACAACAGCCTTGTCTGGATCCTGTAAGAGAGACACACACGCATACGTATGCACACATTCATTTAATGCAGTCCTGAATAGGCTTACCGTAAGTCGGGTCATCTACAGGTTTGCCATCTCAAAAGTGAAACTAGAAAAGTGTGCTCCTCCGACAGAGCACAGATGCCCGCCCGGCCGGGGTCCTACCCAAGGCTGTGTCAGTTGTGGGGTACAGCCATCTAGCATGTGGGGTACCCCCTATATACCCCCTTTTGGCTCTGTGTTCAGAAGTCCCTAAATTTGTGTTTTAAGATTTGGACACTGTTCATGATTGGTGGCATTTCTTTTTTATTTTATTGTATTACCTAAGAAGGTTTTTCCTTCTTTTTTTTCTTTCAGTTGCCTCTGATCTCATATTATGTACTCGAGAGACTCATGTCTCGACATGGATCAATACAAGTTTACAGAATATAAGCATAAGCATCGTTTGCAGTCAACCTAGATCAGGGGTGCCCACACTTTTTTTTCTTGAGAGCTACTTTCAAAATGACCAGCTCAACGAAGTATTATACCATTGCTGAAAACAGTTTCAATATGTACCTAAGGGGGCTTTGGAATAGCGACGCTGGCGTTACATATAAGAGAAAACCATTTGAAATGGGAAATAGACGGGGAGAAATGGAATAGGTAGTGTTTTCTTTGCATTTAATTTGTAATGCTATTGACGTTTGTGCACAGCAACACTCTTGAAAACAGTATTGCATTGTGGGTTTGACCTGACAGGTCAATCAATCAATCAGGTCACCTTAATACAGTGACAGATGCAAAAGAATATATATGTATATAATTTTTTAATATTTAAATTAAATATTCTTTAGGGGCATGTCATGTGATCTACCTGCACAACCTTTGTGATTTATTGGTAGAATGCGATCTACCTTTTGGGCACCCCTGACCTAGATCATACACTTCCATCTGCCACACCAGGTAGAGCGACTGCCTATAACACACGTGCACTATTGCACAGTATTGCAGCACACACTCACACACATACTCAAGCTAAATGACCGTGAAACCCTAAAATGAGTGATCTCTAGTGCCCTCTGATGGCTGAAACCACAATGGCAACCATCTCAGAGGGGATTATGAAAAAGGGTGTTTTATCCCCCATGTCTTAGGTGTTGTGTTTGGTGTCAATGTGTGATGGTTTTTGAAAACCTTATGCCCATACATTCCATGCCAACAATCAAAAGCTAGTTACCAAGTGCACAATTCTTATGATTTTCTACATATTCCCTCCCAGTTTATAGGCATTTTAAGTTCCTGGCAGCCATCATGGACACCATCATGAAAATGATGCCTTTTTTCCTAATTGTAGTATGTTGTTTAGCACACCCAATAGTAACAGAATCCATTGAAAAATCTCTTGTATCATTTATTTGGGCTTTCAACGACACCTATACCTCTCTAATATTGGAGTCACTGCAAACAGACCACAAGGGGGCGAGCCCAACTCGTTAGCGCTGGTTTTTGAAAAATGTATGCCCATACTGTACCTAACACCATGCCAAAATCTGAAACCAAATCTTACGAGTTCCTCCCAACGTAGGTGTGAGAGCCAGCCCGAACTCTAGATGTGAGTTTGGACAGTTAATTGTTTGACATTGTATTAAGTGTGTGTGTGTGTGTGTGTGTGTGTGTGTGTGTGTGTGTGTGTGTGTGTGTGTGTGTGTGTGTGTGTGTGTGTGTGTGTGTGTGTGTGTGTGCGTGTGCGTGTGCGTGTGCGCGTGTGACCATTCCAGGGACAATGACATCACAGGAGTGTTGGACCACACCTTCTGTGTGGAGCACAACGCCTATGGGGAGATCATCCAGCACGAACTCAAACCCAATGGCAAGAGTGTCCAAGTCACAGAGGACACCAAGAAGGAGTATGTCAGGTATGGAGAGAAGTGTAACATCCTGAGTATTAGAAGAGGACTCTGCGTCTTTCTGTGCACTGACGGACTGTCTCCAACTGTTTGTTGTGTGTCTATCCTGTCTAGGTTGTATGTGAGCTGGAGGTTCCTGCATGGTATTGAGGCCCAGTTTCTGGCCCTGCAGAAAGGCTTCAATGAAGTGATCCCACAGCACCTGCTCAAAGCCTTTGACGAGAAGGAACTGGAGGTAGACCATCTCATTCCCTATATCCGTGGCCAAAATGTCACACCTTTTTCAAACGCGCTGCTCCAATGCTGTACTGCTGCTCTGCCTCTATAAGACACAGTATGTTACAAGATCTGTCTGTACTAACCAGTGGTGGACAATAACAAAGTATCATGTACTTAAATACATTTTTTGAGTATTTGTATTTTTGCATCCTTGCATTCTGCTAGATTTCAAAGACAAATATTGTATTGTACTGTGATATTGTACTTTTGAATCCACTACCTTTCTTGGAAGAGAAGAAAAAGTACATTATGAATTAACCACTTAAGCCCTATTTCAGAAATTATGAAAATAGCAGATCTAGCAGACTACAAGCTCACAAAGTGTTCATTGAAATACAAGTACTACAGTACTTTTAACTTGAGTACATAATTGACAGAGCAACGTTAACTTGTAGGTGAGTAACATTCGACCAGGACCATCTATACTTCTGCTCTAGTATTGGGGCAGAGTACTTTAACCGCCACTGCAATATGATTTTAAAACATCATCATCAACACCATGCCCACGCCATCTCTGCCCATAGCTGATCGTGTGCGGCCTGGGTAAGATCGACATCGCGGACTGGAAGTCCAACACGCGCCTGAAGCACTGCACGCTGGAGAGCAACATCGTCAAGTGGTTCTGGAAGGCGGTGGAGTCGTATGACGAAGAGAGGCGAGCCAGGCTGCTGCAGTTTGTCACCGGATCGTCCAGAGTCCCTCTGCAAGGCTTCAAGGCGTTACAGGGTGAATGTAATGCACAATCTATGTAAAGCGCCTTGGATAAAGGCGCTATATAAATGCACCATTTACCATTTAGGGTGGGTGTGAACATGTGGCTTGTGAGAGAGAGGACAGGAGTGTGAACATGTGCTTACAATCTGAGTGCACGTAGCATAGAGAAGCGCTGTATGTAGTAGTAGTAAGTCAGTGGTTCTCAAACGTTTTCAGGTCAAGCATCCCGAAAAGTACATGTATTTGGCCGTGGACCCCCATCTGAAAAATGTTTGTGCCAGGGACCAAAAAGATATTATGATTTTTGATTTCAGATTGACCTTTCTTGGCAACAATGGGCCTCATGCGCCAACCGTTCTTAAGAAGTTCTTAAGAGGAAATTTGTTCTTAGACCCACTTGGGAAGTTTTTAAGAAGGTTTTGGGATCCCTCAATCTTTTCTTAGCTGTGATTTGTTCGTAGGTAAGAACAGAATCTACGCACACTGTGGAGCACTCTTAGGGTGCCTTTTTTGTTCTTAAGTGCAATCTGAAAACATAAAGGAAAAACAGCGCCCTCTGCATGATGCTCAAAGTTTGGTCTGAGGACCTCAAGGGGTCCTTGAGGAAGTTCCAGGCAGTCCACAGCAAAATATGGAACATTTTACCACTTTAATCCCATTTTATACTTTGAAAATAGCCAATCTACAAGCTCACAAACGTGTCCCATTACTGCCCATTTTGAGCTTGTAGATCGGCTATTTTCGAAACATTTTGATAAATAGCAGAACATATTTTCATATGGGGGTCTGCAGAATGCATGTCAATTTTGGGGTCCTTGACATGAAAATGTTTGAGAACCACTGGTTTAGAGTTTACAACCTAATCCAAACAAACGCAACATACCCACCACATAAGAAAGTTGACTATTGTGAGATAAATAATCAAATACATTCATGAATATTAAAAATATTGAAATATTGAAAATATGAAAAATTCTGTTCACTTCAGTACCTCTACAGTAATATTGATTTTTAATGTTTGGAGTCTGGTGTTCCACCATATTTAGACTTTAGTTTAGGTATTCTTGACTTCACTCAACTTTATTTCTATGTGTGAGGTCCTGTGATTTTTGTGTGCTGCAATCACACACAGGTGTGACTGCAGGCAAGGCTATGGAGTCATGCAAAACCACACCCACCTGGGTGAACACAGGTAGGAAAGTGAATTCCCAATGCCTTATATGGGATTGGTGGGGCGGTTCACTATGGTAATTAGGATGCTAATTGGGATATGTGGGGCGTCTACCTATGATAATTTGAATGAACTGGCACACCCCTTCAAGTTACGAGGATTTGGATTCATCATCATAAGAACATGCTTACGAACAATTCTGCCTACTTAAGAACGTTTCATGAATCTGACTGGACTTCTCTTAGGAATTCACTTAGGAAGAAATGTAAGAGGAAAAGTTAGGAACTTATTGGCGCATGAGGCCCAATGTCTTTAGTTGACATTGTATTGTGTGTGTGTGTGTGTGTGTGTGTGTGCGACTGTGCGTGCGTTTCTTGTAGGTGCTGCCGGACCCAGACTCTTCACCATTCATCAGATCGACGCCAACGCCAACAACCTGCCCAAAGCTCACACGTGGTGTGTATAGACGGACACACACCATACTGTACCTACCTAAGCTGCATACATTATGTTCAGGCGCCTGAGTGTCTTCTCTATGTCTCTCGTTCATATCTCTCTCCCTCTCTTTTGTCTATCCCTCTTGCTCGTATCTCTTCCCCCTGTTCACGTCTTCCATCTTTTGTCTGTGTTCCTCATTCGTCTCTCTTGCTCTCTCCAGCTTCAACCGGATCGACATTCCCCCCTACGAGAGCTACGACAAGCTGTACGACAAGCTGCTGACTGCTATCGAGGAGACGTGCGGCTTTGCTGTGGAATGAGTGAATCATTTTGCAGGGATGGGTGTGTGTGCGTGTGTGCGTGTGTGTGTGTGTGTGTGTGTGTGTGTGTGTGTGTGTGCGCATCACTATGTCAACAAAGCAGCGACACTCTCACTGACTGTCACCACACTGCACATGCAAGCCCCTCCTCGGACACACGGCAGGCGGATGGCAGGCCAGAACGCAGGCTGAAGCCACAGAATGGCTCACAGACTTCCCCCTCCATGTTCTTCCCTTACGACTTATCTTTTGTTTTGTTTTTATTCAGCTGCTATGAGAGACTTGAAGGTTGCTGACCTAGAGACCCCCACAAGGATGTTGCTTTGGCTTGACATTTTTATTCTATGATTGAATTCTTTTCATTTTATCCTCTGGTCTGATTTGTGTGATTCGAACGCTGAAATTCAAGGCAGCATGAATAAAGTCTGCAGCCAAGGCGACATACATTTTCTGTTTTCGTTCGTTTTTTTGCGGGGTGGTGTTTTCCAGTGTGATGCATAAGGGCCAGTTGTTTTTCAGTCTACAGTATGTCCATTTAGCTTTCAATCCAAAGGATTCCAGTTATACGTTTCTCATCTCTGTTCACTGCTGAAGAATCAACAGGCTTGATTTTCATATTGGACTGAATTGACCCCTGCGCTGCTCTTTGATCTTTAACATGGAGTCTACAGCTAGCCATATCTTGCCCACAGTAGCCGTTCTAACCTCAACTAATACAACCTCAGACTGCCATGGCCGCCTGGGGCATCAACTGAATAAACAACGCTGACTCATCCATCATACCTCACTGGTATGTTCTTTGACATATGAAGGGTCTCCTTCCAAAATGCTCTACACTATCTGTTTTGGCAAGATTCAGTATTCCTTTACAGTTGTAGTTTTACGTCCATGCTAGTGATTATTTCACAAAAGGAATATTTTGTTTTGCAACTGTCATATGTCATGCCAATACCAATGAGATGCCGGAAGTGTGTGTGGAAGTTGGTCAGGTGTTGGCATTTTTGTGAAATGGAGTAAAGCTTGAACAGTACAGAGGGACGCTTTGTTACAAAGAGCAAGCTCTTTTGAAGAAGGTGTCAAGTGAGTGATTTGAGGATTCCGCCTCACCGAATGCACGTGTATACCGTAGGGGTGTGTGTGGGGGGGGAGGGGTCATATTTGTTATTGTGTGTGTGTGTGTGTGTGTGTGTGTGTGTGCCTGTGTGGTGCACACGTTGGTGTGCATGTATGTGAGGGCAGACATGTCCCCCCCCCCCCCCCTATGAAACGGCATCAGATTAATCTCACACTGCGTAGGTGACCGGAAAGCCACTGTACTGGTCCCGGTTTTTCTTCATAATTATGATTTATTTTATTTTATTCAGCACAGTTGCAAATGTGCATGTTTTATTTGTATTCCCCCCTCCTCTGAGTCAGCATAGCACAGCACAGTTCTGGTCAGCTCATACATGAAAAGCATCCAGAGAATTTGTCCAGGGGACAGGTCATGTTGAAAGTTTATTAAGAGACACGAAATGCTTTTACAGTGACATTTTTAAAACGTATATATATACATATATATATTTTAAAAGCCAGTAGAATTTTTCTCTCTTTCTCTCGCCACTTTAGAGCACTTTACATCCCCAGCGGTGATGGCAGGAGAGGCTTTCTTCAGAAGAGATGAAAATGACCCCAAATATACCATATTTAATTTGCAAGCGTACAGATGCATTAGAAATATACAGAGTAAAAAGTATCTATATACCTGTATTTTTTTTTAGTATATATATATATATATAAATATATATGTATGTATGTACAAATACATAGCTATTTTCTATATGGCTGCTTGTACTTTATGTTCATTTTACATGCTAGCATGTTGGTGTCTGTCACAGGCCTCTGTTGCATTCTCAGGCGACAACGTCTGATCATTTTTGGTTCCTCTTTGCATTTGATTTTTTGATTTCTTTTTTCCTTTGGGAGGGTGGGGGGGGGGTAATTCTGTGACGAGAGCGCTGAACGTGAAGGGATGTTTATGAAGGTTCACATGTTTGATCCTTTGTCTGAAACCAGGGCAGACTGCAACACCTTTTATATTTATTGGACCCCCCCCCCCCCCCCCTGCCCCCCTAACTTCTTCCTTAACTTTTCATTTAGAAAATCTTTAGCTAAATATTACACACAGACATGTCACATGGCATAATAGATTTAATTCATAACATTATTTTCTTTATTTTATTTTGTTTAGAGAAGAAAACGTGCCTGTTTGTGAGATGATCACTTATTTGTGTGTGTGTGTGTGTGTGTGTGTGTGTGTGTGTGTGTGTGTGTGTGTGTGTGTGTGTGTGTGTGTGTGTGTGTGTGTGTGTGTGTGTGTGTGTGTGTGTGTGTGTGTGTGTGTGTGTGTGTGTGTGTGTGTGTGTGTGTGTGTGTGTGTGTGTGTGTGTGTGTGTGTGTGTGTGTGTGTGTGTGTGTGCACGCACGGTCCCTTCCTTGGACAACAACATAATGGTGCACCTGTGTCCCTTTGTGGGCTACCAAATGAAACATCACTTCAGACCACAGAGGTTACCGTTAGCACAACTCCCTCTCACTAGAGGCTCCACCCAAACATCCCCCTGCATGAATGGATGCTGAACAGACAAATGCCTATTTATTTGCAGTTTATTAGTTGTCCTAGAAAAATGTGTTGACATCTGTTTCTTTGTTTTGTTTTAAAACTGCCTGCTGTCAATAGTGATTGCTTGCAACCATGAACAGTTTCTTACATGAAATTCAGAAACCTGTGTGTGAGTGTGAGTGTGTGCATGCACACACACTCATTTGTTGTAAACAGCTCAGAGCCTCCTGAAGAGACAAAACACCACGAACTGGTGTTATTTGTACAGTATGTATCATTTTGTTCATGCCGTTATGTGACTCGCAAGCGGCAACCTTTGATTTGACCTTTATAACTTTATAACCTGTTTTTTTTTTGGGGGGGGGGCACACGTCACACATCAACCATTATGTAGATACATATGCAAAGTTCTTGATATGTACAAATTTACAATACATCCAATGTCCACGCACGCATGCACACACACACACACACACACTCTGCTCCACCTTATACAGTACTGTATGTCCTTTTCTCATGGGTATGTGGAGCTCTCTGGCTTTGAGTATTCACTGAGGAATGCATTGGGAGTTCAGTGCTTCCAGACAAAAGTGGACTTTTTTTTATTAATCCTCAATTTAGCAACGAGTGTACTGTACATCCTAGGCAAGATTACGATGTCCATTCAACAGTCTAAGACGAGACAGCCTGTAATGTGTGCTTTGTTGCCTGATGCCAGAAATGTGTGTGAAATCTCTAAATCTGATCGGAATCATGCAGCCTGGTGTTCATGAATACACAGATGTGTTCAGAACACTGCCACGATTAACTCAACTAGTGATGAGTCTACTATTATTATCAAGACCCCTCTCCACACTTTTATTCATTCATTTTCACTTCTGTGGATAATAGTTTTTTCTGTGTAAAATTAATTGATTTAATTGATACAATTTGCAAAAAACTTATTTTTCACCACCAATATTTTATTTCTCTGTTTTCTTTTGTGTATTTATTATTACAGTGTGTTCATAGTTTTTCACATCTGCTGCTCTGTGAGCTTTGTAACTGACACCTGTACATAAGGAAAATGAAAAAAGGCAAATATTAAACTTCTTGTACCCTTGCAGAAAACTGAGCAATAAAACCATGCTGTTTGAAACTCACAGCATTATGTTTCATAGAACCACTGGTGTTCTCCTTATTGTCTAGCTTGAGAGTCAAGTCAACCTTTTCACAAGCTGGGTGAAATCCTGAACTGCGAGGCCAGTGCTTGCGCAAGGGCAGGGCATCTTAAAGATCTTTTGAACATTCTCATTTCCACGTAGAATTTACATTCACAGTAAACCATTCAGATAACATTGAAATGTAGGTTACATACTGTATGTCTGTGACAGATCAAAATCAAAACAGTTCAGTGAGAGACCCTGTGATGTGAGGAACAGAAGACATTGATAAGCGTACACCCATGATTACACCACTGACCTTAGGTGAAACCTTATGAACATCGGTATCTTGATAGCACATCGATAGCATGTCATAATCCAAGAAATACAGTTTGGGATTTATATGCACAGGATTATTGCGACCGAAGGTCGCATTTACTATGAAAACCTGCGTCTCCCGTCCATCCGTCACACCTCCATATATGGTTGCCAATCCATCACGCCTCGTGACATGGACACGTCACGCCACCATATACTGTATGGCCATCTCCCACCTCCATATATGGTTGCCAATCCATCACGCCACCATATATGGCCATCTCCAATTCTTCATATATGAAGATCACGACACTGACCTCATCTAGCCCTGGATAACCATACATTGAGAAGACTGGATCATCACCTAGATCTGCATATGGAGCCGGCCAGCAACTCTACATCTGACCTCAAACCCTTAATCTCCATATATGGAGCTGACCTGTTCTGATATTACATATGTTGATCCCTCCCCACCTGCCCTTCCTGTTCTGACATTCCATATGTTGATCTGACCTCATCAAACCCTGTACACTCAAGACAAGTTCCATATGGCCAGTACAGAATTCATTCCATATGTTGATCTGGCCCCCCCATGCCAAAGCGCCAGCGCTCGCCCAGCAGTCTGCCGTCACCCAGGTGCATGCGTGCACGCGGCCTCGCCCTACCTCACTTCTCGCCCTCAGGGCGTCTTACTGGTTAGGCCATAGGAAAACTTAAGGGCAGAGTGGATGGAGCATGTGCAACAGGTCTGCAGGCAGAATCCTGAATTTCAGTAGGATATGTGGCCGTTGCCCTATCCGCTGAGCTACCCAGGCCAGATGCTACCATGTTGCCCTATCCGCTGAGCTACCCAGGCCAGATGCTACCATGTTGCCCTATCCGCTGAGCTACCCAGGCCAGATGCTACCATGTTGCCCTATCCGCTGAGCTACCCAGGCCAGATGCTACCATGTTGCCCTATCCGCTGAGCTACCAAGGCCAGATGCTACCATGTTGCCCTATCCGCTGAGCTACCCAGGCCAGATGCTACCATGTTGCCCTATCCGCTGAGCTACCCAGGCCAGATGCTACCATGTTGCCCTATCCACTGAGCTACCCAGGCCAGATGCTACCATGTTGCCCTATCCACTGAGCTACCCAGGCCAGATGCTACCATGTTGCCCTATCCGCTGAGCTACCCAGGCCAGATGCTACCATGTTGCCCTATCCACTGAGCTACCCAGGCCAGATGCTACCATGTTGCCCTATCCGCTGAGCTACCCAGGCCAGATGCTACCATGTTGCCCTATCCGCTGAGCTACCCAGGCCAGATGCTACCATGTTGCCCTATCCGCTGAGCTACCCAGGCCAGATGCTACCATGTTGCCCTATCCGCTGAGCTACCCAGGCCAGATGCTACCATGTTGCCCTATCCGCTGAGCTACCCAGGCCAGATGCTACCATGTTGCCCTATCCGCTGAGCTACCCAGGCCAGATGCTACCATGTTGCCCTATCCGCTGAGCTACCCAGGCCAGATGCTACCATGTTGCCCTATCCGCTGAGCTACCCAGGCCAGATGCTACCATGTTGCCCTATCCGCTGAGCTACCCAGGCCAGATGCTACCATGTTGCCCTATCCGCTGAGCTACCCAGGCCAGATGCTACCATGTTGCCCTATCCGCTGAGCTACCCAGGCCAGATGCTACCATGTTGCCCTATCCGCTGAGCTACCCAGGCCAGATGCTACCATGTTGCCCTATCCGCTGAACTACCCAGGCCAGATGCTACCATGTTGCCCTATCCGCTGAGCTACCAAGGCCAGATGCTACCATGTTGCCCTATCCGCTGAGCTACCCAGGCCAGATGCTACCATGTTGCCCTATCCGCTGAGCTACCCAGGCCAGATGCTACCATGTTGCCCTATCCACTGAGCTACCCAGGCCAGATGCTACCATGTTGCCCTATCCACTGAGCTACCCAGGCCAGATGCTACCATGTTGCCCTATCCGCTGAGCTACCCAGGCCAGATGCTACCATGTTGCCCTATCCACTGAGCTACCCAGGCCAGATGCTACCATGTTGCCCTATCCGCTGAGCTACCCAGGCCAGATGCTACCATGTTGCCCTATCCGCTGAGCTACCCAGGCCAGATGCTACCATGTTGCCCTATCCGCTGAGCTACCCAGGCCAGATGCTACCATGTTGCCCTATCCGCTGAGCTACCCAGGCCAGATGCTACCATGTTGCCCTATCCGCTGAGCTACCAAGGCCAGATGCTACCATGTTGCCCTATCCGCTGAGCTACCCAGGCCAGATGCTACCATGTTGCCCTATCCGCTGAGCTACCCAGGCCAGATGCTACCATGTTGCCCTATCCACTGAGCTACCCAGGCCAGATGCTACCATGTTGCCCTATCCGCTGAGCTACCCAGGCCAGATGCTACCATGTTGCCCTATCCGCTGAGCTACCCAGGCCAGATGCTACCATGTTGCCCTATCCGCTGAGCTACCCAGGCCAGATGCTACCATGTTGCCCTATCCGCTGAGCTACCCAGGCCAGATGCTACCATGTTGCCCTATCCGCTGAGCTACCCAGGCCAGATGCTACCATGTTGCCCTATCCGCTGAGCTACCCAGGCCAGATGCTACCATGTTGCCCTATCCGCTGAGCTACCCAGGCCAGATGCTACCATGTTGCCCTATCCGCTGAGCTACCCAGGCCAGATGCTACCATGTTGCCCTATCCGCTGAGCTACCCAGGCCAGATGCTACCATGTTGCCCTATCCGCTGAGCTACCCAGGCCAGATGCTACCATGTTGCCCTATCCGCTGAGCTACCCAGGCCAGATGCTACCATGTTGCCCTATCCGCTGAGCTACCCAGGCCAGATGCTACCATGTTGCCCTATCCGCTGAGCTACCCAGGCCAGATGCTACCATGTTGCCCTATCCGCTGAACTACCCAGGCCAGATGCTACCATGTTGCCCTATCCGCTGAGCTACCCAGGCCAGATGCTACCATGTTGCCCTATCGGCTGAGCTACCCAGGCCAGATGCTACCATGTTGCCCTATCCGCTGAGCTACCCAGGCCAGATGCTACCATGTTGCCCTATCCGCTGAGCTACCCAGGCCAGATGCTACCATGTTGCCCTATCCGCTGAGCTACCCAGGCCAGATGCTACCATGTTGCCCTATCCGCTGAGCTACCCAGGCCAGATGCTACCATGTTGCCCTATCCGCTGAGCTACCCAGGCCAGATGCTACCATGTTGCCCTATCCGCTGAGCTACCCAGGCCAGATGCTACCATGTTGCCCTATCCGCTGAACTACCCAGGCCAGATGCTACCATGTTGCCCTATCCGCTGAGCTACCCAGGCCAGATGCTACCATGTTGCCCTATCCGCTGAGCTACCCAGGCCAGATGCTACCATGTTGCCCTATCCGCTGAGCTACCCAGGCCAGATGCTACCATATTGACGGTTGCCCTATCCGCTGAGCTACCCAGGCCATATTGATCCAATTTGCCTTCCAATTCATCCTGACAGCATCCCGTGGTTCTCCAGCTTGCCCCAATACAAATACAAAAAGACAAAGATGCACTTGGTGCAATGTCTTACGAGAGTGACACCTGGTGTCCAAAGCAAGTCACTGCCGACTTAGGCATGTCAAGCAATATTAAAAACATAATTAATGGGACTTAGAGATACTGTAATAAATAATGATTACGAAAGGCTTGAATTAAAATAAGATCATGAAAGAAATAAGACCGTTACTCAGTTAACAAATAACATGTTATTCAACACATAATAAATATACTGAACTCCTATTCTGAGGAGAGATATACTGAACTCCATTACCATCTCAGATGCCTAGTGGTGGCCGCCCTGAGATAGGGATGGGAGGTCGGGCTGAGTCCTACCAAAAAGTATAAAATGGTACTCAATGCCTCCCTGCTTAGCATCATGTCCAGTGAAAGTGCATTAAGCTGCTTCATGCTACGGAAACAGAAGATGGGCTCCTTACCTATGGGTCACATGGCTCAGGAACTGTTGGTTCCCCCAAGGCCACCGAATTTGGGCAAGACTGACATGGAACTCCATATTTGGGCATGGCCAACTTCATGGTATCATAGTGATAACACGAACGTCAAGGCATCTCTGCTTAATTAAAGCTGGACGGCACAGGGTGAAGATTATAGTATTGAGTGAACCTTCAATAATCACTACGTACAAGAGCAACAATTCATACCGGAAGATGAAACTGTGATGTAATATTGTTGAAAATCACACGCTACATATTCGGTTCTTGCAGGACACCCCTGCAAGTGTTTTTAAGTTGTTTTTACGGTGAGAATATAAAGACAACAGAACCCATCACAGTTGTTCCATGTACTGCAGCAGCATTGATGATGACCCGCCGCTCCTGGAAGGAGTGAGGTCCCAGTCCTCCCAGACCCAGTTCTCCTGTCCTGATCCTGAGTGTACATATGCCTTCACGTCTCTGGTCTTCCTCAACAAACACATCAAGAGGAGCCACAACAACCTCTACTGCCAAATGCAAAGGAATGGACAGATCCCCTCAGAAGCCATTCAACAAATTACTAGCTCTGTAACAGAAGCAACATCTTCCAGCCATCAACAGTTCACAGAGACTTTAACGGAACCAGGGGAAGTAAAGACACTTAGGTTAACTTACACCGAAAGGCAAAAGCACACCTGTAAACAATGTGACAAGAGTTTCACTCATTTAGGCACTCTGAACAGACACCAGCATGTCCACACCGGAGAAAAACCTTTCCACTGTGCACAGTGTGACAAGAGCTTCAGTTTGTTAAGTAACCTGAAGACACACCAGCGGCTTCACACTGGAGAAAAACCCTTCCGTTGCACCCAGTGCGACAAGAATTTCAGTCAATTAACTCACCTGACGACACACCAGCGTCTTCACACCGGAGAAAAACCCTTTCATTGCATACAGTGTGACAAGAGTTTCAATGAGTTAGGCAGTTTAAAGAGACACCAGCGTGTCCACAGCACCGGAGAGAAACCCTTCCAATGCGACCAGTGTGACAAGGGTTTCAACGACATGGGCAATATGAAGAGACACCAACGTATCCACACCGGAGAGAAACCCTATCACTGTGAACAGTGCGATAGACATTTCAGCGTCTTGAATAACCTGAAGACGCACCAGCGTCTCCACACTGGCGAGAAACCCTTCCATTGCAAACAGTGTGACAAGCGTTTCAACGACCCTGGGAACCTGAAGACACACCAGCGTATCCACACTGGTGAAAAACCCTTCGACCGCAAACAGTGTGACGAGAGCTTCAGTGTCCACACTCAACAACTCTGTCCAACAGAGTGACGAGAGCTTCAGTGTCCACACTCAACAACTCTGTCCAACAGAGTGCTCTGATGAAAACGTCAAACGCTGTCTGTCAGTGTCTGAAACACTACCGGACAGCCCAAATAAAAGACAATGAGCCACGATTGGTTATGGCAGCCAGCCGCCAGGGTTTCCCAAAGTGGGTGCTGTGATGCCAGTCCAGGGGTGTCGCAGAATACTATTTTGAATCAATATCACTTATAAAATAAAGTCACACCCGTGTGAATTGAGGGGCGCTCTTATCATCGTACATCATCCATGATCTACTTTCCAAAACATTGGATTTTTTTAAATGTTAAAGTTGAAATAGCTTATATAGGAGCAGCAATCGTACCCATACAGCAGAGAGCTACTAAGTAACGTCTAATACAACTGTTCTAAATCCTTTAAACCCATTGACCTTATACCGGCCTTGAAACATACCTTAGTTACATCACCAATAATAGTGGTCTCTTATTGGCGGAGGGTTTGCACCGACAGCCGATTTGCTCAGGCACATAATTGTAAATTCTCCATTCATTGTATGGCATTTAATGTTTGTGTTCAGACAGAATCTATAGCCGTTTGTAGGAAGGGCTAGCGCCTTTCAAAAATATTTCATATGGTTGTTATTTTCAATCAGTTCAAACAAAACATATTTTGTCAAAGTTTTCCTCGCGACATCTCCAGGGAAATTATGCATTTACACCCAAGGGAAATGTTTGAGAGAACAAATGTTATGTTACACCCAGTCAGTGATAGATATTGGAGGCTGTGTCAAAAAGACCAAGTGAGCCTTTACTGAAACTCCTCCAGTTTGGTTTCCTGGTGTGGATTGGAATAAAGACCATTGTTTCTCACCGAGTAGTCCCATTGTGTGTACATACCTGCATTTTATTTTTGAGGGGTGCTAGCCCCTCCTATAGCCAACTTTGTCTGTGTACCACGGATCTGAGGACATAAAGCAAGGATGCCAATTGTGATTGGCCGGAATGTTATGCATTTTTTTTAAACAAAATTCAGCTAGTGTGGCTATTCATTCGACAATGAATGTCTGAAGAAACCTAGCTCTGATCCATAGCCTTACTGCTCTTGCTAAATGCAACGGCATTAGAGCTACAATGGGGCTTTTGAGTTTTATTTTGTGATTGGAGTGATATGCAGCAAAGGTAGTCAGGATCGGGAGTCGTGCCCAGACCGCTACTTACTTTCATTAGATGTTGACATAACATGAATTACTGGATGGCTGAAATTATAATACATCAAACCATAAATAAGTAGATATAGAACAAAGGAGATCCGGGCACACTTATGTTAAAAGAGGAAAACTTTATTGAACCGACATACGGTCTTCATCAGGGCTGATCCCAGGAGCACCTTTACTATTTTTAATACCTGCACACCTCCTGAGCACCTGGTTGCCTCCTTGCCTAATATGGTTGGCTTAGTCGTCATTCATAGCAATTAAGCGGATGATTTTAGTTTGAGGCACTAGCCCCTCCAATGCATGGCTTTTGAAATTATGTCATTATGGCAGCCAAGTCTATGGACTTTTAAAAGGCTACTTTTACATTTTAAACTATAAAATCGTAGTCCATGTTCAAGTACCAATTTCACATTTTTAATTTAGTCCATCTTTCTAAACCTTACACCTTAAACTGTACAACGGTTTAAGTCACCATTTCTCATTGAAAACATGCAAAATTGTGCTCTACCAATTGGTCGACCAGACTGTAAGCGCTCCTTAATTCTCAGACAATACATCCATAAGACAGCTGCGTTACAAAATCAATTTTATTAGTTGCCAAACTTGCCATTTTAAAATTCAAAGGACTTATCAAGTTCAGGACCCTTGAACACAAATTCAGAATCCGTTGCCATAGACTTCACCCCCTCAGCTTCATCCTGGAATGGAAGTGAAACCATGTTAGCATAAAAGTACATTCCTGGACCGCTTCACCACTTTTCAACCCATCTTCATACAATTGGTCCTCACTTGTTCATGATAAGAAAAATATTCTACTCAGTCCTTGGTCAAGATTTTTCAAAATGTAAAATGGCACAAAGTGACGTACTGTGAGCTTTTCTCCTTTAGAATAGCCAATGCAAAAACATTTTTTTTAATGGGTAAAAAAGAAAATTGGTATCCCACTTCTAAGAATCAGTGTCATAAGAGTTGTAGAACACATACTTTTTAGCCCATAGTCTAACTTCACATTACATTGAATATAACCAATATACAAGCTTAGATCTGCCTTTATTTTTTTATAAAATATTAAAACGCAAGCACTCACGTCGGCAAAGAACCTTTCGATGAGGCCATGTGCAGCTTGGTACACCATGTCATTAGCGTGGTTCTGCAGCGTCTCTAAATGATCCAGCCCACCCAGTTCTTCAACCAGAAGGCACAGTTTCTCCGTCTCTCCCAGCTTCTCAGCCGCCTTTAACAAAATGGAAGGGCTCATATCAGTATACAGTAAATTATGTACTTGCAGTGGAGATGTAATGAAGTTTTTCTACCATTGCATTTCATGGCCAGCTGCAATAAGACTACTGAAGTGGGCAATGTCCACAAAAGAGTAAAACATGAACCATTGCAGTTATTTGGCAAGTGAGTGTATAAATTATGCAAAGTACAGCTCCTTACCAAGAAGATGTTGCTGATACAATCCAGTATAACCAGGATGGTTTTGGAATCTTTGATTTGCAGCAGGTCAATAATGGCCTCTAGTGCTCCACTCTGAACCAGCTGCACCACCTGCTCCACCGTGCCCCCACTGGTGAAGTTGGTGACTGCCCACACTGCCTCCCTTTGACTTTTGAAGTCACCCTGAAAGAAATTACTCTACTTAATCACACATTCAATTAATTATTGTGCAAACCACAGTCATTTTATAGCCATGTTGCTTACAGAATACCTAGAGCTGTCTAGCCATTTAGATGCCACTAAACTCAGTAACCTTTGTATTTAATACAAGTCAAATTACATACATGTATCACGCTTGTGATCAGTTTTGGGTAATCAACACCAGAAATGCTCAAAATCAATCACCTGATTTTTTACTGCAGCGCAACATCCATCCAATACGATACAAACTATTGGTGTACTTACATTTCTGAGGACGTGTACCAGCGGGGGTAGTAAGCCACAGGTAATGATTTGTTGAATTTGCAGGCATGACCCTGCTGCAATGTTGGACAAGGCCCATGCTGCCTCCTTCTGCACACTGGTCTTAGGGTACCTCAGCAGTTGAGGCAGGACAGCCAAAACATCAGCATCAATGGCCACCTGGGTCTGTACATCTGATCCACTGACTATGTTCCCAATGCAGCGTAGTGCTGGAACCTGGGGATCATAAAGCAGCACCGAGTCAGCAGCATTTCAGCCTAGAATTTTTGCCTGCTGCATGCCATGCAAAGAACACATTTTCATTTTACTGGTACTTTGACAATCAAACTACATTGAAATATAGCTATATTCTAGCTAGTATGTCCTCACAAGCAGCTAGCGAAGAACGCAAAGGCAATATGTTACCATCATAATTCACCAACTAACATGACCACAAAAACTGTCATGTTGAATAGCAACTCCTTAATGTTGACTATAAGTCTTCTGAATAAGCCCCAGTCAAGGAAAATGAATCCTGAGAAACGTTACCGTTACACCGATCTCCTTATGTCCCATAAGAACCACCAGCTGAGGAACTATGCCAGCTTGGACCACAACATCAATGCGGTCGTTGGAGCCATCCGTGAGGTAGGAGATAGCCCAGCATGCATCAGCAAGCACATCTTTATCAGCGTGGTGCAGCAGCTGGGTCACAGCCGGCAGTACCTGGTGGGGGACCATAACATGAAACCCTTTGTAGAGTCCATAATACAGGGTATGTCATCGTGAGCCACAAATATGCATAAAACATTACCTGCTGGACTGCAGACATGGGTGGAAACGGATTCTTGTGCCGGCACAAGTTAGACAGTGTCCAAGTCAGGTTACGCAGGTAACCCACCTGGAAGAATACAGTTTACAAATTGTCACGTTATGTTCTGGACAAGCCCAGCCATTAAAACAAAACGCATTTAATTTTCAAGCAACTGGAAACTGCTGCTCTAAATTTCAAACTCAACTTACAGGTGTTTCAGGAGTTATCCGGGACAGCAATGCTGGCAGGACATTGCAGTTGATCAAGGCATCTCGATAAGCTGGACCATCACCTGAGAAAATAAACCAATTAGTGGCTACAAATCCCAACATGCCATTTGATGAAAACGCAGGATAGATCGGAGGAGCCTTTTATCCCATTTCCAGTCCATTTCTAGTAGATACATTTTAAATTTCAGCTTTACCAGCAATGTTTCCTAGAGCCCAGACAGCCTGCTCACTGATGTGCAGATGTGGTGAGGCCAGCAGGTTGATGAACACTGGCACAGCTCCATGCTCCACCACCTGAAAATAGACCATTTGTTTCAAATAACTATTTGGAAAAAAAAACAACCTCATTATCCTACACCTCTAAGCTTTATAGAGTCAAACCCACTCTTGAGGTAGAGTAAAGTACTGGTTCCCAAACATTTATGGGTCCATTTATTTTGTTTCCTACAGTGTTTTTATTTTGTATAATAGAATTTCATGAATTAAACATTTTATAAAGTCATTTCATGAATAAATGAGTAAGAAATTCCATAAATTAGAAAACTAATGTAAGGATATACAGGCTACGTAACATTATGCACCTGTTTTGTATGCCATGAGGTCCCAGATGCAATGTTGGTGAGAGCCCAGGCTGCTTCAAACTGCAACAGAAGATCATCATCCATACCCAGGAACTCTACAAAACGAGTCAGCAATCCTGCATCTACAACCTCCTTCAGAGGAGGATCTTTCTCCCGTGACAGCAGCTTCCTAGGAGAGGACGACAGAACTGCACTTTAGGATTAGTCTGTTAGTCTGTAGCAGGGATGTAACACAACCTGGAAGCCTATACTTTTTCAAGTATAGGCTCATAAACACCAGTCCATGTTCTATGGCCTCTTAAGCCTGGCCTATGATTTAGACTCATAGATTTTGACATTTTCAATCTACAAGTACGAAAGTGTTAATTTCCTTGAGGGAGGAGAATGGCACCAGCCAGTTTATAATATAAAAGGTGCCTACTCCGATGCCCCAAATGTTAGAGGCATACGGGGTGCTTGTACAATACATTACTCTGTAGTTCTCAATAAAGATGCGTTTTAATACCGTTTGTGGCCGATTCTGTCGGAAGTTACCAATGGCCATAGATGGCAGTAGTGAGGGGGCGCATCCGGTGAAAGCCGGAATTACGCTCAACATAAACGGGAAGTAAACGAGGGGAGAGATGCCCGGGAAATGGCGTTCGGCCACGAACTGGATTAAAACACTTTGAGAACTACGGACTAAAACATTGCAAAAGCACCCCGTAGGCCTCGCCAACATTTGGAGCATCAGGGTAAGCACTAGCCTGGATCCAGCCCAAAGACCCCGCCCACTCTTTGAGTGGACTGCATCTCTTGAAGCTACAGTCTGATAATCAGGCTAGGTAAGCACCTTCTATTTTGCATTTGTACATGTTCGGAGTTCTAAGGGGCAAAATCGATGATACATCTACGAGTCTAAATTTTAGGCTAATAATTACCCTACAGTAATTCACTAGGTAGGTAGCCTAAATGCATCACAATATTTAAAATCCTGTCAGCTACATTTGGACCAATATTGCTGCCTAGGTTGGTTTACCTGGCTGCCTGACAACCTTGAGCTTGCATGATCTTGCAGTCGCTGTTAACAGCTCCAATGATATCCTCAAGAGTCATCATGGATAGCTCCTAAACACGACAGAAAGTTTATATGATTGAATTAAATAATCTGATTTACACTTGCGAGACCCGTGTGAAAAATAAAATAAACAGTGCCTAACTGACAGTTTGGCCGGTGGTGTGATCGGGTGAGAGTAGAGCATCCTCATCAGGGAGAGATGACAGAGTTATGTGTCTGCGCTTTAGAAAGTTTTCGTTTTTCTGAGCTTTCCGCAGCTCCACGGTCTCCGAAATCCTTTTCTCCCGAAGTTTCTGAATGCAAAAGTGACAAGGAAAGAAATTATGATCGATAAGTTATCTAACCCTTGTATTACAGCAGGTTATCACATGGCAACTTACAGTGGGATCCTTTCCCTTGTTTTTGAATTTAGAGATGCGATCATCGGTAACGTTCTTGGTAGGCATCGTGGACATTGAGTTTGCGACAGACTGGAGAGCGCACTGAACCACAATCAATCAGAACTGTAACGTGCCGTGAGTCGGAGTTAGAGCTTTAATAACCCATCCCATTCCGGGTCACTCAGGTGAATGTATTTAGCAATGATTTTTGCAACGCCCCCCTGCCCCTGGGCGCACGTCCAATGATCCAAACAGCAACTAATAAAGACCCACGGTATCGGTTTCCATGGGATGGCCAAACGAACGTCACGGCACGCAAAAAGGTAATTTAAAAGATGTGATTTTCCTTTTTGAGTGTGTGATTGTGTGATTGTGTGAATCTGTGTAGACTGTCTGACGTGTCTGTGACTGTCTGTCACTGTAGCCTATCAGTTTTCACAGCGGGCGCATGTAGCCTAATAGGCCAATGTCGTGTCTTTGACAATAGAGGGCAGCATTACCAAGGTCTACAGAAAAAGTTTCCCTTTTAACCCTGAACATTAAACTAGAGCGCACAGACTCTGTGTGTGTGTGTGTGTGTGTGTGTGTGTGTGTGTGTGTGTGTGTGTGTGTGTGTGTGTGTGTGTGTGTGTGTGTGTGTGTGTGTGTGTGTGTGTGTGTGTGTGTGTGTGTGTGTGTGTACGTGCGCGTGCGTGCGTGCGTGTGCTGCAGAAGAGAGGTTGACCATTGGCAAAACAGCGGGGAATATAAATGATAAATCGAACAGGAGGAGAGTGAAAGAGAGAAAGTGATCGTGTCTCCCAGCTGCAGCTCTCCAGTAGGGTCTAATGGCCAGGAAGGGCTGAACAATAGAAACCCAACTAGACATTTCCCCCAGCCATAATCGTTTCCTTTTTCATAATAATGTAGATTGCAGGAGGAAACACGCACGCATGAAGCACAGCCAGATTCCTGGCTACTGACACCTCTTCTGTGGGCAGTAGGCCTACCTTGAGGACAGGTCAGGTCAAGAAGACCCAGACCACCCATAGCCATTTCCTTTTGTCTACAACAGCCTCTCTGACTGACTGTTCACAGGCATATAATGTGGGGAAACTATTTCAGTACGATTTACCTAGAGCAGGAAGGCCAAGGAGCATCTCCAGTGGAGCAACTTGCAAATATGCCTTGCTCAAAAGTAGCCTACTGTATCACAGAGAAGAGATGTCCAGTGCTGTGACAGCCTTGTGTATGTAGGCCAGTAGGCCTATGTAGGCTATATATCAGCAGAGAGCAGTCATCAAACAGCTTTCCAAAGCCTTCAAACAATATATACAAAATATAACAATTATTTCACAATCATGGCCACTTAAGCAACAATTACTTAAATCTAGAAAGTGCTATACCTTTAAGATAAGATCAGACCTTTATTGTCGATCCTGCGTGGGAAATTCAGTTGTCTTCTTCACTCTTGCCTTTAGTTGAGCTTTTGTTCATGTCCTCACTGGCCCCTTTTCCACCAGGCTTGAACCGGTTCCGTTCTTAGTCCATGAACCAGAGCCCCAAAATTGGAACGTTAATTACGAATTGAGTGGGCGAACCATACCTATATTAAATGGTTTATAGGATCAATATAAGGGGTTGTGCACACACAAACATTGTGTTAACACAAAAATGGAATGCCATTGACTTTGAATGGCCATCTTTGAGTGTTTGTGTAAACACAAACATTGAAGATGACAAGATGACACAGATTGTGATCGGAATGAGATTGATTTTTTTCATATTTATCATCACACATTTTGTTATTTTAACCTACAGTAATATAATAATAATAAACTTTATTTATATAGCACCTTTCATGCCAGGAATGCATCGCAAAGTGCTTTACAAGGCAGAGAACAAACATAACACAAAATACAATCATATAAAATACACACACAGTATACATGATACTAGGTGAATAGGTAAAATAAAATTAATATTTCACCATGAAATCACCATGAGACTTCCCCAGTTGATTATTGACACGAAGACAATGATTTATGGTAGGTTTTCTGAAATTGTACATCTAAATATGCAAATTAGGCATTATAAAATATGCATGAATTTACATAGCGTTCCAGAATCTAAATCGGAAAATTGGATAAAGCCAGAGTCAACATTTTATTTCATTTTGTTTACATGTTCGAGTCAAAGGTTTTAAATGAGGGAATATTCAATATCTATATGTATCCTTCCATAAATAAGAAAATACTGTGAGCAGGCATAAAAGAAACATTTTGGTGGCCAAATTCAAATTTCTTCTTTTTTTCTTTTATACACCTCAAGTCAAAATTAACTAATGAGTTTGTTTCACATGACACGAGTCTGAAGGACCAAATGACCAGTTTATCAAGTAAGATGGGTTAGTTATGTGGAAATGTATAGGCCTATATGGAAAGTGGGGACCCAGAAATCAGACGGAGTGGAGATGGAGTGATATAGATATTGAATAGTCCCTTGTTTAAAACCTTTGACTCTAACATGTAAACACTGGCTTTATCCAATTTTACGATTTTTATTCTGGAAAGTTATGCCAATTTGGGCATATTTTCCTATATAACGTCTAGAAAACGTGTAATACAATAAATCATTGTCTTCATGTAAGTAATCAATTGGGGAAGTTTCATGGTGATAACTATTTCTTAATTAAAAAAGGTAGGCCTACTTTATGGTAGGCCCATTTATTAAATATAGTAGTATTTAAAATATCTTTTGACACAGAAACACATGTTTTATGGTCACGATTCACCAGGAGCCTGGATGGCTTGGTTCCAGGTTTATAATATTGTATAACTGTCCACCTCCAAGCACTTAAACCCACTTTGTTCTGGTGTCCCCGATGGTTCTGTACTCGGCCCCCTCCTTTTTTCTTCACCAAAAATTGCAGATCTAGATGCTCTTGTAGATCTGTTATTTTTGCTGAAGGTTTTTGCCAAATGTTCACTGACACCCACTATGACATACCAAGTATAAGGACGCTATAGTGTTACAGTGGTTAAGGCAGGGGAACATATACAAAAAGGTGTAGACAGTAGACACACTATTACACAAAACCCAGAATGAAGATGCTGTCTCACAAATCCAACTCAGTTGACTTGCCTGCCTGAAGTCAAATTGTTCAAGGAGGAGTGATCGTTTCCCAGCTATTTAAAGACCTAGGTCACTAATCTGCTTCTCTAACATTTAAACTACTCTGGTATTAATATCCACCAGAGAGGAAAGGTGATGCATTAGTTCATCACTAAAATGTCCCTCAATTGCTGAACTAGAATGACTCTTTTTAGTAGCTGATTGCATTCGCCTGACCTCCTAGTCTTAATTACTGTAGATACTGCGCAGACTGAATATGGTGCAATAAATCTAGTTGGATAAAAAAAAAAGAAAAAACCCTGCTAGGGGTCACAGCGGATCACTGTTGAGAACCATAAAAGAAAGTCATTGACAAGTGAGGTGGTTACTGGTTACAATATGAAAAAGACAATGGTGAATAATGACATGGGGTTATGGCAAGGTTAGGAGCATCAATCATAAGAGAGAAAAAAAAGTTGACGTTTTCTCAACCTCTCCTTTGTTTTCCTTCTCCCTTCTATTTTGAAGTGCTTCCTCTCTCTCTCTCTCTCTCTCTCTCTCTCTCTCTCTCTCTCTCTCTCTCTCTCTCTCTCTCTCTCTCTCTCTCTCTCTCTCTCTGTCTCTCTCAGCGATGGCACACCACACATGGTACGCAAAATGATGGGTGAGCTCATTCGTTCTCCTATCCTTGCCGTCATCTCCAAGAGGATGAAGAGATCAGATGGGGTCAGTGTCCATTACAGATTCAAACCATGGGAAACATGCAGTTCTCTATCGTATCGAGACTATCTCTCCACCCAACATATTTCATATGTATGGGGAATGTCCCCACCTCACTTGTGACATGGATATCTCTTTAAGACACACCAGTTGTACTGGCACGCACAGGTATATAAGGCCCAGGTGTGCGTGATTACACTGGTTTACTTGATCGACACCGCTTCTGAGCGACATCGAGGTGGAGAGATAGTCTCTTCACTCAGAGAACAAAGGTTACAAAGTAACCGAACGGTATTTTTTATGTGTATTTTATCAGAGCTGGATTCAGACCCACTGCTGTGAGGACCATTGTACCACCAGTACTTACTTGTAGATAAGCCACACATTGTCCAAAATATATGATAATATTAATGAGGTCCCATGTGATAACATCATTTTATTTCCATTCAACCACTTAAAGGGTAAAAATTACTTATTATCTCTACATTCCACACCCTATGAAGCCTTGAATTCATGGAGATTTATAATATATATATATATATATATATATGTATATGTATATGTATATATATATATATACATATATATATATATATATATATGTATATGTATATGTATATGTATATATATATATATATATATATATATATATATATATATATATATATATATATATATATATATATGGCTTTATTGATAGTGTAGTTAGACTGTCAGGAAATGGGGAGTGACACGCAGCAAAGGATCGGGAATGGAACCCATGACACCCTGTCATGCTAGGTGCCCCGGACAGCTACCCTAGCCGTCCATGCTTTGTCTTGTATTCCTAATCCAATAATTTGATGACTGGCAAATGGTAAATGGTGCATTTATATAGCGCCTTTATCCAAGGCGCTTTACAGAGATTGTGCATTACATTCACCCATTCACACACACATTCATACACCGATGGCAGCGGAAACCATGCAAGGCACCAACTAGCACATCGGGAGCAATTAGGGGTTCAGTGTCTTGCTCAAGGACACTTCGACAGTAACTCTGGGGGAGCCCGGGTTCGAACTGGCAACCTTACGGTTACCATCCAGGCACTCTACCCCTGAGCCACCGCCGCCCAGACAGACTGGCGGAGTCTATCAGGTATAGGTCAGGTCTCAAAGAGTCTCCTATAGTGAGCAGCCATCCGGTCATCAAATTATTCTCTTTAGGAATGCGACAAAAACGACAAAACCTCCATGAATTCAAGGCTTCATGGTGTGTGTAATTGCTAGAAAATATTTGTTTTTGGGTAAACTACTCCTTTAATCCCTATCTTTACAATAAACCAAGACACCTCTGTCTGTCCTGTCTAAATCCTCTTTTCCCCTCTGTGGGTTCAGCAATTGATCAATCAGCAATTGATCTGAAGTTGTACATTACAGCCCATTACATCATTTACCATGTGCATGAATGAATCAAGCTGCACACGGGCGACTGTTACACAGACACACTGCACACAGGCACTGTTAGACAGAGTGCTAACACAACTGTGCAGAATGTTAGCCCTAGAATTGGGATGCTTGGGTCCATGGTCAGTGGTATGGAGGGGATCTGGGGAGATAGTGTGAACGTAATGATTTGATTTGTAAAGGGGTGATTCTTAACCACATCTTCAAATTACATTAGTAAAAGTATTCAGTCTACAAGCTTTCAACATGTCGCACCGCAATACGTTATTGTGAGTTATGAGCTTTGTAAGTGACAAGATGCATATGCAAATTATAATAATGAAAAATTGTATTTCCAAAACAAACAAAAGATTGATAATCCTTCATGCCCTTATCAGTGCCACTGATACCATGTCCAGTGTTATTGCATTCTTTGAAATTCCATAACATAGCTATAGAGCACAATTCAGCAAACCAAGGCAAAGCAGCTTGTGTAAGAACAAAGTAGGTTGTTCTCTTTTCACTGAGTTGACTCAGCCGAGTGTAAAAAGTAATGACACACCAAGCAAGTAAGTAAGTAGGTCGGAGTGGCTTATTGTCAGTATCAGCCAAGCAACGAGGGCGTTTATCTCCTTTACAACGTGCCAGCTACTAGTGAGACAAAGCCCATGGCTCGTGAGGCTACAGCGTGCTATCCTCCTTGGAGATTAATTCATGAGGTGTAGTGCCACACCAACCATCAGCTCCCAGTTCTTATAACTTAGTTACCCAAGCTGTGCTATTTATACTCAGAGTTGGGGGTTGCCCGGGATCGAACCAAAAACCATGCGATTCAAAGGAGCGTCCGTACTAGGGTGTGCCACCGTGTCATAATAGGCGAACATTCTGCGAAAATGCTGTAGCTGAAAATAGATCTACAAGCTGACAATGCGTTGTTATCCTCCTACCGAGGAGCATGGAGAAGGCTGTAACACATCCTCCTACCGAGGAGCATGGAGAAGGCTGTAACACATCCTCCTACCGAGGAGCATGGAGAAGGCTGTAACACATCCTCCTACCGAGGAGCATGGAGAAAGCTGTAACACATCCTCCTACCGAGGAGCATGGAGAAGGCTGTAACTTACTACCGAGGAGCATGGAGAAGGTGTTATCCTCCTACCGAGGAGCATGGAGAAGGCTGTAACTTACTACCGAGGAGCATGGAGAAGGCTGTAACTTACTACCGAGGAGCA